>NC_140907.1:513766-584692 GCF_045865225.1 Trachurus japonicus | reverse complement strand
TTATGGAGGTTATTTTCTATCATAAATCAAGAGCATATTATGTTGATTTGAGAGCATTACTTTTTGATTTGACGTTCAGAAAACTCTGCTCTCATATTCAAATTTACTCTGCTCGCGCTCAAACTATGTGCTCGATGTTTAAACCTGTGCTCTCGGATTCAAAGTTGCCCTGCTCGTGCTCAAACTTTGCTTTCGCATTCAAGTTTGCCCTGCTCGTGCTCAAACTGTGTGCTCGCACTTGGTCACAGCTGCCTGCGCAGAGTGTTTCCTCTTGCGCGGAGGAAAGTCCTGCTCTCGGATCTCTGCTCTGCTCTCGGATTTTCTGTCAACTGTCAACCAATAGAAGACCGGCTACTGTTGACCAATCAGATCATCCCTACTTCTATGCTTCTTTGTGGGTGCGTTCACTGTAATTCAAGGAGCGTCACATACGGGCGGGCACTCTTTCTACCGGGTTTATCTATTTCCGCCCCACAGGCTGTTAAATGTGGCGGCTCCCTTTATGTTTTGACAACTTTTGGAATAAAATATCAGTTAATTAATACACGAGCGCCGGTGCTTTTCATTACAATAGGTAGCTATATAAACATAAACTAGCAGTAGTAGCGGATGGGTGCCTTATGTATGTTTTTTTTTTTTATCCACGTTCACCGGTATATATGTTTTATAGTCTAAATGCCAAGAGTTATTTGTAAGTGCTGTGATGGTGCAGTGGTTAAGGCAGATGACAGTAGCTGTTTTTGTTGATCATGGGACCACTGGTTCGAATCCCGGCCCTGCCGGCACCCTCATGTTATGCTATTTGATTTTTATGATTTTTTTTTTTCATTGAAACGCTTAACAAGAGATGGTGGGTTACCATGCGTGATTAAAAACATGATGAAATGAAAATTAAAAAAATATGCCATGATGATAATAATTTTGGTGCGTGACACCCGGGGGTCAAAGCCAGGGGGCGCACTACTTTGGATCAGTGCTTTCCCAAGAAGAAAGAGACTGAGTGAGCGGGGAGACAGTCACCATGGCCGACCGAAGTACTCAAGTAAGTTTATTGTTTCATGTTGCCAGATACCTACTATATTGTACCTCTTTCATCTTTTTACAGTCTATGCTTTCATATCGTTTCAATATAGACCAATTGGGCGACATAATCGTTAGTCGAACATCCGTCATTACTGCGGTGTCAGCTCCCAGTCAGTCAGCTCTGGGCTCTGTGTGCGAAGCGGCCGTTTGAATGGAAGCGCCAAAAAGTGGACTTTTTCTCTTCTCTAGATAAGTCTAGGAAGGCTGGGAGGACATGTGCCGTCCTCGGCTGTTCTAATATCAGCAGAATACAACAACTTTAGACATAACGCAGCCCCTTACTTTAGGAGGACTGTCCATGAAGCTTTATTCATAAAAGAGCAACATCAACTGTCATTTTTAATTGTGTTGTAGATATTATACATTTCACTGATCGCAACGCAAGTGTGTGTTTTGAAAGCGAGGCTGATTTATGCATGGCCACATTAGGCTTAGCATTAGCTTCCCTGACACTACAAATTGTAGCCTATATTGAAACGATATGGAAGCATAGACTGTAAAAAGATGAAAGAGGTACAATATAGTAGGTATCTGGCAACATGAAACAATACACTTACTTGAGTACTTCGGTCGGCCATGGTGACTGTCTCCCCGCTCATTCAGTCTCTTTCTTCTTGGGAAAGCACTGATCCAAAGTAGTGCGCCCCCTGGCTTTGACCCCCGGGTGTCACGCACCAAAATTATTATCATCATGGCATATTTTTTTAATTTTCATTTCATCATGTTTTTAATCACGCATGGTAACCCACCATCTCTTGTTAAGCGTTTCAATGAAAAAAAAAAAATCATAAAAATCAAATAGCATAACATGAGGGTGCCGGCAGGGCCGGGATTCGAACCAGCGGTCCCATGATCAACAAAAAGAGCTACTGTCATCTGCCTTAACCACTGTACCATCACAGCACTTACAAATAACTCTTGGCATTTAGACTATAAAACATATATACCGATGAACGTGGATAAAAAAAAAAACATACATAAGGCACCCATCCGCTACTACTGCTAGTTTATGTTTATATAGCTACCTATTGTAATGAAAAGCACGGGCGCTCGTGTATTAATTAACTGATATTTTATTCCAAAAGTTGTCAAAACATAAAGGGAGCCGCCACATTTAACAGCCTGTGGGGCGGAAATAGATAAACCCGGTAGAAAGAGTGCCCGCCCGTATGTGACGCTCCTTGAATTACAGTGAACGCACCCACAAAGAAGCATAGAAGTAGGGATGATCTGATTGGTCAACAGTAGCCGGTCTTCTATTGGTTGACAGTTGACAGAAAATCCGAGAGCAGAGCAGAGATCCGAGAGCAGGACTTTCCTCCGCGCAAGAGGAAACACTCTGCGCAGGCAGCTGTGACCAAGTGCGAGCACACAGTTTGAGCACGAGCAGGGCAAACTTGAATGCGAAAGCAAAGTTTGAGCACGAGCAGGGCAACTTTGAATCCGAGAGCACAGGTTTAAACATCGAGCACATAGTTTGAGCGCGAGCAGAGTAAATTTGAATATGAGAGCAGAGTTTTCTGAACGTCAAATCAAAAAGTAATGCTCTCAAATCAACATAATATGCTCTTGATTTATGATAGAAAATAACCTCCATAGTTTTTGGCGTGGAAATCCGCGTGCATAGGGTGACGCAAAAGTCTGTGTAATGTTGTATGCATGCCAGGAGCCTAGGTGGCAGCATGCCGCACAACACACAACACCACCAAGTCTGCACCATGGATGTATTATATTATCTGGATACCGGACCGGAAAATGGTATTATATTCTTCTTCCTCTTAATTTGCGGCCAACGTTGTTATGCTGCCCTCCGTGCTCTCCTCAGGTCATTGCAATGGGAGCAGAGGTTTTGCGTTTTCACCCTTCACACGGAGACGCAACGGCGGAGTGTTTTTAAGATTTCCACTCTGGAGGGTGGTTTCATTTTTTTGCGTTTTCAAGCCGCGAAAACGCAGTTGCCATCTAAACGAAAGGCACATCCGATTAAATATTTTGCCGTTTTCATCCGCAAGCGTTGTCGTGTAAATGGGGCTTAAAGGGATAGTTTACACAAAATTGAAATTTCACTCATTATCTACTCACCCTCATGTCGATTAAGGGCTGGGAGAAGTTTCAGAGTTATCCGTGGCTTCTCTGAGTTACAGGGGGTCTCGGCGTAGCAGTGCATGTCCATATAACGGTTGCAAATGGATACCAACTGTCTTCGTAACAAAAAACATCCACAAAAACCTACATGCTGCTCGTATGTAATGTCCGTCTTGTATTGAAGCCCCGAAATGCGAAATTGTCCCGAAAAAAAAAGAGTCTATTTTTCAAGCTTCTTTGTAGCGGAAGCTCCTCTTCCTGGTTCGTCATATTTGGACGAACCAGGGTCTGTCCTCTTCCCAGTTCGTCCAAATTTGACGAACCGGGAAGAGGAGCTTCGAGAAGCTTCCGCTACAAAACAAGCTTGAAATATAGACGTATTTAATTTTTTCGGGACAATTTCACATTTCGGGGCTTCAGTACAAGACGGACATTACATACGAGCAGCATGGAGGTATTTGGATGTTTTGTGGTGTGTCTTTTTGTTACGAAGACAGTTGGTATCCATTTGCAACCATTATATGGACATGCACTGCTATGCCTATGTAACTCAGAGAAGCCACGGATAACTCTGAAACTTCTCCCGGCCCTTAGTCCACATGAGGGTGAGTAGATCTGAGTGAAATTTCAATTTTGGGTGAGCTATCCCTTTAAGTTGCAGTGCATCGGCAGGCTAGCCTGGGTATACCCATGCTGCCTTGGGCGTGATTTTATTAGAGCCAATCACAGAACGGGGGAGGGGGCAGCAAGATGATGACAACACATCGGAGCATTTACCTTTCGATGTGTTGTCATCATCTTGCTGCCCCCTCCCCCGTTCAGCGAGTGTTTTTAGACTGCAAGTTTATTTTGAAAAATATATTTTCTGTCGCTCTACATATGTCATCGGGTATAATTGATACGATTGGCTATAAGCTACATACAGACACATTTGATAGACATTTGTAGCACCCAATAAACAGCTCTGGGCTTTCGTCAACCACACCTCAAATATTTAAAAAAAAGAATGGGTGGTTCCCAGACCGAATCTCAATCAACATTGAGATGCGGCCTGGTGTTAGCCAGGCTATCGGCAGGCAGGAGCAACGAGGATAAACATCCATCCATCCATGGCTATAACGCTTATCTAACTTTCTTACTTTTACTCTTTTGTTGCCAACCTGTGAACAAATTGTCATGTTACATAAAAAGTAACATTTTCCACCACTGCATTGCATGGATTGATTTCCACATTGCCTTATGTGCTAGTTATTATCCTGAAACACCAGCAACACTACCAAAGTCAGCTGATAAATGGAAATTGCTATCCCCAATGACCAGCTCCCATCACACAATAACATCTTATTTAATGAATTTAGGATTATTGTCTCTACCCAATGGCAGACCCATTCAGGACCGTAACTGTACTTGATAAACAAAAGCTTTGTACATATTTCATCTATTTATAAGCTATTAGCCATATTCACAGCGTCGCCATCTTCGCTTACGTCGTTACACGGGGTGGGAAGATTCAACACCGTCACATAAAGTTACCGTTCACGTTAGCAGTTTCAGCTACTACCAGCTAACTTAATTAAAATCAGTTTTACCCAATTGTCATTTTACTTTGAATTTTTTTCCTTTACATGTGATCATGGGAACCTGTTTGTGGCTGGACTACCACAACAGCAGTGTTATATCTAACAACAGGTGTTGCTGGCTGACTGGCTGAATGATGATATTTCCATCACTGGTGGGTTGAGTGCCAAGCCTCAGTCTACTGAGCTACTCTGGTTTGCTGGCTGCTACAGGGAAGTAGAGGAGAATGTCCAACACAATGAGCCCTGCCTCCATTACAACAAATAAACTACTTTCATTACATGTCTCATTATTACTGAGGAAGGCAGAGGAATGACTAAACGTAGGACACAGTTAGCAGTGAGGAGGGGAGCGGGATCCCAGATGCAGACTATGAGCTTGAATGAGTAAATAAGAAATACAGACTGTATCTGGGCGGGCGCACTGGTGGCTTACTTGGTGAATAGCTTAATGCTTACTGAGACTGGCCTGTGGCTCTTTGCTTCATGTCATCCTCTCTCTCCCCTGTTGTTGTCTCACTATGACTGTAGTCAAGGGTTAGGGTTACTACTAAATTACTTTTAGAAAAGGAAGTCTCTCTCCTCTAACATTCTCTCACTGATCATATCATTCATCATTTCATTAATACCTCTGAAATCACAACTCATTTAATTTATCAATCAGGATTTGACCATAGGCCGGACTGCCATACACTAGGTTAGACTTAGGCTGTGTTCGAAACCACATACTCCATACTACATACTTCCATACTGCATACTTCCATACTCCATACTACATACTAATCGATCATACAGTATGCAGAGCGTTCACACTGCTGCGTACTATGATAACCCACAATGCATTTCGCTCCTGCCCGAGCCGAAATCAGCCGCCCTGAAGCTGATTTCACTTAAGCTCTAAACTGTGTAAATATATAACTTCAGCAACATTTGAAACACTTTCAGGCGAGAAAGTACTTCGTATCCCCATGGTGTTGAAAAAATGACAAAATAACACCTATTTACAATTTTAGTCGGACGAAGTCGGACTTCTCTGGCGTTAGTAAAACCAGCCGTAGTGAGCACTGTACTTCCGGTTTCTGTGTCAAAATAAAGCACCCGTTGCAATTGACCATAAAGAAAGCCGTTACAATGACGTCAGTGCTCTTACTTTATAAACAGGAAGTGAACCTGTCCCCACTGTGGCTAGCTTGGAAACGCCGTTTGGACCGACCTCGTGCCGTTAACGGAATTTGCCCGTTCAAAATGCCTTACCGGAGAGTTTTGCCTGCTCTGAGACGAAGATCCGCCCGCCGTCTTCGCTACATCATACTTGCTCTGGACTGGGGATTATTTCAAAATGTATAGATTTGGACAGCTCCTGTGTTTTCTGTGGCCATACTGAAGAAACTTTAAATCATCTGTTTTTTGAATGTAATGTAACAATGAAATTTTGGTCAGACTTGTGTTCTTATATTTTCTCCCATGTAAACATGTCATACTGCTTCTCCCTTAAAGATGTTATATGTTATTATGAAAATAAGAAGAACAGGAGTCTTCAGTATTTAGTTAATTTTTTCATTTTATTTGGTAAATACTTTATTCATAAGCAAGTTTGCAACCTCCAAACCAACCTTTTCTCATTTTTTAATTGAATTCAATTCTCTCTATAAATCCCTAGCCTTAGTTAAAAATAAGAAGAACACAACTTTTTTAGAAAACTATGAAAAGGTATTTATTGTACTTCCTGACATTTAATGGAATTTGTTAACAGTGATTATTACACACCTATGTATTGACATGACAATATTTATTTATTTTTGTTTTGTTTCTGTTTGTCTAATTTTCTTCATTTTCTACTTATTTGAATGAGATCCTTGCTGTATTTATTTATTTTATCCATTGTCTTTCTGAATATGAAACAGCTCTCGTGTTGTGTTATGTGTCAGTGTTTGACACTTTTTGTACACTTTGAACACTTAAATAAAGAAAAAAAAAAAAAAAAAAAAAAAAAAGCAAGGAAGAGGCGGTCCTTGACGTCACGTTGCGTTGCATCTTGGGTAGTTTGAGTATGAGTAGTGACCTCATGATGTATACTCAACATTTCGGCCGAATCTAGTATGCATCCGGGAACTTCTCGCCTACTGCAAATCGCATACTGCGCAGTGTGAACATACTGCATACTCAAATCGTTAGTATGAGTAGTACGAGTAGTAGGAGAAGTATGCGGTTTCGAACACAGCCTTAGTCTTATGAAGAATAATGAAAGAAAGAACCCCATGTGACAACTGACTGAGTCTAGAAATGGCTGTAACTGATAAACTATAAAGAGTTCAAACAAAATGCTACCATTTGGTTTTTAGTAATTTGAATTTTAAAATAATGCACGTTGATTGCATGCATATGCAATATTTAGCAAATTTAACCATCAGAATTTCCCCCCTATGTGTGAAGTGTAAAATAGAAGTAGGGACCTTCTATCATCAGTGTCCCCTAATATTTAGGTATTGGAAAAATATAGGAGCCTAATTCAATTTTCCATAAAACAATAAAGCCAAAACCAGTCCTGTTTCTCCTGAATGTACCTATGAGGCAGTTCTTATTATCTGCAGGACCATGACATTAATGGGTAAACTTCTCCTAGCAACAATGTGTCCTGTTCCGTGAATTAATGCATCTTTGTTTGTTTGTACGACTAAATCTGTGCTGTATGGTTCATTGTTTGTTTGCTTACGATGTCTGGTGACTTATGCCGTCATGGTTTTGTCATATAATCATCCTCATTGATATTTACCATTTTATCTGTCTCACTTTGTTCATTTTACACGAGTAATTCTTTTTTTCTATTTGAGAAAAGTTCATTTCAATTAAAAGTGCTTTTGAGAAATATGTTCCAGTCCTCTTTGAACCCCCTGCTTATTTCCCCCATTGGCTGAAAGTAATTTCGGCCACATAACTTCAGTAGCATGACTGATGAAAGCGAGCCTTGACTTCTTTTAGATTACGACACTTGCAAGCCAGTCTACACTTCCAGACTGAGCTTTTTATACTGTATTAGTTTCCCATTAGCACTCAATGGCTCTTAATGAGTGGGGTTCAATTAAAAAGAGTAATGCAATTCATTTATCACTTGTGACATCTAATTGATATTTTAATGGAATACACAACCGCTGATACTTTACATAGTCACTGCCAAATATCTTGTCCATTGAAGAGCTTGATTTGAGGATTCTCCCTGGTTTCTAGCCTTAAGAGAAGCTAATGCATGTTTTCAAATACAAACACACGTTGGGCACAAATTGAGCTGCTTCTGGACTGATGCTATTTTTGGCAGGGCCTCAGATAACCCTCTGACTCCATTGCACAGTTTAACTTCTTTTATGCATCACTTGGAAGTATGATGAGAAGTATATTGATCATTGACCGTCTTCCTTGTCCACTCATCTAACTGTGTGGTGTGTGAAATCCACTATACTAATATAGACACACTAAATGATGGCGGGTCTAACTTATCCTGAAAGTGTCAACAGCATTTACAAGGGGATGCACAGATGTAGTGAACATTATTATGTCAACTGAACCAATCAACGTGTAGTCTGTTTTTAAAAATTTACCAAATATGCATATGTTAAAGATCCCATATTCTATAATTTTCTGGTGGCTTTTTTCCTGGTGTTAATACCCATAAGGAGATATTTGCATAAGAACCAAATCATGACCATTTTGTCTTACTGATTGCATGAAAAAAATATTACGCTAGATTTCATGTAAACACTTAGAGAAACCCAATCTAAGCATGATGGGTCCAGTCCAGAAGGGCTTGGGGCATGGTGGAAATTTGTGAGTGCTTTGTTGTGACGTCACAAAGTTACAGAATTCCTCAGAGCTGGTTTTAAGGCTCCATTACCTATTAAACATAAAACTTATTTTTGACGTTTTGAAAAGACCTCCACACTCAACCTAACACTTTGTTGGAGCTTGCTGGGTCTTTGTTGCCTAATGCGTCTGCACAAATCTGGCTCAAGTTCTTTCCAAACCAGTTACAATGGCCTGATAAGACAGTGGTCTCCAATGGATGTAGTGGTCTTGAGTTAGGTTTGGATAACTATCAGTTGGAGAAATGGGCACGTTGTTTAAGGTTAGGGTTGTTTAAGCCGATGGTTCAAATTTAGATTTTAGGCCCCAGCATGACATGAAGGACAAACTTATAAGTCAAGCTTGTGAGCGGTGAGCGTTACCTCGTGTTGCTATTTGAGAGGTACCTAGTTCATCTTCAGACTCTCTGTGGAGTGTGCTGGATTTCTGGCAGACCAACTGACCTTCTTCTCTGTACCTCTCTGCTGCTTTTAGCAATGTCATGATACCAGAAATTTGGTAGTTATCACCAATACCAATGCAATTCCATGATTTTCAAAACAAATTCAATGGGCTCTTTGCACAGCTCCACTACTTCCTGAACTTAATGCTGCTCCTTTATTTCCTGTCTTACATTATTGGACAAACTGATTAATCCAGGTGTGTCTGACCATTATGGCTCCTCAGACACACCTGGATTAATCAGTTTGTCCAATAATGTAAGACAGGAAATAAAGGAGCAGCATTAAGTTCAGGAAGTAGTGGAGCTGTGCAAAGAGCCCATTCAATATCACAGAGAGCATTTGGCTACTACTGTTCGCCTTAATGAATGTTGTACATAGCCAACAGATTAATTAGACAGATTAACAATTTCTAAATATATACACAAACATCCCTCTAATAACCTTCATGTTGGAGTTGCTCTCTATATACCAGCTTCTCTCCTTCGCTTCTTATCACGTCTTGCCATGTGATTTACGCTTATTGCTGTGATCCCAGTGTTGTCATTCGTTGCTATGTGTCAGATCAGATTCCTCAGTCAGTACATTCACACCAATAAAGACTGAGGTAGCCTTGTGACGTCCCACATATATTAATGAAAGCTGTTCTAAAGCTCAGAGTGAGCTGCTCTGCTATCACCATCTTGCCAGTACTCGACACTGCTGAACTCCTGCTCATATGAAAATGGGCAAGGAGGAGGTGTGCGTGTGGAGCCGGGACTTGGTGCATACCAGTTTGTCACAAGCATACGCTCACCTACCTGTCACTCAAAGCAGCCAATTATACAGAGCTTCAATCTTTAATAAAATTTTAATGTGCGAGAAATATAAAAATGTACCCCTTGTACTGTTGTCAGAAGAATGAAACGTACTATGGCAACAGCAGGCTGGAAGACTTACAACCTGCCCATAGTGTCCTTTGCCTTCATATTTTCTGAATTTTAGCATCGACTTCATACCTAACTATCGGCCCTCATGATATCTCAAGTTGCTTTGGTGCTCCCTCTATCTTCCTGGCTGTATAATACATAATGTTCTCCACTTTCTTTATCCTCTTTCCTTTCCCAAAATTCCTCTCATCTGTTCACTCATCTGTCTTTCTATCAGTGTTCTATGAGCTCTGTTTTATAATACCTGGTGTGTAATGCATAATGAGTAGTAGATGTGTTATTGGTACCCTTATGGGGGTAATGTGGAGCAATAGCCTCACTTGAGCTTCTATGAGGCAAATGCAGTCATATAATGGTAAATTACCACAGCTGTAGGGGAGTGTTTCAGCCTTGAGGCAGCCTCTGTGGAAGAGTGTGGATGTTTGCTCCATGATTCTGCTGCCTTTGTCTCCATGAAGGACAGAGGAGGAGAGAAACTACTAATACTTTCCTCAAATGAAAGTATCCCTGTATCAGTCAGTGTTCATCTTACCTTTCAAGATGACAACTTAACCAAAAGGTTATTTGTTTGGTATAAGATAGAATGACTATATGTGATTTATGAAATCCTCCAAGTGTATAGATTGATGGTCATGGTGCAAACAGGCACAATAGCAGCTTTTAGTTCCATGTAATTCATTTAGATGCAGCTGCTGGATGAGTTTTATTTTTTCTCATACTCCATACATTACCTTTAATTTTACTTCTTTGTGTATGTTTACATGTCATTGTTTTAATTTGACCAAGTATGAATAAATGTATTAATTAGTCTAAATAACATAAATAGACCATACATAGTGTGAGTCAAAACAGTAACACACTTAGTTACTGATAGTGTCCACACTCTCCATGGCGGAAACGATTACCATGCACAAAACACTCATTTAAATACTGTGGTTTGCGCCTGTTGTCATTTAGCGCAGTGGTTCCCAAACCCCGGTTTGTGCATTTTCCCAGCGCTGTGCAATTGACAGGCAGGTCCACAAACGTAAAAGAGTGAAAAATACACGACGCCGGGAAAAACGACAGAAGACCCGACAACTGCCAACAAGAAGAAAGCTGTTCTAAAAGAAAAACCAAGAGTCCTGTTTAATTTACGGGTTAATTGCAACAGGTGATTCATATGCTCCGAGCTCCACATGCATAATAAATGTGGGTACCGGCTCTCCGCCACTTCATCACTTCACATAAAACTTCAAATCTCCCTGCGTTCTGGGTTAAAGCAGAATATCCTGAAATCGTCGCAAAAGCACTGAAAACCTGCCTCCATTACAAACATACTGTATTATGTTTGTGAAGCAGAGTTTTCTGCAGCGACATGAGTAGACTGGACCATCAAGGACTACGGATGGAAAGTAGCTAGTACTAAGCTAAATCCGGTACAAGGCATCTCTTCTCATTTTGAGACTAATGTTATTTTGTACATTGTCCCTGATACAAATAAACTTATTCAACTAAACTAAACTAAATCACCCCCAGATGACTGACATATTATTATTATTCTTTTTAGGTAACACTTTACAATAAGGGTCCCTTAATTAACATTAGTTAGTACATTATTAAGCATTAATTAACTGTTAACAGATATATTAACAATCATTATTATGTATTACTTAGGATTAGGAAACACATTCATTAATTTAGCATTAATTTAGACCTCACAGGCAGGTTTCCAGAATGTCAGGCACATTTCAATACAATAAATAATCACAACAAACACTGTTCAATGCAACTATCTGAATCAGTATACATTTAAATCTATATCGATTGTCCCGTCGCATCTGATGACAGATCGAACGTGAACTGAATGTACTGTATTTCCGCTTGATGAACGTTATTGTGAACGCGTTCATTCTGGCGTTTGTGAACGGCGCTCTCTCTCTCAAAGTATGACTTTGTTCAGGAGTGTGCCAGATTTCCATAGAGCCTTCCAGGCAAAACACACTGTAAACAGGCCTTAATATGTAGCGGAAAAACCACCCAATCTGGCAACACCTATCAGCTGTTTGGATCAGCGGTGCATGGAAGAGGCAGAGTGATACAGCGCGTGGTGGAGCCTGTCTGTGTGGAGGAATACTGACCCAGCTGGTTAGTAAAAGATAAACGGAGGTTAGAGAGGGAAGTCCAAGTCATTTGACATATTTGAGAATTTTATAAAATAGTAACGCAATAGACTCTTTTCCTGGGAATTACTTTCATCACGTTGTAAAGTAGTAACTATAACTAATACTACTGGTTAAAACTGCTAAAATAATTGCTGTCTGTGGTTCGATATGGGCTGAAGCAATAATTTTGAAAAAATAATAGCTTGTAGCAACAAATTGAAAAAAAAAGTAAAGAAAAAAGAACTATGAACTAGTTCAGTTTTGGAACCGTGAACTTAGTTCAAAATTTTGAATTATGAACTATGAACTGAACTAGTTCATTTTAAAATTTGTGAACTGAACTTGAAAGTGAACTTTCCCAACACTGCTGGCAGTAAAGTAATGTACAATGCACCTGCAGTTTTTGTCATTTTCATGGGTGTGGCAGTGGTGTCATTGACAAAGTCTGGGACAGAAGCTATGGAAGTTTGCACCTGTACATTGAGGATAATCCTGGAATCCTGTGATCTTTGACTGGTGAACAGCTACAACACAGTCCTTGAATCTTCTACTTCTACTGCTATTACTACTGTTCTGGAATCGGTTATGATGTTCGAAGTAATCATGCACATGTGCAGATGTGTGTGGAAAACAAACTTGCTTATTAAGCACTAAGCAGCAGCAGGAGCAAGTAAAGAGGCAAATTTCACTAATATATCATCTCTATGCAATGTCTGCTGTAAATTTGAAGTTTGATCAGTTGGCTGCTTAGTTCAGTTTAACAATCTGTAAAAGCCACAGCATACCACTGAGTGTTACAAAAATGTATTTACACACTCAGGGATCCATAATTCACAAACATATCGTATTGCAACGGCCCCAGTTAAAAGCCATAGCCTGTCACCCTTAACTCTTTCTGTCAAACACGGGACTGCAGGTCATGTCAATCAGCGTGTGGGAGAGAGAGTGGGGTGGGGGTGGGGGGGGGTCTCGGAGAGTAGAGAACCAGAAGTTCTGTGTTGTTTAACTGTGAGCTGAGAATGTGCCCATTGTATTCGCTTTGGTGGAGTTAAATAAAACATCTACTCAGAAGATAAACCTTGTCTCAGACACTTCTGTGGAGCATTACAGTATCTATATCTTGCATGCGTAGGCAATCATCATGCAATGTCAACTCATAAAATATTCTAACTACACTAAAAAGCGGTGGTGGGCGGGGCACACTAGAATTTCTTGGGAAGGAAGCATGCATACTGTAAATCCAGTCCCAGTTCCAGTTTTCCATTTTTCCACGTTTTATATAACCATGTGTATTAATAATAGATTATTAAAAATAAGAATACACATAATAACATGGTTTAAAAATGTCTGTAGAGGGGTGTTTGTTGGTCGAGTGGTTAGAGAGTAAGTCCCATGTTGGCATATGCCTGAAGCGCTACCGGTTTGACTGACCGAGACAATCTTAAACACATGTAATTCCCCACAGTCTCTCCCCCTGCTTTCCTGTCTCTCTACACTGTTCTATCTAATAAAAAATAAAAAAAAATGCCCAAGGAATAGAAAGTTGAACAGTCCAAACAGTGAGATATCCAGTTAATTTGTTCCACGTATTTCCAGGCTACAATCAAAGTTTGCTGTGACAGCCATGAACTGTGACTGTGACTGTGGGAGAGCCAGCTACAAAACAGAGCTGTATAGATCATTTATTTGTCAGAAAGGCCTTGGTAATTAAAATAATTGCAAATGACACCTTATAAAAGGTTAGTCTTGTTACAGAGCTACTATCAACACTTCACTGAGGCTACAGTACATGATGCCAACACTTTAACCCAGAATGCCCCAATATATATGTACAGCTGCAACATTATGTCAAATGGAAACTATCAAGTTGCCATGTGCATCAGCTATTCTTGTTTCCCCACAACTGAACAATTGCATTTATATATAACTATGACTATTTCTTTTGTTTTGGACAATGCACCTACTCAAATCAAGTCCCTGTATGTGGAATGACTACTTAAAAGTCATGTAAAGCTTTTCTGATTCTTATTCTGATCATATTGCCTGATTAATGTGGTATCTTCACATTTTGGGATTTCCATTAGGATTTAGGAACAGCCTTGAGTAAATGAGTCTCTGATGTGATATCAAAAGAGGAAAATTAAAATTGTTTTGGTATTCTATTCATTTATTTATTTGTTTTGTTTGGTTTTTGTTGTTCACTTTGTACCACAGTTAATGTTTCAATATAAAATCATCACATTCACGTTGTACTGACCACTGTAGCTTTTTTCTGATTTCATAATATTCTGATTCAAAATTCAGTACAAAAACTGCAGCTCTGATGAATCAAATAGGTTCAGTATTTAACCCGTTATAAAAACAAATGTCACTGGTTAGGCTACATGTGATTGTGCCAAATGTTTCATTCAATTAGATTTTTTGGAAAACTGTCAAAAGACTTGTCTCATTTACATGACAAAATAAAGACTGTTGTCTTTTCAGCCTAAGAAGTTGAGAATTAAAACATGACAAGGCTCATCAGCCCTTTCAACTTTATTTACTTCTTTTTATTTCCACAAAGCTAATCTCTTCTTATTATATTATATCTTCTCCCTCTTTCCTAGACAGTGCTGTTCACACATGTGTACTGCATTTCATAGGCAACAATAATATTGGAAAAAATATATTCCATGATAATAATGACTTTAGCAGATCTTCT
Organism: Trachurus japonicus; assembly: GCF_045865225.1. Taxonomy (NCBI): domain Eukaryota; kingdom Metazoa; phylum Chordata; class Actinopteri; order Carangiformes; family Carangidae; genus Trachurus; species Trachurus japonicus. The sequence continues at coordinate 569,878 of NC_140907.1, read as the reverse complement.
TTGGCTAAGACTTTCTTTCTGAGAGACATTAAATGCAACTACACGTCCCTGCAGGCATCTACCAAAATTCCATCTGTCAGAAATGAGGCTGACACTCCAGACGAGGCTTCATTGTGTTCAAGGCTGGTCAAGGTAATTTAGTGGATAACACCAGCAGCTCCGGTGGCATTGATTAGTGGCTTTCATGTGAGGGATTTCTGGTGCCCACAGACATTAAAACCAATTCAGGGCAGTTAGCTATTCTGGCTTGTCAATTGTGAGCTCTATCTTGGACTTTTGCCTCTTTGAATGTTTCATTAATTCATACTATAAGATCCTTCTGAGGATTAGTGTTCTTTTAAACCAAGAGCTGAACTAGCTTCATATTGAATTCCAGCAATGCCCTTTGACCAATAGATTGTGTTTTTCTATAAATGTCATGAGCTTGTGTATGATAAGCTTACCTCCATAATGAACTCTCAGTCACACTGTTGAGGTTGAAGTCAAATAGTTTGGTCAGCATCAAAATCACCTGCAAAATGGGATAAGCATGCAGTCAGTAAGCATACTCAGCATTCACTTCTATAAAACATCTGGTTTCATGATGGACAGTTTATAAAAATGGATGCAAAAGAACCACAAAAAAGCAGGGATGGGGAGAGGGCTACAGAGGTTTGGTACACTCACTTTGACAAAGACACAACCCCAGATATTTTTCCCACCTTCAGTCTGTCTGACCCAACTCATCCTCAGTCAGCTGACATTGTTTTTCCACAGCAACACAATGTAAAATCACAAGCAAGTTGTTTTAGGTGGAGCTTACTTTGTGTTGTATTAATGTACACTGCTATTCTTCTAATCTACTGTACTTTGTGTACGCTCCATGGGTTGTAATATACGTTTTTAACTTGAATGAAAGTGATTGAAACAACAGTGACAGGGAAACAGCCAATGTCCCACATCCTTGAGTTTTACAGGGGCATCTCAATAAACTAGAATAACATGGAAAGGTATTTCCAGTAGTTCAAGTCAAGAAGCCCCAACCAAGTAGGCCTATTGAGAGCATATAGATGGACATACTTTTCAGAAGGCCAACATTTTCATCTTAATTTTTTTTTTAAATACTGAATTAATACTGAAGCTAAATTGTCCACTGCCTACTGCAGCATGTGAATACAAAATCTGATTGGAGGAGCCAGCTATCTGTTAAAATGTTGTCCAGGTTAATGTTTTTGGCCATGAAAGGCCCTTCAGTTCAAGATTTCAACTGTGATCAGGCAATAAACAGGTGGCTGACCTGTTCAGATAGGGCATGGAGGGTGTAACTGCTATTGGTCAAATAATGTGAAATAGCATTAGATGGGGTAAGTAGATTTGAGAAGTACTTAATAAACCAACAGACAGTAGCCTGACAAACCAGACTATATCATTAAAATGTCTAGTCTGGCAACGACCGGTAGACCTCGGCTCAATCCAGGGGGCGGGATGAAGGCTGTCTTTCAAACTGCCTCTGCACGCAATAGGGTAGCGCTACGACTAATCAGAGCAAAGAGCAGGATGGCGTTAGCCTGACAAGCCAATTAAAATGTATGCCGTCATCGCGTTAAACCCGCCCAAGAACCTGCCCAAGAACTCTCTAAACAGTGATTGGTGAACACAAACGGTGTTTGAGACTCAAAGAGTTCCTACGGCTCGTTTCTAGACTGACCTACGGAGCAAATATATTTGCTGCCGCTAGGGTGCGTCTAGATTTCTAGGCTAAACAGACAATGCATTAACTGTAAACATATCACCAGCTATTTAAAATTTTTGGTTTTAAATAAACTGCAACAGCAAAGTGCAACAACAATTTAATATGTAACAACAATTACAGTTTTTTGTAATTATGCAGTGTTTATCCAAGGGTCGACAGAAGTTACGCACTACAACTTTAAAAGGTAACTTGCCCTTTTGGGGCCCCCTAATGGTCACGGGCCCCAAGCAGGTGCTTAGTTCGCTTATGCCTTGGGCTGGCTCTGCTTTTATGTCCTATATATGTATTCCCACTTATATTTCCACATTTCATTTAATAATTTTATTCTTTTAATGCACTACCCCATACACTCAGTTTGGTGTAATAAAGTTGGCCAGAGAGTGTTTTCAGTCAATCAGAGTTCTGCTTTGTGAAACATGATGCAGAATTTATCAGGAGAACAGAGACTTAGGAAAAGTCTGTTTCATAAGTTCATTTACATTTTAAATGACTGACGAGGAAAGTAAAGTCTTGTCAGTCATTACTGCCAGCAGGGACTCATGTAGATAAGTTGCACGCATCCCAGTGAAATGTAAGAGAAAAGACAAGTGTGATCCATGCCCATGTGCAGGCAGATGGAAGTGTGAAATTATTATAATTTGAAGCTTTTGAAAGTGATATTCATGTGCTGAGGGCAATGACTGCACCAGTATGGATGATTTATTTATTTATTTTTTAGATGGCAAAGATCAGGACTACACAACGAACATGAAGCTCAAGTTTCTCCGTTTTCAATTGGATCCCTGTACCATGGTTTGGAGTCAAAAGAGAGTCATGATTTCAGTATGAATGTTTTCGCTGAGAAAGTTATGATGTTGATTTTTGCTGAGGTCAGCTCTGTATGCATCTCAAGGATAGGGATTTGTAGACCATGATGCTTCACTCACAACGGTACTTGTGACAGACTTAACCTTCATAAAAAAGAATGCTGCTAACTAACAAAAGGACTGGATTGGACTTGTTTTTATATACTGTATAAGCTTTGCATACCTCTGACCATATTTTCTTCATCATGGGTGGGGGCATTGATCCACATGTTAACCCTTAGATGCATAAGTGGGGTCAAAAATGACCCCAGGGGTTGTTATTCTACAAAATCTTTGAAATTAAAAGTATTTATATTTTCATATCCCAGGTATTCCTCATAAAACATGTTTGTGACATGAGGCCATTTGTATTTTAAAAAAAGATTTCATTAATTTGAAAAAATTGCATTTTTTTGTATCACTACCCCACTCTTCCATAAGCGGGGTCAAAAATGACCCCAAGCATTTCCTATGGAATCTCCAAGGAACCTTTGATTCTTATCAACATTGACTGTCAGTATACTGTTACTGTCCCACTAGTATCGCTCTCCTCCAGAGAAGAAGGGTCTGGCTGGTCCGCCTATGATTCTGCGATCAGAGAAAAAAACGCTCAGGCCGTTTGGAATTTTTTTAACCAGTCACAATCGATGCGGTCGGCGCCGTAGCAACGGTGCGCTTGCAAAATATTGCCGGTTGGAAACTGGATTTGGGTCCGCGGTGTAACGACGGTCGGCAACCGTTGACGGATATTTCTTCTTCTGTTCAGTTCAAGACACGGATGTATAATAGATCCACTCATTGGATAAAGGTTGTAGGATACAAGGAAAGTTTTCTCCTCGGCTTGCAGCAGAGCAGAGTGACTGACAGACCTGTGTTTCAGACCAAACACTCTATAGAAGTGATTGCTGTCGGAAGATAGAACTATTTAAGACTTACAAACATTCCGCTTACTTCTGCTTTAGGGGCCGTGTCCACCAGACGCGTTTTCAGCGCTCTGGGCGTCTATTTTACATTCAAACCCTATTGAGTTGGGCGCTCACAGCGCTCAGCGCCCTCGGCGGTAAAACGCCCTGGGCGCTTGCTTCTTTTTGTCGCGGCGCTCAGAGCGCTTCGAGTTGAAATCTGTTCAACTTTTAGAACAGCGCTGCGCTCGTCAATGTCACTTTTCACCGCACTGACCAATCAGAATCAAGAAGGGGCGGGACTTACGTTACCGACAGCAACACAACCGGAGACGTGGCTCGGTTTATATCATGACCCACACTTGTATTGAAGGTAGGCCGACCTCAGGGTCCATGTCAAAAGCTGCTGCTAATGCTATTGTGTATTTCTGACACTCGTTGTAGTGTTTACATTAAACAAGGCCGGAACACGGAAGTGTCAGAGGATTCGTTTTGTAACCTAGCAACAGCGGCGTTCTGACGAGGGAGAGAGAGAGCGCTAAGCGCTGGGAAAGCAGCGCTGAGAGCGCTGTCAGAGCTGAAAGCGCGTCCGGTGGACACGGCCCCTTAATGTTAGCTAGTTTAGGTAGCTAACATTACTGCATTTGTTGTGTAGAGAGTGAGACTCTTAATGTATTTATAATTTGTGTGTGTGCGCGCGCATGTATGTCTACTTACATATAAATGCAGAGACATTTACTTCATGGCTACGTATTGATTCATAGAGTATTTTTGTGTGCCATTCAAACATTGTCCTTATTATGTTTTCTCATCTGAAGTATCATGGCCTCTATACGTAGGAGGCCAGCTAGGATTACTGAGGACCTTGCCCGACAAATGAACCTGCTGCACACAGTGAGAAGAGAGAAGATGTTTGTGTGTTTCCATATGTGTGGACAGTGTCATGGTCCCCAGATCTACTGAATGTTCTCTGTTCGTCCTCCATAGTCAAACAGACAGACGGACACACAAACAATGGATTTTGACATTTTTTGATATCTGATTGATTGTTTTGTTTTGAGCTTCTCAAAGCTCCTCTTCCCAGTTCGTCAAACAAGCTTGAAAAATAGACTTATTTAATTTTTTCCGGGACAATTTCGCATTTCGGGGCTTCAGTACAAGACGGGCATTACTTACGAGCAGCATAGAGGTATTTTGATGTTTTTTGGTGTGTCTTTTTGTTACGAAGACAGTTGGTATCCATTTGCAACCGTTATGCACTGCTACGCCGAGACCCCCTGTAACTCAGAGAAGCCACGGATAACTCTGAAACTTCTCCCAGCCCTTAGTCGACATGAGGGTGAGTAGATAATGAGTGAAATTTCAATTTTGGGTGAACTATCCCTTGAAAGAGACTTGGAAATTTTTAAAGAACTCATTGAGCATAACACAGGAATGTCTTGACTTGTTCCTCACAAGGGTGTGTGAGTTGGCAGTCAGTAGTGATGTAGATGCATGGACGTAGCCCTGGGCATGGGTCCCTTAATTGGACCACAGCAGCAAAGTGGGACAGCTACCGAGGAATATTTTAACTACCACCATGCCAAAAACAGTTGTAGAAATCCACAACAGAAAACATATCTGAATATTTCATGATTCTTTTTTTGTGCTTCTTGGTACTGAGATCTCTGCTTACTTTGGAACAATGTACTTTGTTTCAGAATGGTAGTGGTGTTATGTGAGCCTCTGCAAGGTACAATGTTAGGAGTGGTTTAACATTACTTTGAAGTACAATAAATACTGGGTCATCTGTTGTGAATACTTAAAGGTACATTGTGTAAGAATTACTCCCATCTAGTGGTGCGGTTGTAGATCGCAAGCAACTCTGTCGTATTTTTCATGCTGCATTCACGTGAAATCGGTTAGATGGCAGACGGACAACAGCCGCTGCAGGTAACGGCGTAAACAAGCCTTTATGTAAACAAGTGGTCTGTCAGCACGAGGCAAAACAATACACGTGAGTGACAATATGTTGTCATGGCGATGTCGTATTGTTGACCTGACCCACGTTTTACCGGCCTTCTCTCGACTTCTGTGACTAAAATGACATCTGGTTTGTTACCGACGGCCGTTTTTCCGACTGCGCCTGAATGCAGCATTCACGTGCAGTCCTCACAGTCCTCACTGCGTTACCGCGGTGACTTTTCACAGACGCCACCTCGATCTGAGCCGACAGCTCCGGGGTCTCCGCTGAGTTTCCGTGGTTTCCTACCGTCGCGCTGCCACTGAACGTAAAAACATGGTGACACAACATGGCAGCCAGCACCGAGCTTACCCGCTCCATGTAGATATGAATGATATGAACGGTAAATTCAGAGCTGAAAGGAACACTTCAGTTTGTTGATGGGGGTAATTATTGATGAATGAAAAACAGACTTTTGAACGAAATAATCGATTTTCGTGAATAGATAACAGGAGAACTTACACAATGTACCTTTAAATGTTTAGTTTTATGTTATTGTTGTCCTTCTGAGCATGGGCTAGTTGGGAAAAGGACCTGCTACCTAAGCTTGTGATCATGAAACCGTATCACCACCCAGTCATGCATACCTCTAATGATATGATATCCAAATCAACCTATTAAACATTCCATCAGGAGCACAGACAATATTGTGTATTCAGGTATAATAATGTATGGTCACTGTCAACTACATAAATTCATTATGTACATTAAAATTCCATGCATAATTACCTTATTATAAACAATAGATTACATCATCGGCAACACCTTATTGAGTCAGATGATCTGTGATTGCATGGTAATCACTTTAGAGGCCAAGTGTCCTGACTCGGTCCGTGACTGCTGTGCCAAACATATGAGCCAATTATGTAACTGGTAAAATCAGTTCAGACAGTAAAATATGTGAGCAGCTACAGTATAGCTGCACCTCATTGGTGGGATTGTTCATGAGCCTGGGTCAAGCCTTGCCTTTTCATTTATCCTGGATTTCTTAATTCATCTTTTGTGTAATAGCCTCCAGATGTTTAGGTGGAAAAGAAACAACTCAAACATCGGCACCACCACAGGAAAGCCGGTTAGCCAGAGAAGTGGGAAAGTGTATGAGAAGAACTCAGTCAGTTCTCGAGTCTCATCTCTACTCCCCAAGTGATTTATGAACCTTGAATGGTTTTGAGTGGAAGTCACCTGCAAAAGATGAGGAGTAATCTGTTCCTCACTATGTGAATGGAAAGGTGTGTCATTATCCTGACATGTCCAATTTAAAGTCATCTTTCCTATTAATGTGAGTTTGCTGAGTGTGAGTTTATCTCAGACTCTGATTTCAGGCTCTGCTCACTGCAGGCTATTTCGACTATTGCAAAACGGAACTGAATTTTCATAAAGGTTTTGTTTTGCTTTGCTTTTTTGTGAGTATAATCTCCAACAGCTCAGTATTGTGATGTATTGCAGTGGCAACTCAAATTGCAAGGAACGTTTGAAAAAAATAGGCAAGACAACCTTGTATATTAGATTGCAATAGTATATTTTACAGAACAAAAAGTGTCTTTTAATATACTGTTGGTGTTTTTTGCAGTAAATGATAGTAAAATAACAATACCTTTGTTTTTTTTGTTTTGTTTTGTTTTTTGTTTGCTGATTCCGAGCAAATGCATCTTAGAGTTGAACATGTTCTAATGCATTTTTAGTTCATTTAAAGCAGTAGTAAGCGATCCAGTCGTTTTGGCTAACTTCCTGTCAGCCGATGGAGTTAGCAGTCCCTGCCCTCGTCCCTACTAGGGATGGGAACGACACGGGATTTGGATTGTCGATTGTCGAGGCCCATGTGTCGACTTTTTGTCGAATTGTCGGGTTGCACACGTGCTTTTGTTGTGGTTTATTAACGCTGCTGTCGGCACGAGCGGACGAGGCAGCACGCATTCGGTTTCTTTCTTTTTTTTTTCTTCTTCCGTGCATGTCCGCGGTCCTCTACGAAGAATGCAACCATTGCATCCACCTGTTTTGCCCGTGGTTTTGCCCTTTTTGCGGAACCGGACTCGTCATCAACAGCACCATCACCTAGACTGCAGGGAGCCCAGACAGCTGATCTCTTGACTAGAATAAGTGGATTTGTTTTATTTAAAATATTTTATTTCAATAGGGGAAAAGTGGCACTTTCTGCTGTTTATTTGAATAGGAAATATTGAAAGACAAAATGCAATTTACACATGGAAATCCCACAAGCCCCGCCCCCTCGATATTTCGACACTCCATTTTTTTTGTCGAGGGGAGCATGTGTCAATTTTTTGTCGATTTGTCGACAAAAAGTCCCATCCCTAGTCCCTACGTCACCACATTCACGCGCATCCCTTGGCTGCACACACAGAGAGGACCGCCCCTTTATGCCGTTCTCTCTCCTCATTGGATAAAGGTTGTAGGATACAAGGAAAGTTTTCTCCTGAGCAGAGTGACTGACAGACCCGTGTTTCAGACCAAACACTCTATGTAAGTGATTACTGTCGGAAGATAGAACTATTTAAGACTTCTATTAAAGGGGACCTATTATGCTTTTCCAGCTTTTCAGACTTTTATATATGTTTAAAATGTTGGATAATGGTTCTAGAGGCCATGGAAGTGTCATATCCTGAGGTTAATGCATTTGGAGGTAAACCCTGCTAGATAATTGGGATTTCTCTGCACACCTGTTACACTCGGTTGCGCTGAGTTTTTTTTTACATGAGCTCGCGTCTACGTCATGGCGTGCCGGACTCCCCTACATGGTCATGCCGAGGTCTCTGCTCCAGCCGGCCCCGCCTCCTCCCATGCTGCTCTGTTGTGCCTGGTGTCACAGCGGACTACTTCCTGCTTCTTCCCTGCATGTTTTAGCGCTGTAGTGTCACTTTACTAAGTTTTATTTAGAAGTTTACGCCGACGTTTCATGTAAGTGAAGCTGTACCTGTGTGAGAAGCGACGTACCGCCGGGGCGACGTAACGCTGGACCGCCAGAGCACCGGAGCTCTGGAGCTGCAGCGGCTCCTCACACAGGCAGAGCCCGTCTGCAGGCGTCCTTGGCCGGGCAGGCGTCCGTGCTCATCGCGGTAGAGAAAACCATCGCTAATAAACATACCCGCAGGTTTTTTAGACGTTTACCGCCGTGTGGTTAGTCTATTTAGCAGAATGTTGGTCTCATTGATGAAATCTTGTGGCAGTTGAATTAGTTTGAATGAAAAGTGAAGCTGTGAGAAGGAGGAGGAGAGGAGCAGTGCTGCTGTAGTCTATGTGCACAAATCACCTCATTTACATCAATAAATAACTGTTTTACAATGAACTGACCATTCTGCATATATTTTTAATTTATTTTATATATTTATTTTTGCATTTTTATATTACATGTTACATGGTTACAGTAGCCTACATGGCAAAGACTACTCTATACCATCTTTGGTTAGGGTGAGAATAGGTCATGGGCACATTTCATTACACAATGTAGACTGGTCAGATGCAGACTGGAGATCTGGCAATTTGCCTACTGCAGATTTAGCTTTTGTTTGCATACTACATTTTGGCCAAATCAGTATAGGTAGTAGTAGTAGACATCGTCATGGTAACGCAATGCTGAGGGAGTGGTTCATTTGCATTTAAAGGGAGGGGCCACTGAAACAGACCGTTTTGCAGAGCCCTGTTTTTGAGAATGCTGTGATGTTTGATCTTTGGGGTATTTTGACCGAAGCACGTCACAGACATGTCTTTAAGACACCCAGGAACTATTTTAGTTTGTGCAAAAAGGAGCATAATAGGTCCCCTTTAACACAAAAATTCCGCTTACTTCTGCTTTGAACACAGTAGTGCATATTTGATCAGCAGAGCTTCCATTGCAGTCTTATAGAGCAATGGCCTCTGGTCGTGACGCAACGGGAAAAAATGTTGCACTACATCGTAAACAAGACGTACCAGAAGAGATTCAAACTAATACATTTGTCTATTATCCAGGCACCTTGATTAGTTGTAGGATCGTGACCCAGAGGGAGACAACTCACTGTCACTGTGTAGGGGAGTTGTTAGTCTTCTGAAGGGAGTTGTATCTGACTTCACTTCCAACAGCACTCCCACGCCACTGCTTTTGAAAGCTCTTAACAAGGTTTCTTCCATGCATACTACCATGCAGTACATTGCACTACCTAATGTGGCTCCCTTTAATTATTCCAAACTCATTACTTAATCATATCAGATTGATTCTAAACACTCCACTGTAAATATTCCTCATTCCGTTAACACCCTCTAGGTGCACGGGATGAGGGAAAGTGGGTCAGCCCGAGTCTTCAGGGAAAAACAGAGGCAGAAACATCACATTTTGCTTGGAGCATAAAAGAAGTAAAGCAGCACGGAAACTCACAATCTATTTACTTTGTGACTGGAGGTGTATTTAAAATGGATAAAACTCAGAAGAAGCAAGAAGAGGCAAGAAAATCTTCACAGGGAGTGCTGCAGTTTCGGTTTAATATCGTCTATAACAGTTGTGTTGTGCCCTTATACTTCTCTCGCTCAGGAGCTGTGTTTCATTTTGATAATGCTGAGTGAAAATCCCCAAGGACATTATGTGGCTATACTTTGATAGTCATCTGAAGAACGCCGTGCAATGAACCCACTACACAACGGTCAAGTGTTATAGCTTGGGTGAAGAGGAGATGTCGATCTGTTGTAAAAAAAAAAAAAAACATCTATTCACATATTGCATGCGACTGCTGGTACATTTTTATCTCTAACTTTGCATTGGGTAAACAATAATATGTTCAGGGCAGGCGATTCAAACAGATATTTCCTGTGTGTTGAGTAAAATAAACAACCTCAGTCTACACAATTTATATCTATTGCCTTCAAATCATGTGGCATGTTGCGCACAGCCAATACCCAACTGTTTCCCCTTGGCCTGGCTGTCTTTGATATCCCTTCAGGTTATTGAGGCAGCAGCCAGCCAGGGCACTCTATGACTTGTGTGACTTTGTGAAACAGTTCCACCACCATGGGGTTCCTTTGCGTACAAGCATAACCGATGCACCTTGGGTAGTGGAATTACATTGCGGGGTTGGGGTTCCTGTGATCAGCCTTATTAAGTATGCACTAACATCTGTAGCCCCCAAAACACTGGAAAACATGCGGTGCACTCTGCAGACCTGTGACTGGCTGGCTTTTGGAGCATTGTTGTGGAGGTGTTGTGGAAAATAACCAACAACTAGTAGAAAAGGATTAAGCAATTCAGGAAGTAACTGGGCATTTTCAGCATGGGGAGAATTAGCCTGGGGAATGAATAACCTTAAATGTCCGGTCTAGACCTTTGCATGCTAATGACTGACCAAGTCCATTTAGCTGCCCAGCTGGAGGCTGAATTCACACTCGCACCACGCAGCTTCTCTTTTTCCCTGTATTCCCTCTCTTTCTTGTTCACCCTTAGAGTATTTCTCTCTCCCATCACATCTCCAACACCATTTTCCGCTACAAGTCTACATGTGTGCTGCAGTATGTGATAGTGTGGGGTGAAGGTGAGGATAACAGCACATTATGTTGAACATCTCTGAGTCATTCTGCTGTGTGGGATGGGGGTGTATAGGTGAACATGAGGGAGCAGTTATGCTTTTACCTATATGAATGAATGAATGATTTTTTCATTTTCGTGTCATGCCACCACTGTGGCCCATCCCATATGAGATTACAAGACACAATAACAAATACAAAAACAAAGACTAGACAGTCCATCCTGTTGGTGTTACCTGCCACACAGGTGTGACATAAATAAACAACTTAAGATTACTTCCAGTACTCAACTATATATCGCTCTTCGTCTCATTGCCCAAGCCTTTTCAAGAAATAAAGAAAATGCAAAAATATTCAAATGAAAAAGAAGTTTTAGCTTCTCAGCATCGTCTAACCACACAAATTCTTTATTTGGATCTACTTTACTAAACATTTTTTGTCTTATAGAGTCATAGAAAGGACAGTAGAACACAAAATGAATTTCATTCTCCACCTCTTGGATGTCACATAAATTACAAATTCTATCGTCTTCTGCTGTGCCAACATACTGTATCTGCCTGTCTCGATATGAAGACCAAGAATACCAGCTCTCAATTGAGCACACAGGGATCTTTTCTTTTTAGACAAATTATACAAAACATAGTTTTCTGGGCCAAATACCTGTTATATTTCACAGTAAGTACGCAGTTTTGGTTTACCCCAAGTATCTAATGCCCATCTATCTTTACTTTGTTGAAAAATAATTTCTTTTAATACATTAATCTCAACTTTCTCTTTGTTATAATAATGGTCTTCATATCCAGCTATCAGCAAGATGTCATACTGTATGTCCCTATCTCATGCCCCATTGGTCAGAGTGTCCCACTCAAAGATTTTTCTTGCAATCCTGTAACGATTTAATTCTAGTATCCTATAAGTATGTTTGTGTGTGTATCTCTCACAGCAAACACTGCGAGAGTGCTCTGGCTCCAGATTGTAGATGAAGCCTCTAAAAGGCTGAGGTATAAGCTGGGTGACTTGGCTTCATTAGTTGAAGGGCAGTGTGAGCAGGGGCCCTTCTGTCTGCCGCATATGGAGACGACATGGGCAGTCATCGGTGAGTGGCTCTGTCAGATGGGCTTCCACTGAAAAGTGCATATGCTTCATCACTGACCATTCCAATTAGGCCTGCAGGCTTCCCCTACTGTAAATGCTATGATGACGCCAGGTTCTCTCCATGAGGACCAGCACAGATGGCCTTTGGACAGACACATGAGTGTGAAGGCAACAGAGTGATACAGGATGTAGCTGGTGGTTGTGTTACAGATTTTAGAGTAGAGATGCAGTGATTGACAGATATTTTACAACACTGTTGTTTTAGCCTTCGTCTTGGTTTCTACTGCCATCTATGGTGTTCGGGGCAGTTTTGACCCATGTTTTAAATCAGCTGTAAAATACATTAAAAACATTTTTTTCATCCAATTTGTTTTTCTTCTCTTGGTTACATTGTTAGGCTCCTTATCCATGAAAATTATGTTTTTAATATTTGGTGTGGGCCTCTGGGCTTTTTTTGTCAGTATACCCCTTGGCTTCAATGTAACCTTCCTCTTGTCAGCTTTCTGCTACCATCTATGGTGTTAAGGTTGGTTTTGACCCGAGTCTTATCAGCTGTAAAACACACAAAAACAATTATTTATCATCCCATTTGTTTCTCATCTTTTGGTTACATTGTTAGACTTCCTTATCCATGAAAAGGTTGGTTTTGCACTTATGATTTCAGTTTGAACTCTCATTATTGTTCTTATCGTTATAACCGGGTCAAAATTGACCCTAACACCACAAATGTCATAATTTTAACCAGTGCATTTTAGAATTTTATGAAAAAAAAAAAATTTGTTTTATTTTGTTTAAATTGAGGTTCCTGACAAAGTCAAAAAGCCTGCTATAAATGCTATAAACAAATGTATGTGGTACTTGTGTGCATGTAAAACCTGAAAACGGGTCACTGGTGACCTGAACACAAGAGAAAGGTTTTGGACCAAAACAGATTCATCTTAGGACCAATAGAATAAACATTTCTTACGTTGCAGCTTTTTAATTTGATTTGTAGTGCACATCTGTGTGATACGTAGTCTGATACATGTGTGTCTAACATACTCCAAGTCCATTCCACATGAAACAATCACAGACATACAACAAAAGAAATACAACTTGGGGTTAAGTCTCAAGATCAGCAGTCATCACTGCCTGTTCCATAGGGTTAAATCAAGGACAGTGATCTGGGGGTCACCTGGTGGGGCTTTTAGGAGCATTTAGGCTCACTCCTTTTGAATCAGACCCAGGCCTTTTTTGCTTCATGTCATCCACTCTCTATTTGCAAAACTATCTTGTCTCTGTTCCTCTCACTATTGTCATATGGCAATATGACAAGAGGTAGGGCAGTCAGAGACCTGTCCCAAAGTAACTCCATTACTGTCTTGGCTCTTTGGTTTGGGTCACTGCTGTGCTGAAAGGTCAACCGTCAGCTCCGTATCTGATAGTATTACTCCATACCCACAGCATGATGCTGACTGATGGGTTCTTGGCTACCTCGCTGACCAAGCTCCTTCTTTCATTTTGGCTGGACAGCCAACTGTAGGAAGAGTCCTGGAGGTTTTCAAACTCCTTGATGAAATTAAGGGTATAAAGTGTTCCCAGGGGCACAGTGGCATCTACACAATTAAAGGGCATTTCCAGTCATAATGGATGTTTACCTCAGATATCAGGTCACCTATATCAGTTCATTTCATACCATACTCCCAACTGCAGCGTGTGGACGTTTATATTTGTTTTTGTTCAAGAATATAATTTTTTCAATGTTCATTAATGGGCTCCAGACTAATTTTAAAATTGTTCTGTGGTCACAAGTAACGTCCTTTTGACCATCATTTAAAGGGACAACGAGGAGTTTCTATTTGGTTATAAAAACGTCTCACGTTGGATGAATCTCCGCTACCCACACTTGTTAATGGACCCATTTTCGATAACGTTTTGTCTCTATCGTTATTTTGTTATTATTAGTGGTGGCGGAAATGCTGGGTGAGCCAACCAGCGTTTCTTTACTTTCGGTTTCAGGGCGAGTCATGAGAATAACGCCGCCGAATCGCTGTTTATGGTCGGAACTACGACGGTATGTGATCGTCTTCTAACCTCTGACTTTAATTCTTGATGAATGAAAACATGAGTCTTGCGCCGGTCAAAGAATTTCACGGTGCGCGCAGAGGCTCATAAATGTAGTGTGAAAACACTTTGCTTTTCCAAAACTCCACGTTGTCCCTTTAAATTTAAAAATTCACTTTACCATTAAATTAAATCAGAATTTGGAGTTACCGCGGCTTCCACATTGTTCCTTTCCGAGAACAAACGCCTCATGGAGTCCCTCTACTGTTGTGTTCAAATGCATCCACATGCTGCAGTTGGGAGTATGGATGGTATGAAATGAACTGATCACAGGTGATCTGAGGTAAACATTGATTACGACTGTAAATGCCCTTTAATTGTGTAGATGCCACTGTGCTCCTGGGAACACTTTATACCCTTAATTTCATCATTGCCTCACCAGATTTATTAATCGTCTAGAGGATTCCTGGCTTGATTATTGTTCTAACATGCAGGGTGACTTCTGTGTGTCCGTTACACTATGTCCGATCTCTTCAATTTGCCACAGGTGGACTATAATGAAGTTGTATACACTTCTCAAGGATAATGACAAAACAAACAGGAAACATTATGTAGAACCACTGCCAATACTTCCAGATATTTCAGAGATTCAGAAATATTATCCATTCAGTATTATCCATATAGCATCAACTGCACATAACTACATACCGACAACCAACCAAAGAGAAAACATAATGATGGAGAAATTTCACATTCAAAAATGCCCAGATGCTAGAGGCTTCTGTAGCACAGACTTTCCATTCCATCAGAGAAGTTCATGCCTGATATATCATTTCAACACAAAGCACTCAGCAGCAGGCTTGAGGGTCAGCTCAGCCCCTGGCTCCACCGTGAGCAACCGCTATCTTCCAGCCACACTCAAACACAGGTTTGGAAACAGACTGTAAATCTGACTCTGTGGGCCACCGTATTTAAGTTGTTACTTTTCCAAATCTTTTTGAATTAACTGCAGTGGTGCAATATACTGCAAATGAAATCTCTTCAGTGATGTACTGCTGCCACTCTATGTAACTACACTCCTCACCGGTGAGACTTATGTCTTACACTGCTGTTACCTGCCACTGGATCACGCCGTCGATTACTTGGATGACGGCTGAAGTGGCTGACATCAATAATGCAATAAAGCTTATGGTAGTACTTATGGTATCCACCAAGAGAGGGAAGAAGGTGTGGACCAGCCTTGAGGCAGCCTTTCAGCGCTGCCGCAAGAGAAACACAGTGGAGCTACTCCAGAGGAGCCCGCAGAGAAGACGAGGAGCCTCCTGCTGTTGGCTTCTCACTCTGACTCAGATGACAAAATGGGTCTTAAAGGGATAGTAGCATTTTTTTTTAAAAAAGTGGGGTTGTATGATCTACAAATAGCCCCTACGTACTTTAATTGCAGTAGAAGACTCTCTGCACTCCTCCCGTTAGCAACGCCAGCCCATATCCCTGCCCAGAGATTTACAACATACAGTGTTGTGGACAGACCCAAAGAAATGGCCTATTTTCGCGGCTTTTACCTGAAAAAAAATACACAGTTCCATTGTTCGCATTAATATAATTTTTTCCAGCCCTTCAAATGGCAGGAAAAACGCAGTTTTTATTTGGACCTAACCAACTCACGTATCCCTCCGCACAGGGTTAGCGCCTGCCGATCAGCAGTTGGTTAGGTCCAAAAAAAACTGCGTTTTTCCTGCACTTTGAGGGGCTGGAAAAAATTATATTATAGCGAACAATGGAACTGTGTATTTTTTTTTAGGTAAAACCTCTTTTAGGCCACGAAAATAGGCCGTTTCTTTGGGTCTGTTCACAACACTGTATGTTGTAAATCTCTGGGTAGGGCTATGGGCCGGCATTGCTAACGGGAGGAGTGCAGAGAGTCTTCTACTGCAATTAAAGTATGTAGGGGCTATTTGTAGATCATACAAACCCACTTTTAAAAAAAAATGCTACTATCCCTTTAAAAGAGCTCCGAGTCTTTACAAAACATCAATCTATGCTGCCTCAATACTGTATTGTACTGATGATCTGTGTTGCCTTACTAATTTTTTATTCTATTATATATGTATTGAAGGCATCTAAAATAAGATGCCGCTGCAGTAGATGGTGATGCTACTTAAACAAACTGTGATCTACTGGTTTGGCTGATTGTTTCGTGCCAAAAAGCCGCACCAAAAGCTCGCCAGCTCCAACCTGGTCTACTCTCGGCGCAAGGAGGAGCACAGCCGGCGCACAATGCCGCACACGTCACGAAGACCTCACAGGCAGGTTTCCACAGTTCCAGACACATTTAGTATGGAATACTTAATCACGACAAACACTATTTTATGCAACTGATGGAATCAGCACGTAAATTTATATCTATATCGATTGTCCCATCACATCTGATGTCAGATCAAAGGCGGTTGGCACAGGCAATGGAAACTCAACCTGACTGAATTAACACAGATCAAAATGTGATGCAAACTAACGAGTTCACATCTCTCTCAGCCAACCACAAACAGCCTCGGCATCAGAGAGTAATTATATATTCGGCATCTCTCATCTCTGACAATTAAAAAAGAGAGAGAGAGAGAGAGAGAGAGAGAGACATGGGCTGGCCACAGAGCTCAGCAACACGTCCTTTACGCACAACTGCTTATGATTTCATCCCCGGCGCAACGCATGGTATTTGTTTATCTTGTGTGCACACTACTCATCTTTATTACACAGGGAGCGTCTTTATTAGTGGAAACAGCCTCCTTAGACAACTTTTGCTCACCATATTCGGCGACTGTGAGCTTGGATCTCTCGGACCAAAACATCAGTTTCCTCCTGTAAAATGTTTGGCCGTCTGGCGTCGCTGTCTCCCTCGTCCCTGTCGAAATATAAAATTACAAAATTGCAGTGCGCCTCGCCTGCGGCTCATTTAAAGGTAAGGAGAAGAGCTCATTTGATTGGTGAAAATCTGAGTCGGCTGTGTTACCCGCTCATGCCTTCTCTCCAAGAGGGAGGAGAGAAGAAAATAATGTAAAATAAATAATGTAGTGTTAGCCATAATGTAGTGTTAGTCATCCAAAGTGGAACCTCAGATCTGCGTGAAGATCGGCAACAACTATGCTTTAGGTTAGTTTTTTTTTTTTTTTTTTTTAAATATCAGTATTTTCCTTTAATCAAAATATGTCTTTGCTGCAAGCAAACACTGTTATCTCCTGTGCTGATAATGGTAATTGTCCTTGGATGGAGGAGAGAAAATATCATCATGGATCAAAACTCCCAAACATGCGTATACAAACAACAATTACTATTTCCTGGGGCACAAGAAGACAGAATAAACAAATATGAAATGCTGAGTATTAGCACACATTCTGAAGCTCCCCCCAAAACATAGAATGTGCTGCGTTCACGTTCTGTAGGGCTTTATGATCTATTTGTTTTTCTCATCTCTCCAGGGCACAGATCTTTTGCACCATTTCATTACTGGAGAAAACAACAGAGTGATCCATGCACAGATGACAATGCATATTCAGAGACATAAATATAGAACTCTGCACACAGATGCATTTAGTCAAATGCTTTGCATTTTACTGTTCATCAATGAATTCATTCTGGAATGAAAATTCACAGAGGAAGAAGCGGTGCAGTACACACATATAATGATGTAAACAAGTTTTACTTGCCAACATTTCCAGATACCTCACACTGTCAGACTCGTGGGGGATCACTGAGCCAGGAACTCTCTCTCTCTCCTCTCTGTGGATTAGCCTGTCACATCTTCCTTTGGAAGAGTCACCATTTGTGCCTATTTCTAGTATAAAAGTGAAACATACCTGGGAAACAGGCTTGTCAGCTTCCCATCACAAATTTAAAAATAACATATCTTCATCGAGATCAAAATTAATCAAGGTCTGTCATGTGCATGTCCCAGGGAGGTGACATATGTCATGGTGTAGTATTGTTAAATCAATCCTCTGTGGCCTCATTTAGCCATAGTTTTTAAAGTCTTCATTAAAACACAGAAGCTGTAGAAAACTACATTTTAAACATGCAGCCGCAGTGTGTTATGTTTTCTTGTCAGTGATTATAATCGCATTCTGCTTTTTTTTTTTTTTCATGTGATAACAGAAAAACATATACATTTTCTATTTTCAATTCCACTGGAGCAGATTATTTTTGGATGTGTGATGTTTGCAGAGATGCTCCTAGAATACTGAGCATGTCTGGAGCTTTTGTGACTACCTGCTGTTTCATGTTTCGCCTGTTTGATCCATGAAGACCTGTCACCTTTGTTTTGTTTGTTTTTTGATGATGATGCAGTCTTAGGATTCACAGCGAGTATTTCCTTGATCTTTAGCCATTTGGTGCTCCTAATTGGTTGTTAACCCACTTTGCAACTTGCAGCGTTTCCTCTACAGAGTCTGGGACAGATTCTGTATGAAGATTATTGCAATTATGTAGTCAATCTTTCAACTGAGCAGCTCCTAATGCATTTCAAGACATGTCAAGACATTAAGAGAACACTTACTCCTAATAAGCACTAAATATAGGCAGATAAATGGTTAAATGTACATGTCTACACATCATTCAAATTTTCGTTACTTGTGTTTTGCCATTAATAATGGTCATAAGAAACATTTCTTGGTGGGAGATCAGTGTGTGTGTGTGTGTGTGTGTGTGTATAATCATCATCATAATAATCATGTAGTTAATTCGTTCTGAGCATTTGTATGTTTGTGCATACAAACATTCTAAGGATGCCACATCCAACTTAACCTGGTTTGTGTTGTAGATTTAAGTATCTGTCCACTGAAACAATCAAAACACTTGTAGGTGTTCATTTATTTGCTGACTGTTCAATATATATATATATATATATATCAGCAATATGCAATATCAGCGATACGTGTCAGAATATCATCAGCACACTCCAGTTGTTTGTGTAGTGCTAATGTTCAAAGTATATATGCATAATATTTAAAATGTCCAGAGAGGTTTGTATGGCCCCCTGAAGTCTGTGCAAAACTTCCAAAGTTCTAAAGGAGTGATGTGTCTGAAACGAACGTATATTGAGGTAATAAATCACTGTTCAGCACTTTGTCATAAGGGAGTGATAACACCACACACAATTATTGAAAAGAAATTCATGGTCACTCATCCTGCTGATAACAGACAGAACATCGCTTTATGTGCGTAATACACTCCCTGCAGCCAATGAAAAGCTAAGCAACAACTTAAAAACAGGGTTACTCACCTAGTCAAACTAAATCACAGCTTCTCTTCAGATAATTTGAACAAGCAAATTTAATACACTTTAATCAGTGTGTATAAATATTGCTGATATTCTGTATGCAGTGACAAATAATAGTCTTGAGCCATCAATTTCTTTGAAGTTGGTGACAGCCACTGAAGTTCTCTGCGTCAGACCATGAGCTGTGTAAAATCAGGAATCTAAATGTGATTAGGAGAGAGTACATGTTGTGTGCAGGTACCTGGAACGTCCTGGCAAAGTCAGAACATCAGGAACATCTGTCATACCATAACCATCACTTACTTTACAATCTGCTTGAATGTAGTTGGATTAGGACAAACTGGATGAGAGGAATCGTATTGTAAGGAGTAGCTGACTATTTGTTTAATAGTTTAAAAAAGGAATCTACACTACCATCATCCTCAGATAAAATATAATAGTTTTTTTTTTTTACTTTCTCAAAGCGAATTACATCTGATTAGTTTTTGCTGAATTCTGTCCAGTTCAGATGTTTTGGATTGGGTAGGTTTTGTTGCCAGATTAAATGCAGCCCCTGCCTGAAGAGCAAACAGTGGTAGTAACTAACAAGCTCTTATGCTCCCTCCCACTCCTCCCTTTGTTCTTGTGATTCTGAATTAAAGATTCCCTACTCTCATCATTTACTTTTGATTAAAGGTGATTAGTCAAGACTGAGAGAAAAAAGAAGTGCTCCTTCAGAGCGGTTCACCTCTCCTCAGCTACAGCTCAATCAACACACATAACCATGCAGAACTGACTCTCTCGTTGTTTGCATACTTCTCTTTCATATCATCAAACACTGTAAACTTCTTTCACAATGCCAACATCATGTAATTCATTAGTGTGGAATGTGAGTGTTACAGACTGACAGTGTTTGAAGTGACGGTAGTGCATTAGATAGAGGGGAAGACAAAAGACAAACAGACTTTTCAGGAAGGAGAGCTGACACATCTGCTTATAGGCAGAGCCATCATGCAGGATTGTAAATTGTAATCACGCTGGTCATGACCTTGTTTCAACAGTACAGTAATGGCATGTTCAAAAGCCCCCTTCCCCACATGAGACTGGAATATGCTTTTTTTTATGGGCAGCTGGCTGGCTGCCCTGAAGTCAGAAGGTTGATGGTTTGATTACCAACTCTTCCAGTCTGTATGTCAGAATCCTTCTGACTCGTCTGGTAAAAAGATCACATGTAACATGAAACACAGGAAAGGTTTAATGCAGAGAACTGACCGTGGAAAATAAAGGCAAAAAACTAAAATGGCATCCGAGGAACACTGTGCAACTGATTCTGTGGATTGTATTTGCCAAGTTAAAGGGATAGTTCACCCAAAATTCAAATTTCACTCATTATCTACTCACCCTCATGTCAACTAAGAGCTGTGAGAATTTTCAGAGTCCTCCGGGGGGGTCCGTGGACTCCGCGCAGCAGTATTTGTCCATATAATGGTTGTCAATGGATACCAACTTTCTTTGTCCAAAAAGACACACCAAAAAACATCCAAATACCTCCATACTGCTCGTCTGTAATGTCCCTCTTGTATTGAAGCCCCGACATGAGAAATTGTTCCGAAAAAAATTAAATAAGTCTTTTTTTTTAAAGTAGCTATATTTCTTGGTGTTTTTTGCCTCTATTTGATAGCACAGTGAGATAGACAGGAAAGGGGGAGGCAGAGAGAGGGGGAATGACATGCAGGAAATGTCCGCCCGATGCGGGACCCGAACCGGGGATGCCTGCGCCGAGGACTGCAGCCTCCACATGGGGTGGCCGCCTTAACCACTGCACCACGCACCGCCCGATAATAAGTCTATTTTAAGCTTGTTTGTAGCGGAAGCTCCCAGTGTCTTGGTTCACTGCTCTTCCTGTGGCGGAACAATTTCTCATGTCGGGGCTTCAATACAAGAGGGACATTACAGACAAGCAGTATGGAGGTATTTGGATGTTTTTTGGTGTGTCTTTTTGGACGAAGAAAGTTGGTATCCATTGACAACCATTATATGGACAAATACTGCTGCACGGACCCCCCCCCCCCCGTAACTCAGAGAAGGGACAGAGGACTTTGAAACTTCTCACAGCTCTTAGTCGACATGAGGGTGAGAAGATAATGAGTGAAATTTGAATTTTGGGTGAACTATCACTTTAAGGTTTGGCAAACCATAGAAATGTGAGGATCATGGACTGACATTATATACTGCTCACAAAGTGATCTACAAATCACCCATCAGGTCACAGCTGTAAAATCCATCTGGCCAAGAAAAGCACTTGCAAGAACTCATTCATCCCTGAAGCTACAATATTCTGATGCACTATGCCACTTTAGACACTTTACTTTCTTATGCTGGTTCTTATAAAGGTTTTTAGGAATATACATTTTTAGTCAGAATGTCTATGAGTGTTGATGTTTTTTTCATGTACGAGCAACGTCAAAGAAAAAAGTTCTGTCAGGACAGACAATGAAGATGAAGTTTTCTGATTCTGATGTTTTTCTCTTTAAGTATCGTCTGTGGGAGATCAGAGGTTTATACCACAGAATCCATTTGCAGTGCCTGTTTGGTGCAGTCAGACACTTTGATCAGAATGGGTGTCATTACCTGCAGGTTAATGTAGAGGACGCGCGTTAACGTGATCAATGTCTGCTGTGGCGTAACTGACTGGGGTCTACAATGCTCCAGTCAATACAGCTGATAGGCTGTGTGCTCAGGTCAATACGGCTGATAGGCTTCACCTCACGAGGCGCTCTTAGAGTTACACTCCTGAAGATATTGATTATAGATGGCAGTTTAAATCTCTTGGATTCAAATTATGTTTCCATGCAAAAGACAGTGATGGCTGTCAGGATCATGTGGGGCGCTGCACAGCAGATGAATGCATTCATTTCATGTCCTGTGGAACTACTATTGATTGTTCTGTATATTGTTGACTATTTACTGTGGTTAGCCCATCAATATGATGTAATATGACAGATGTGACATGACACAGAAAATGTAAAGATAAAGATTTGACATAATATTATAATATTGTAAATAGTAGGCTATATAGCACTAGTTGGCAAGTAGGTTTGAACTCATGTCAAATTGTTTCTAATCAGTTAAATGGCTGGCTCCATACGATACATATTGCACTGGTTTTTATAATATCATGTATTGTATGTTCACTGTTTAAAGGACAATTCCAGGCAAATTCAACTCGGGGGTGTATTTTCATATCATTTTAGGTCTAAAAGAAGGAATCTGAAGATTTTCAGTTTAATCGCTCCTGTTTTGCGGTAGTTGCGTCTGTCCCCGCATCGCCACGGCAGCAATGAATGGGAGTGGATGGAGGTTCCGCTGCTTAGGCTGTTTCCAGCCCTCAAAGCCGCAATTTTTTTCCACAGACAGCATCAGATGGCGACTCAAACATGCACCTAGTTTATTTACTTCAAGCAAGCCGACATGTTTGTAAAACTAGATCTAATTCAAAGTCTCCCGGAGTCTCGCGCGAGCCCGAAGTTGCAGTGCGCGGTGTGTTCAGGTGCAGTCGGAGCTACCGCTTGTGTCATAAACACAGGAATATCAACTCTTTACTTGCTTGAAGTGTACATTTTTTTCCACAGACAGCGTCAGGTGGCCACTCAAACATGCGCCGAGAAGTTTTTTTACTTGAAGCAAGTCAAGAGTTGATATTCCTGTGTTTATGACACAAACAGGAGCTTTTCCCACTGCATGTGAACACACCGCGCACGGCAACTGGGTCTCGCACGAGACTCCGGGAGACTTTGAATTAGATCTAGTTTTACAAACATGTCGGCTTGCTTGAAGTAAATAAACTTCTGGGTGCATGTTTGAGTAGCCATCTGACGCTGTCTGTGGAAAAAAATTGCGGCTTTGAGGGCTGGAAACAGCCTAAACAGCGGAACTTACATCCACTCCCATTCATTGCTGCCGTGGCGATGTGGGGACAGACGCAACTACCGCAAAACAGGAGCGATTAAACTGAAAATCTTCAGATTCCTTCTTTTAGACCTAAAATGATAGGAAAATACACCCCCGAGTTGAATTCGCCTGGAATTGTCCTTTAAGAGGCCTGTTGAGCAACAACAGACTGTTTGGAATTTCCTGTCAGTACTTGACAGAATAAAAGCCCACAATTGCTCAAAATCAGACTTCTATGAAAACAAACAATTTCTCACACAGTAATTTTGTTGGGGAAATCACAAAAGATGAAGTGATTGTGTGGGTAACTGTTGCTGCCATGACACAGATCTATTTTAATGCATTTGTTACTATGCTTGATTTGTTGTTGTCAATGCACCAGCACCAACTATCAATATTTTTATGAAAACATTCAAGCCGCTGAACGGATCCCCCAGATAATTTGACATAACAGACTCACTGCTGCATGAATTATTGTGGTGGAGTTTATCAAATGAATGACTGTCAACTCATAGTGAAGAATAAGTAACTGAAACTAATTACAGAGCTACCCTCATCTTTCATGTCTTTTACAATACTCATGGCACAAATAAAATGAATAAGGCCTTGGCACAACGTTAACACTCCACACACACACACACACACACACACACACAGCAAGACCAAGCAGATCAGAGACACTGCTGCACAGAAATACATACGCATACACTTTATACTTGGGCTCTATTTCCTCCGGGGCATAAACACAAGCACGCTTCATGACAAGGTCAGCAGTCTGAATGTAAATACACACACAATCACACACACACAGTACATCAACACTTACACACTGGGCATTTTCCACCATCTAAATAATAATAGAGCTGGTCAGACTGGGAGACTGCAGTCTTCAAGTCTCAATATAATGTAATGTAAAGCAGTGTATTGCATATCGCAAGACCACTATACTGAGATAACATAAATGTCTGAAACATACAGTATTATATTGTATTGAGTTCTGTGTGATCCCCACTCCTAATGAAGTTTCAAAATGCAGTTGTATTTACCAGCAGTTCAGTTCACAAAGTTTATAGGCTAATACACAAGTTCAATGAAGCTCACTTCTGGTCGGATGTTTCAGCTTGATGTATTATTTCAAATTGGTTACAGTTTCAGTCAAGACCTGGCTGGCAGTGAGATTTTTTGTTCATAAAAGCCTTTAAATGACCAGATAAATGGACTGAAGCAGCACCAGTAGCTTTGCTGTTTGTTCTGCCTGGACACCACACCCAAACCACTATACTGTAAAGCCTGCCACACACATAAAGATTTTATAAATCTCAACCGATATATTATCTGTGAGAGACCCCACACATGAAGATAAAAAATCTGTGATTGAACAGTTTTGATCGTATTGTGTGTGGTGTGCTGCAATATTCCAAACACAGCTCACCACACACATCAAGATTTTTCAGAATCTTGACCCTCTGGTCAGAAAACAATCCGGCATCAGCAGCGATACCAGGGGTGTCGTTGTAGCTACTCTTTCGGGTCTATTTCCGGAATGGACAATGAGAGCGACGTAATTTTTTTTTAAAGAAAGCGGGACACTTCAGCCTTTACAACGATCCCATCTGTGTGTGTCTGTGGCTCCGGACACCGAGCAGTCAAGCGGCTGTCCAATAGGGAGTCATGCGCTGTCACGTGACGGGCTGTGAGCGGCGGTCACATGATCGTTTAAACATGGCTGCTGTATTGCTGGCTGTTGCCGGCTACGAGCGCTACTGTCTTTGCTATCGGCTATCAGGAAATCTCCTGTGTGTGCGTGAATGTCTGTGTGAACCTCATGTAATGCCAGGGCTGCACCGTGGCTCTCTGTGTGGTTGCCGGTGTTGTGCGGAGAAGTGGCTTGTTGCCGCGAGCAGCAGCATGCAGAGCTTGGCAAGCAGAGCTCGGTGAGCAGGCACTTCTCGGCACAACACCGGCTCTCCACACACAAGATGACTTTTGATTGAAACGGCCACCGAAGTCGGCCCCGATAATCGTAAATATTGAACATGTTTAATACTTACGATTATCGGCGCCGAACGTTTTCCGAGCCGATTGTCGGGGGAATTTTGACTCTTAACACACCACACACTACAAGAGAATCTTATAAGATAATCTTAAGACCTTAAGATAATCGGGCGGTGTCTGTCCGTGGTCGGAAGGGGGAAAATCGGGGCAAAATCAGCCCGATTATCTTTATGTGTGTGGCAGGCTTAAGACCACAACGCAGATCTTCTATTGTTGCTCTTTTTTTTGACTACCGCCTTTTTGCTGTAGCTCATGCACCTGCTTTCATACAAATGTTGTCACCAATCAGAGGTGTTGTCAAAACAATCAAATGTGCTCTTGTTCACTTTTTACACACTAAAGGTTGTCGTTGTTTTTTACTTTATCAATAAATGTCTTAGTTAAATGTTTCACAGGATAAGATAGGGTAGGCCTATTCTGAAATGTTATTAGTAGCTGTATAGCCTACATGTTTTCAGATAGATTTTATAAAAGAAAAGAATTTACACATCTTAAAATGATTTCAGCACCAAAGTTACCTTGTTTTGTATTGCAGTAATTGACAGAGCAGAGTGTCAGTATTTCAGAACTGATAACTAGCCAAAGCTAACCCTTGATGGACTGTGGACAGTTCAACAGCTGATTTTCTACATGTTCATCATAATGTGTGCTTTTTATTTTTAACCTATTTTAAAGAATATTTACATAGCATTTTTCTAAAAAATAAAAAATAAAAAAGAAGCTGAAAGCTCATGTTGAGTACGGTACATGCACAGACAGTCTTCTGCATGCTGCAACTTATTTTAAATATTGTTATTTATGTGAGAATTCATGTTGTGGTCCTAATGTAAAGATGAAAGCTGCTCATTCAAATGTATGGTTAAATAAACAAAGATAGTAAAATCTTTGTTTATTGAATGTTTATTTTTAATTATCTCTTGTAAAATTAACTATTTTTTTTTTTTAGAGTTTGGCAGATTTTTATTTTGGAAGGACAGTCTGTTCATTAAAATGTTTTTTAATAGTAAAAAGCTGTTCAATATTCTGCCCCTTGTCATTCTAAATGTGCTTTCACGTGTAAAGAACCTGAGAGAAAATGCACTGAACTGTGATCTCAATGCCAAGATTCAAAGCATGATTTTTGTGTCACACTACTAGTAAATACATGTAAGCAAATTCCTATTAAAATCAACTCAGAAGCAATGAAATGTGTTGCTCTATAGATGACAGTCTGATAGTTGAGAAATTAGAGTGATTTATCGTTGACCTGTTTATGCCAGCCGTTTTATAGGTTTAATAGCATTCCTAACACCATCCAATTACTTACTGTGGTATCATTTGAGCTTAAACCAACAAATGGATGCCATTGGAAATTTCTACCTGGACCTGTTCCAAGTTAATGCATAAATTAATAAGGGTCTGACTGGAAGGGAGATGAGGAGTCTATTGCAGAGCATATAGGGAACAGAAGCAAACTCTACAGAAAGCAATAAACTACAGAGTTATTGGTGAAAGAAAACTTTCTGCTCTGTAATCTGACGTTACATAAAGTACTGTGACTTCCTATATGGCCACAAAACAAAAACACAGGTCACCTCAGCTCCCAAGAAAAGAGTGGAGAGAACCAATGGGATTCTCAGTGACCAGATACACCTGGACAGTGAAGCCTGACAGATTGTTATCAGCTCATTCAGAAAATAGTCAGTAATTGGCTCTCTGACCTGTTTTTATTAGAGCTCCATAAAGAAACCAGGGAGGAGATGCTATAATATTATTATATTATTTTTTTTTTTTTAAAGCAGTGTTGAGCACACATGTGTCTGCTGGGGACAGGATCCTGGAGGAGTAAGACACACCGCCTCAAAGGACAGAAGAGATGTTAACAGAGAAAGAGGAGGGGTGGGCTAAAGACTAGCAACAGACCTGCTCTTTCAGTGCTCTTTCTGGCTAATGTTCGCTCATTAGAAAAAAAAAAAAAGATTTGTGACCCCGGCTGACCAGCTACAGAGACATGTGGAACTGCTTTGCATTTCCGATGGTGCATACAAGAAGTCATTGTTCAGAGTCTGTGGAATTTCTGCCTCTGAAATGCCGTCTTTTTACTTGCCCCAGGAGTTTATAGTTGTGTATGTGAGTGCTAACGTTAGCACTTTTCATGGAAGCAGGGAACTAAACTGGGCTTAATCTGACAGGATCATGTGTACACCAACAGACAGGAGACATACAAGGCAGTGCTCCACCCCCAACTTGGCCTGACCATAGCTCCATACTGCTGGTTCCCAGTGTTGGGGACTTAACTTTTAAAAGGAATTAGTTATAGGCTATTTAGTTACTTTCCCCAAAAAGTAACTGAGTTCGTAACTGAATTACTACAATATAAGGTAACTAATTACCAGGAAAGTAACTATTGCGGAGCCTGCCTGTGTGGAGGAATACATAGTGAGTTGGTTCGCTCCAGATCTTTTTTCCGACAAGATGAAAAAACGGATATATTAATTTGTGACAAGTAACGGCGAGTGACCGCAGATTTTATTGTCAGTAACGGTAACGGTGTTATAAGCGGGAAAAGGTAACTTTTTTGATTGCTCGTTACTGAAAAAGTAGCGCCATTAGTAATGCTGTTATTTTATAACCGTTATTCCCATCACTGCTGGTTGCTGCTCATCATACTGTGCTCAAGGACTGTTACCCACCTGGAGGGATTCTTATGTCAGGCTGCTCTTCCTGGACATGAGCTCTGCTTTCAACCCCATCATTATGACTTTTGTCAATAGCCGCGTTTCCACTGCAGGAGTTCCTGGTAAAAGGAGGGGTAGGAACTTCTACAGGAGCCGTCCTCTCACTCGGCCCTCTCGGTGGCCGTGTCTTCACTGCAGACAGGACCCACCGGTGTCTTATGGCGACATGCAACAGTTTGATTACCGCACGGTCGTTATGCAGCATTTTTCTTTATTTCTTTTTTTAATGCTCTTGTTCAGAATGATTTTTTTTTCTGGCAGTAGACGCTTTCTAAAAAAAAAAAAGATGGGGGTTTTTAATTGCCGTCTCAATCGTCACGTAATCCCGCGATGGCGTATTTATCACACTTTGCTTTTTTTTACCTGGCCTACTACTAATCTCGTCTTTTACTGACTTATTCTTTTCCCGGCTGTTTTTCAGTTTTTAGTGATGTTGGGTTTTAAAAATGCCACTTATTTCAAGCATTTCTCTTAGCGGCACACCCTGCTTTGAGTCTGACCAATCAGCACGAAAGCCCGACCGGGACTTTTTCAGGGCAGATCTGAGTACCTACCCCCAGACAGGGACTCCGTTTGGAAGCGTAAAGGTTCCTGTAAATGGCCCTGTGGGGGAGGTTCCTGCAGTGGAGACACGGACCGAGGGTCCCGACCCCGTAAAATTACCCCGAAGTTCCTGCAGTGGAAATGCGCCTAATATTTCCCTGCTTTTGGGACTAAAACCATCTCTCCGCAACTGGATTCTGGACTGACAAACAGGCCGCAGTCTGTCTGCTCCCCACAGGAATGTGTCCTGTGCCCCCTCCTATGCACCCTCCTTGTGTGGTGGCCTGGGAAAACCCTTCACATGGTGGGATTTTGACATTTTCATTTTTGGTATTTCCATAAACTAGAGTTTTCAGCCATTCAAAACTGTTTGAATAACTGAGATAGCCCTCTCAGATCAAAAGTTATGGGCATTTTAATCTATTATGACCAAAAAACTGCAAAGTGAGAAAAGTGGCTAAAATAGAACGTTGCTGTTTTAACCCTCTAAAGACAAGAGTTTTACAAAACATTAAACAGCTTCTGAATCATTTATGATAGAGATGAGCTGTAAACTGTATCTGAATCGTGTGATTTTCTGCTTTCTGAGAGTCCTTGAATGGTGCCTCTATGACAGGGCCGTATAGGGTGCGTGTAATCACGTGGTACGGGAACAGATGCTAACCGAGCTAAACAGATGATCAATCAATGCTAAACAGATGACACACGGTGGACTGATCTCCAACAACAATGAGTCTGTGTACAGGCAGAAGATGAAGTGGAGCAGCTGTAGAGATGGTGTCCACTTTTGTATACCTGGGCATGCACATCATTCTTCAGCGAACTGAAGTGGGCCACCAACATAGCCAGCATCATTGAGAAGGCGCAGCAGTGCCAGTGTCTATACTTAGTGAGGAGGCTGAACCAGGCTGACCTCAGCTCTGCCGTCCTGACCTCCTGCTACCGTTGTGTGGTGGAGAACAGAACACGCTGACATCCTGCAGCACTCTCTGGTGCTCTGTGGCTCACAGGGAGGCCCTGTAATGAGTGGTCAAATCTGCACAAAAAGCAACCAATAGCAGCCTCCCCTCCTTTGAGGACATTTATGTCAGCAGACAGAAGCAGAGCATCATCATAAAGGACCCCCACCCAGGCCACAAACCAACTGTTCACCCCCTCCCCTCAGGGAGTAGGTTGCACAGCCTAAAAGCCAAACAAGGTTAAAGTGCAGCTTCTTCAACCAATTGAGGGACTTTAAGACATGCAGAACAATCACAGAGCCACCACTGCACAATTATGAAAGAATACGTCATATTATACGTCAAATTAAACAGCAGAAGCTGGGCTACAATGTGTAAAAAAAACATGTTATATGACCCAAACACAGCCCAAACACTACTCAAATAAACAACTAAACATCAAACTTCATGGAGCACCTCTGTGTGGACCCAGTCGCCACATTTCTGGCTCTGTACATTATGCAAAACACATCAGCTACCGCTCATACGATTGGGACGTTACGTAGCAACCGCGGCTAACACAGAAGCTACACAGCAGCATGGCAGAGGGAGAAGCCAACAACGAGCAAAGTCGAGCAAACACAGACGCTGCTTGGCCAAAACATGGTTGTACATTTCCTCTTACCTTTGCTGTTTTGCCGTGAAAAGTTTGTTTTATGGGTAAATCCACAATATTTCCAGTTGAACTCTGCCTAGTGTTTACATCTGAATCGGTCCGGCCGCGATCCGACGGCTTTAGGACCTGGGGGGAACCTGTACTAGCGCATGTCGCTACCCGATCTGCGACGCTACCGGATCCGTGACAAAACTGGTCTGCGCATGCGCAGACCGGCCGCCATCTTGGACAGCTGCCTACGGCAACTCCACTTGGACAAACTTCATTTGGGCACTGCCCGATTTGCGTACATGCTTTAAGTTCTGTGAAATTAAAATACGGTACTGTGAAAATGATTAAAAAAATAAAATAAAATAAAATAAAAACCGCGTAGGTCCGTCATAAGACAGCCGCGGCAGACTCGTTTATTCAGTGAGTGTTGTGGTAGTTGTAATTGTTTGTGGTTGTCATGGTGATGAGGCCGGCGAGAAAAGAGGACAGTAAACATTAAAAGTCCGCCTGTGTTCCTGTTTTCTGAGCATCAAGATCCAGACCACCACAACCAACCCTCAATTTACATTACTAATAAAGTATTTAAAAAAATAAATAAAAAGATAAACCGTCTGTGGCGACGCACATAGGGCAGTGATCCTAAGTCAATTCAACTAAGTTTGTCCAAGTGGAGTTGCCGTACGTGGCTGTCACGGATCCGGTAGCGTCGCGGATCGGGTAGCGACAGCGCACACAACACCACGTTGGCCTGCACGTGGATTCTGCTGATTCTGATTGGCTCATGGCTGCCAGTGCTGTCACTCACATCCACGTGGGTCTAGCTTCAATCACTCGAATCGACCAATCCGCTGCAGAGATAGAGGCTGATAGCCAAACCCACCCAAATAAGCTGCTCTCAGTGCAGCAGTGCAGCAGTACGCAGAGGGCCTGAAAGTTTAGTTCCAATCGGTTCCAATACTGTAGATTCATTTTCAGTTAGTTCATGCAAATTGTGTGAAAATAAAGATTAAACAAATTGACATTTTGGAAAGTTCGCCTGAATATTTTGTAGTAAAATCTCAATAATTTTGTCCTGCTTCAATTAATCAGAATCAACCACTGCAGAGACAACGTTCATATGTTGTACAATGATTTTATAGAGGGTTTGAGGTTCGATAGCATTATTCCAAAGGACACTCGTCAAAAATATGATTTTTTTTAGGCGAATATTAATTTTATTTAATTTTTTCTGTGTGTCATCTTCATTTACTCTTCACCAGTAACACATATACTGAAATTTACACATCTCAGCAATTTCTCAATTTTGTCCCTTTACTATGACACCAAAAGTATTCAAATAGACCTTGTGGTTGCAGAGATATACTCATTTTATTATGGATATGCAATTTTCGAGAAAAGGCCTAAAAAATAGGCTTCGTTTTTAAAAGGCTCCACATGTTACACTTTACACTGTTGTGATTATTATGTATATTTACATTTATTCTTTTAGGTTATTAATTATTATTAAAGTGTTCATTTTTAAATTGTAATTTTTCCTGTATGCTTCCGAGTTATGTGTTTAACATGAATTCAACTGAACAACTGAAACACAGAAAAAGTGGGGCCTTTAAATTTATACAAGTCAATTTTCTAAAGAGCCATTACAATACACGGGCAGTTGATCTTGTAACAATAATTTCATTTTCACTAGCAAGTTTAATGGTCGTGGATGATTTCCAGAAAAACCAAATGTGTCTGTGGTAAACCTGCCAGTAAAGTGTCTGACTGGAAACATTAAAAATGACATTGTCCCTTTTGTCTGACTAATGCAGTGGATTCAAGTGGGCACCACTAGATAAAATGAAACTTATCTGGATTTTAATCAAAGCATAAAGTGAATCTGCAAGAGGTCATGACCTTATTTGTCAAATTCCGATCACATGGGCTTCAATAATCCCCATCTGCACATTTCTGCTGAGTAAATGACATTTTCAAATGTTTGCTGTGGTTACAGAAGTATGAACTGAGCAGCTTTACTGTACTTCAGGTTATGTGTATTCAGTGAAATGTAATTACAGCTGACTATCCAGGAGATACCGTGATTAGGACAGACAAGTGCCAAGTGCCTACAGGAGCAAAGGCTTGGTTCTACATCTATTTTCTTTCTCTCCCCAAATTTACCTTATCAGCACTTGTATGTTATTTGACTCATCAGTTTCACTGTCTGCAAATTTACCTACTATAATTAAAAGTTGACTCAGTGCTGGAGGAGGTGATGGCCACTTTTGACTACATGGCAATCGAGGACTTTTAGCATAGCGCCAAATATCTGCAGAAACATCCTGAACTCTTGAGGGAATGGTCAGAAAGTCCTAAATTATCATAACTAACTTACAATGTAGACAAACAGCAACCCACAGCAACTAGGCTATAGTGTGTCATACATGAATGGCAGAGAATAATGTGCATATCCTTGGCAGTTACCACCTAGATAGCAGCTATGTTGGCAAGATAAACAACATTCTTAAGAGATACTGTAAATATATATATTTTTTTACCTCCAAATGTCTTCTCAATCAAGACAATCACAGTGTTCAACACATACTATGCACCTGAGAGTGATTATAGAACATTAGAATAGATGGAGCATTTAACCTGTCGAGGCTGGAATAAAAATGCCATGAGCTGCTTGACAGTGGAGTCATCTCTGTTAAGTAAGTAATTCAATCTGAGAGACATATTGTTATTAATATTTAGACGCTCCTCTTGCACTGCAGTTTACTGATGTCCTACAGTTGCTTTGGATGAAAAGTTCCTGCCAAATGAAAAAATGCAAATGTGATGCAAACTGTGTGTATCTGTTGTTTGCTGTTTGGCAGATACAGTTGGGAGACATATCAAAGCTTTTCCAATAAATACAGCAGAAAATTTGAGTGAACAATTACGTTTGTTAATCACTCTGACTTGCAACTTTTACATTGTATATAATGATTCGTAATGTAATTTTGTATTGTGGTGGCGAATCACCACAAGATCACCAAAGATGTGGTGCTCTTATGTACCCCAGATACAAGCTACTGAGGCTTAAAATCGATAAATCATAAATGTGAAAAATATTGCCCAGTTCTTACATTTACTATGAGAACCTGCCAAAAAGCTGTGGGTTACATTTGAGATTGCAACTTCTATACAGTCAAACTGTAAACCTAAAATGTGTCTGTCCGAACCAACACTGGTCAAGTCTTGATTTTATAACTGCAGTATCAACTGACAAAATCACCAAATACAAAAAGAAAAAGACTTGGACTGACATTTCAGCTGTGTTTACAAGATTAAATATTCATGTATTGTCATTCTAAACATGTAGAGAACAACATTTGTTAGTCAGGTCCCAGTAGCACAATTAAGTGACAGTAACAAAAAACAAGTGAATAAAAGACAACAAAAAGTCCACAGCAGCATTAGTAGAGGGGCAGGGGGTTCAGTTAATGAGGCAATTGATAAAATGTATAATGAATGATTATTCAAATAATCAATCAATTAATATTTATTAAGAGATAAAGTTAGGAGAGACAGACTGTCGATCTGTTATTTTTCTAATGCAGGCGACCACAGCAGAGACCAGTTACCATGTCAGCCACCCTGGAGCCTGCCATGAGATGAGTTATTATTGGCATAAAATGCCAGTCCATAGTTGCTGTCTCCACGTGCAACTCATAAAAAATATATTTGGACATTTTAGTGACAGGTGTTAGTTTTATGGAATGTTGCTGCTATTGTGTGATTATAGCATCAACAGGTCTTATCTCTTTGCACTACTGCTTGGACTAGTGGCATGCACAGGCCTAGAATCTGGGACAAGTTTTCAGAATTCGCCGACCCAAACCCGAATCAAGCCCAACTTTTTTTTTTTTGTTAAACCTCCCCTCCCATAACAACATGTTGCAAACAAAAATAGTTTAATTGGATTTGTCAGCGTGCTATTAAGCTATATTCATCAGTGGATGGGGATCAGTGTAATGTGATGCAAGCAGTGATGTGATTGACATGGAGTGGGGAGGGAGCGCAGCTGCGTTCAAGTGTCGCCGTTTAAATGTGTTTGCGTTTAAACACAAACACATCTTTCTAATTGGCAGGTTAAAAAGAAGTCTGAGCCCAGCCCGTGTGTAGTAACAGAAATATCATATACTCTTACCCAGTAATTAGAGCTCAACCCTGAACAATAAACATCTCAGTGTTTTGTGTAACAGTCAATGTATGCAGAATAACCAGAACAAGCATTACTCAAATGGTGAAATTGACAACGATAATAATCTTACACCATGCATTTTCTTTATTTACTAGACAGAACAGTGGGATGTTTTCCATACAGAGTTGATTAAGAGCCTTAGTCAGAAGTAAGTGCTTTTAGCTCTGTACAGTTAACATAGTGGTGAAGAGCTTTACACAATGATTGCCAGAAGTCAATGACCATTGGGGGGGGGGGGCACAGGGTGGCCAATCAGATTGCAGGGGGGGCGGGCGCCCCCCTGTGCCACCATGGAAGACCCACCCCTGCCCCTCAGGCCCCTTGGGCTTAGGGCTCCAGTGCAGGGTTCTAGTTTGAACTCATGCACTCTAACCTGCTGACATGTGTGCTGAAATGACAATCATTCTGTTCCATAGCCGCTATATCACGCTATGTATCCAGTGTGTTTCTGCCTCAATCTAATGACCTTTGTCACCCCCCCTCTCTCGTGCTCTCTCTCCTCCTTTTATCTTGTGTTTAATTATTCCTCTGTCTCATTTAGTAAAAATGATACATGTGATGTAAGGAGTATATTTGCTGTAATGGAGGCGAGGCTCAGGGTGTTGGAAGCACTCTTCCTCTTCCCCTCAGTTCCTCACCATCTCTCAGTCAGTCAGTCAGTCAGTGACATCCAGGATTATAAGGCTGGCCCCGCTGCTGCAGTCCAGCCAAACATTACCCAGCAGAAGTGATGGGGGGATCAATGAAAATAAGTATTGCTACTGTGACAACTGTGTCGTAGGATCAATGCATCATCACCACCTCCTGTCAAGAAGGAAATATGTCTCCTGGCCCTAGACCCTAGCACTCATCAGTCGAGATGACCATGCAATGACACTGTTATAAAACCACAAGTTGTTTTCACATACAGAGAAAATAAGAAGACAGCAATAGACCTACAAAAACAACAACAGTGGGGGAAGCCTTGAATTCCTGCAACTGTCATTTCCTAAGAACTGAGCATGGGGGTAAAGGGTAAAGTTCCCTTCAGCACATTGTGATTTCATTTCCACACCATCAACAGTCATCTTTCATTGGTGCATTTGTGTACTGTCATTTGAGACAGCAAAACTTGAACTTTATTATCGGTCCATCTGTCCTTATTTTCGATTGTCAGCCACAAAACTGCAGGAGAAACAATGTGTTTCAGCTGTTGGGTTTGAAAATACTAGGTGTAATAATTTCTATGTAGAGAGAACAAAATAAATAGATTAGTTTTGGTTAAATGTCAAGTGTTAAATGTTAAAGATAACAGTGTGTTTCTCCTTTAAACTTTTTGTAGTTTGGGAGATTTAAGGTTCAGTAGGGTCATGCAGTAAACTAGACTCATCTACTCTTAAAGTTGAACATCTCAACACTTTTCTTAAGAAACAAGCATTAGATGGAATGTGTGTGGGGTTGGGGTGGGGTGGAGTGGGGGATTGGTGGGGCTTAGAGGCCTAATCTTTCTTTCTTTTTTTACTCCTTATTTGTTTGCTCACAGTTTGCTCATCTTACCACATGCAGGTCTCCACACTGCAGTCTAGAGTCAATCTTCACAGTGTGTTGCACCTCGCCCCTCACTCTCCTCCATCCAATTTCATCAAAGGCAACACCTCTCTTTCTAGTTGTAAGGGCAGGTGTCTTTGCACTGTCTTCCACCATCCCATCCAATCATCCCTATCTCTTTAAGCAGGGATTCAATGGCAGGACAGGTCCAATTTTTTTTTACACTGATGCTTGGAATTAAGCAGACTTCTGTGGTGAGCTGGAGGCAGGAGCTAACTGGAGCAAGCAGAGCACAACCCATCAATATAGCACAGAATGATTGTTTTAAGGACCTCTTGTACTAGTGCTGTAGTCTTATAGGCTTATCGAGACACTGTTTAGTCATTTTGTTAAATTTGTACATCTTTCAATACTGTTACTGTATGTCTTTATACTATTATGTCATGTCTTGTGTGAAAAGGTTTGTTTGTTGTGATGAACACTGTTCAGTCCTCCAGCCTTATCTACCACAGTTAATGGGTAAATGACAGATTTTTCATTCAGAAATATTTAAAAGAAAATTTGTTTTAAAAGAGATTTGTTAAAATGTACATTTTGTATTCATGTTGGTTTTATGGCATTTCAAATGACATTTGCACCATTTTTTAACAAAAGTCAGATTGAATGCCTCTGAAATGTCAGATGGTGTAAACACAAAAGAATAATAAATATTAGATATTTTATCCAAATACACTGTATTTAAGTGTACTTATATACATTATTCTGTAAACATTAAATTGAAATATATGTACTGTATATTTACTGTATTTGCAACAATGGGCAGGACATATCCTAAAAAACACTTTTTTTTTTCTAAATAATGTGTCACGAATTATGTAGTTTATCAACAAACATAGTGTTGCATTGCATAAGTGAATAACATTTATTTCACATTTGAGTGTGTTGCATCATGTCATTGACCCGAATACAACCTGATCCTACAGAAGCAGGTGTACTGGACCTCTCTTGGTTAGGTTTTAAAAAAAAAGACATGTGACTTGACTATTTCCTTGACCACTTCAGTCAGAACAGACTTTGCATCTGAACTTGTCATTTTGAGGATTTTTCTCTCTATCCACCATTAGCAGAGACAGTTTAGCTTGCAACTACCAGCTAAACTGTCTCTGCTCTGAAATTCAAACTATGGGTCGGTCCAAGGTATGTGTTAAGTTGCAGGAATGACATATCTAATCCTAACCCCTGCCAGGAATTAACATCACCATGCTTCCTTTGATTGGATGTAGATGACTGCAAAACAATAAACATAAAGCAAGTCAATCCGTGGAACTTGTTTTGTACAGCAGAGTGATTTTTAGTGAACCTCAAAAACCAAAAACAAGAGGGGGATATTTACAGATGTGTTTATGTTATAAATTCAAACAGGAGAATGTCAGAAACACAATGACTCTGGAATAAGATCAATCTTAAAAGGACCTATTTTCAGGGTTTAGGGTTTATTCCTGCAGTGATTTAAAAAAAAAAAAAAAAAAAAAAAACTGACCTGAACTGAGTAAATTGTTATATTTACTTTTTTGGACCAAAATGCAATGTGTGTGTCTTACAGTCACCTTCTGAAATAAACCAAATACACATAAACACAACAGAGTAGTGTAAAACCTTCAGATTCACATTGCTGCAATCTTGCATTACAGTATGTGTTTTAGGAGCGAACCTGTTTCATGCTTTATGATGCAGAGATGCCAGGCACTTAGTATTTGAATCACTTTAAATTTGAATTATAACTATAACAGGTTGATTATAATGGTTTATTGTCATGGTTAATTTGACTCACTTTAAGTTCTTTCATTCAAAATATGACAGGAGTCGTGACAGCAGCGCGGCAAAGATTTCTTCAAACTCAAATTCTCAAGCTCATTAAAAAGACGAGTGACTCCTTTCAGCTGTCAGTTGTTTGTCTTTTTCTCATATGACCGCAGACCGCACCCTCATCTGCAGGAGAAAGAGTGAGCTGTATCCACTGAACACTGAACGTGGCCCTAACAGTTACACAATGACAGTGAACTAGATGAGAAGCAACATGAGACCATAAGGTTTTGCCAGCCTAATTGGTAAAGGTAAATGCAATTGCATACTGTACAGCCACCTGAAAAACATAGATGATTGATTTCAATGAGAGAAATGATATTCTCTGTAGGAGTCTGAATATTATAATCAATATAAAATGCTGATTAGATGTGAATTAATTATTATTAGCTGTCACAGATAATTGAATAAACCTATTCAGCATCAAGATAAATACGCTAATTTCAGCCACAAACAATATCTGGAAGAAAGATAATGAACTAAATTAGTCCAATTAGGTTAATTATTTTTGGTTAATTTGTCTGGTTTAAATGATGTCACAGAACAGGGTTGTGCAGACTGCAGACGTCTGTAATTCGGCATCTCACTCTTTTTAACCCTCTTGCAACTTTTTTTCCCAGAACATTATCTCATCATTCCAGCGATGAAGGCAGAATTAATGAAAGGGTTTCCAGCTCTGTCTGGCTGACACTCTTTGTAACTTGGGATCATTTCCTGCCAAAATAACATGTGAGAAGCAATTAGCAGGCAACCGGGAGAGAGGGGACTCGTGTCTAACTGTAGGTTTACAGTTGCAATTTCTCTTTTTTGGTCGATTAAATCTGAGCTACTCTCAGTGTCCATGAAATGAGACAGATCATAACAGTGAAGAAATAAGAAGCTTCACCTTCACAGGAAACCTTCAGTTAGTTTATTTATTACAACACAACCTGCTGATTATGGCATCTGCAGTGCATAACAATTGCAACCTTGCAGGTGTTCCGTATTACTCACAAGAGGGGAAACAAAAATATACTTGTTCATTTGTAAATATAGTGAGGTTCAAAAATCTGAATTGGAAAATCTCCCCCACCGCACATACTGAGAGACGAGAGAAACACTCCGTATTTGCAGCTTCATTTGAATTCACTAAAAAATCTAATCTGTCAGAGGGCCGGTGGATAACATATTCAACATCAGACCACCATGGAAGCTCTTCAGCACATTATACCTTCAAGCAAGGTCTATTTATTGCCACAAAATGTCATTCCTCTTTTCCTTCCTCCTCCTTAACCCTTTATGTCTTTCACTGCTGCCACTGCACATTTCTAAACAGGTTTAAATCCATTGGCTGTGCTCGGTGCAAGGGCAGATGCTCTGCTCCCAGCATGTTGAGGTCTGTCGTTCTCATAGTAGAGTTGTTCCGCTGCCTAGATCTCATTACTTAAAACCCTGAGCTCTGAAACAGAGGGTCAGAGATCGGTAAATCCTCACTTCTGCCCAGGCTTATGATTCCATTCTGATGCAATTTTCCCTCTCCAATACCCTGATTATCACACTCCTGCCCGCCAATTTGATATCGCATCTGTCTAAGTTCAGACACATTCACTCTGCTTCCATTTTCACCAGGCTCTAGTACTGACAAATCAGGCCTGGGGCTGATTTTCCAAAACATTTGATGGTGTGCCTTTCTATTTTCACCATTGGCATGCACTCTCTGACATACTCTGAATAATACCAATAATAATACCAGTGATACCAACAACAACTTGGCAAAAAAGTTTTCAACATTTAAACTTTTAAAGTTATATTATATACATAGCTGGATCTATTTCAGTCCCTCGGAAAAAAAAAATATACATTTGAATTTAATCAACACCATGTGCCTGGAGGTATAATTTAGTTTGCGTGTCAGAGGGAAAGGCATTTTAATTAGCTCTGCAAAATTATATTTTCGGTTTTTGGTAACAATATGAGAGAAATATTGAATGTATGTCATTATGCAAACATAACTGTCATTAAAAAAAGTAAAATGACGAATGAAAATTCCACCATCAACAGGGCAAATGCCATGAGGGAGTAATATCTAGGAAGGAAACTATACAAGAAAAGGTATGGTTCTACAAGCAATATGCACCTTAATCACCTCAGAGCTATAATTTAAAAAAGTGCTTTATAGAACAGCAAAAGCATGGAATAGTTTAATAGGTCCAGAGAAGTTTGCAGCAACACAAACACCTTCATCAACTGTATCCAAATGAAATTAATCATTCTCTGAGCATGTAGATGATAAACATGCACACATGGTATCCCAACCCAAATCTAATGCAAATCCTGGAAGCTCTCCCAACAGCTCCATGATGTTATGACAAGAGTTGCATCAGATGACACATAATTAGGAGCCTCTGAGGTGAAAAATGTCCCAGCAGCAAGACAAACAGGTGGCGAATCTGATTATGACAGTGTCAGGGTGGAAGGAATCTGTATTAGCTTTGAGCTATTCTTGGAGGTGCAGCAGATATGATTTATAGTGGGCAAAATGAGTGTTCACACAATACAAATGAGTCAACTGATGCAGCATCAATAAAATGCTCTGCCACCTTGTAGGCAAATACCAGGCCAGAATGTAATTTTGGTGCCTTGCAGCATGGGTTAGGAAAAGTTCAGTGTTGTATTTAAAAACTTTTACTGTGACTGCCATCACTGCAACAGTGAAAATAGGGTTAACAACTACTTCAGCACTGCTATTTACGCTTACATCACCTAAACATACACAGCTTTAAGCTCTAATTTTTCATCAACGCTCGCAGAGAATTGCACCATGCATTAATGCAACTTTAACGTCACCCATTATTCCACAACCTGATTCCCTTTGATGCAGTTTTTCTTTGGGACCTTTAAACAGAGCTGCTTAGAGAGAGCCATAAAGATTCAAGGGTGAATAATGTTCCAACTTCCCTTATCAGGGTCTGACACGCGAGCTGACAAAGTATTACCATAACAAGCTTTTTATGACTGAGCAGAACTGTTGGTGTCAGCAAAACAAAATATGGCTAGGACAACATGCATGCTGATCTTAATACGTTAAAGGGAAAAACAGAAAGGAGAAGAGTATAGCACAAGAGCCTTTTAAATTATAGTCAATATGTATCTGGTAGTCACAAAAAGGTCATGGAAAACCTCTTCAAGCAACCAAGGAGAACAAAACCAAAGAAAGAAAACTCCGATAGCCATCAGCAGACCAGCTAACATTTGTAGGGCATTTATTGAGACACCTCACCACTCTTTAAGGGTGCATCAAGAAATGTAAAACAAATTATTTTCCTGGTGTGTGCACCAGGCGAGGCACAACTTGGAGTCATGCCAGACACTTGCAAATGCGGTCTGAGCCCCTAGGTAGCAATCCCTTAAGCTGCTATCAGCACAAATAGAACAGAAAGCCACTGCTTTACATTTTCATTGATTGAGGATTAACTTTTTTTTGTGATTAAGAAAAAAAACTCTTTCGAAGAGGTACAGTACGCCTCAGTGCAGCCATTAGGTGCCATGTTGCCTTTTGTAAAGGTGATAGCTTGGACCGGGAACTGCAGGCATAAGCAGAACATGTACAAGATGAACACGCCAAGCTGGATTTAAAGAGTCAGGATGAATGTAAGGAAAATAAAGGTAAAGAGAGAGAAGGAAAGAAATTGAAATGCATGACATACAGCATCTTTCATCCTCATTTGGCTATGGACACCTTGTTTCAGGCAGTGTAATACCTTGCATTTAATGGAGGTCATAAAGTTAATACTTTTTACAGTCCTTTCGAAACATTGAAAATAATCAGCAAACACAATCTCAGTGATAGTAGGCAGAATCTTAAAGTCAGGCAGCATCGGGTTGCTTAAATTTCGGGCCCTTTGCATTCAGTTTATTACCTGCATATTATTGCTCATGAATTAAACATTGCGGTACATTTGGAGGCAATTTAGTCAATTTAGGGATTATGGCTTAGTTAGAATTCTCAAACTGATGTCATAAAGCAGCCACTTAAGATGCATTCTATGAGCAAAGGAGACACTACAGACATAGCCTTTCTGTCACTTTGCAACTTTCAGATAGATGTATAATAGAGATTAATGGCATGCATAAAGGAAAAGCATGAGAGCTGAACTGCGAGTTTTAAAGTAACAACAGATCATAACGACAAGTGTTACTTACATATCCATCCCGAATAGCAATGAAGTCATGAGACTGCAATGCTGCACTTCTGAGGAATACTTTACGCCTCATCATCACTACCCGAGAATCAAAAGCAGGAATCAGAGATGTGATTACTGAGGGATAAATTCACTTTGTCTTTGTTTTAATCCATCCGCTGGGATGAGAAATAATCAGAATTAAAAAGAAGCGTTTAGTCCTATATCCTCTTAAATGCTAGTAAGTACAGCAAGTAGCTAACAGCAAGGGACTTGTGATGGAATAGTAAATAGTTAACCTAAGAGGCAGAGTACTTATTATGCAGAAGAACATAATATGTCCCCAGTGTAATCAATTTAAGGGAAAACATCTCATTAGGGGCCGGTAACTCAGCCACAGATCTCCATACAACAGCTGGCAAGGGCTGTGTAAAGGGGCCACTAGGGCCGATATTCCTCACATTA
Source organism: Trachurus japonicus (assembly GCF_045865225.1). Taxonomy (NCBI): domain Eukaryota; kingdom Metazoa; phylum Chordata; class Actinopteri; order Carangiformes; family Carangidae; genus Trachurus; species Trachurus japonicus. Next base: position 527,395 of record NC_140907.1, on the reverse strand, counting down.
ACTTTCAACTTATGGATAGTGTGGCTCTTCTCCAGTGATATCTCAAGCCCTGCCATTATGACTGCCAAGGTCATATTTGATGAAAACATGATGAAGCAGCAGTTTATCTTTCTACTTCTTTTTCTCCCCCCTTTCCACTCTCTCTCTCTCTCCCCATGTCTGCCTCTCTCAATCTCCTTCCCACCCCCTGGGCCTGTTTCTCTCTCCTGGCACAGAAATATTGAGCAGTGGGGGATCACCGGGTTTTAATTACAGGCTCCGTAGAGTTAATTGAACGTAACGCAAGCCCTAATTTCACTTTACAGCAAATCAAGGTGTTAGTTATGTAAATTTTGTTCTGTCCCACTGGGGGAGCAGGGACTTCTGCCAGACACCAAAGTCACTCTTTCCTCATTACTACCAGGCTGCTACCTCTGCAACTTACCGTAAGGACTTTTCATTAGAATATTGTCATGAAGACTTCTCAAATTGTCATACATGTATGGCTTCCTTCAGGACAGGGCTAAGGCCTATTATCTGTATATGACCAATGAGCCAAATCAATATGACTTCCCACAGACAGCAGGTCTGTCAAGGTCTGATTTGGTTGGTGGTTTAGTTCCCTCTCTGGGACGAATGTGTGTAAAGGAGACTTTGAGTGAAGGAGTGAATCTACACACTCCTGATAACACTTAGATGCTACTGCACTAATTTCAGTGTTTCCCATACATTCATTTATTCGTGGCGGCCCGCCACAAATAAATTACGTCCGCCACAAATAGATTTTTCGGCTTTTGGCTCGACCAACGCAATATCGCTCTGTTCATTCATCTCTGCATAGCGCTCTTATTCTGTTTTTGGCGTTCACACACACAGAATCGCAGATGTGTAACGGAGGGTCCGTGTGCACTCACTCACCCATAAAGGATGTGCAAACCCGACCGCCAAGCGGTCATTGACCTCTTGGCACAACGGTTTGCCAGGACCGGGAGACCAGGGTTCGAACCCCACCTGGGGCAGTCCGTACTGAAACGCAGACGGCCAGATAACATAGGCTACACATGCATGACAGCAGTGTGCAGTAGAAGCGGACACACACGAATGGTGAACATTATGGGACATTACATTATTAGGACACTGACAGGTTCAAACTGAGTTTTTATTTCATAGAAAGATAGTTGACTCAAACACGCTATGTTTGTCTTTTAAGTTCTACGTTTTCAAAAAGATAAATATCACAAGTTAAGATGTACAGTACTCCAGGAAATGTCTGCCTCTAAACAGACAAACCAACAGAAAGCTCACTGTAAGCCTCTCCCTTTCAAACCCTTTCACCCAGTAATCAGACATAGATATGCTGCAAACAGTATTGTGAAGACTGTTTGCTGCAGAGAGCCAGCCACAGCATGATGGCAAACTGTGGAGCATTTTAAGGAGATCTTTGACAGATTCAAAGGAATCCTTTATTGCTGACAAGGTGTGAACAGTAGCCCGAGTCTTACAGCCCGCTCCAATAGGCCAAAAAACATCTGGGAACACAATGAAAGACTTACACCCTCTGATCCAATTTGGAAAGTGCCACTGAACTCATCAGTACATAAACCTCAGCATAACATGGGATTACGTTTGTCAGGATGATTTGATTTTAAAGCGATGATGAGGTCAGAAGGGAAAACACGCACAGATGGAAATCTTTCATTTAGAATTTAACACTACAGAGCTGTGAAAATCAGGACGCTCTGCATGTGTTGATTGAATTAGGTTCTCTGAGGAGCTGATTGGCTTCTGATGTCCAGGAAGATTTAGTTTGAAGTCCCATGATATGGAGTGCAGCCGCCCCAACCACTTCTGCAGGAGGTTCATTCACTCACTTCACCATGAGGTCTGTTTGCACTCCGGACCTCATGGGAAATCTCACCCAGCCCCGAGCATGGCTGATAACAAAAGAAAATGTTCTGTTGGTTTCTCTTTCCCTTTTTTTTTTCTCAATGTCTCCACCTTAAATACCTTCAAGTTGATGGAGGCACTGGTTTGTGGGAAGCTGTCAGCACTGCTCCAATGAGAGGGGCCCCTCTGGGGTTGATAGGATTGTGGGTCGCTCCGTTCCTCACCCTCACAGCCCCAAATCTGAGGCTGTATTACACAGACGGTAAATTTTTCATATGAAAGAAATTGCCTTGAGATTTTATATATATGAAAAGATGCCTACAGAAATGATGCGGGAGCTGAAAAAGTAATGTACAGCCCTGATCCTCGCTTTATTGTGGGGACTTCTTGAAAAAGTTGAAGACAAAAAAAAATTAAAGTTAACAAACTTCATTGGAGTGTGACTAAGAATAATTCTGATCTATTATGGCCCATTTTATTAGAATCCGCAGTGACCTAAGCACAGTTTGTGCAAAAGGCTTTCAGCTCAGCAGGATCTTTCTAAAAGCTCAAAGAACTCAATGAGACAGCATGAGGTCTTGTCATTTGCCACTTTGTGAAGATTTTGAACAGACGCGCCGGCCTCGAGCAGACTGCCGACTGTTTGTCACTCCTGGATCACAGAAGAGGTGAAGGGTACGTAGTGTTCTAAACCTCTACTGGAGCTAAACCCTCACACTGAGGATGGCTGGCCTCAGTTTCCAAGACAGTGTAACAGACCTAACTCAAAGACATGCTACAAACATAAATAGCATAAAAGCTATTGTCAATTAGCATGCAGGGAGCATCAAAACCAGACCACAGCAACCTGCTTCATATAGGTTGGCATTTGACAGGAGAAGAACAGGATTTCTAGGTAAGCAATTTGGAGCAGATAGAACTGTAACCACCAAGAATGTTATATATTTAATGCTGTGGATTATCATTCAAATATATATATATATATATATATATATATATATATATATATATATATATATATGTATGTATGTATGTATATACAGTATATATATATATATATATATATATATATATATATATATATATATATATATATATATTATATTTTTACAGCTTTGGGATCCTGTTCACAGTCAAGTGTAAGGATATTTGTTTGCATTTGTTTGATGCAGCTGAACTTATTTTTCTTCTTATACTTTCACAGGAAAGCAGCATACCTCACATCTGTCACTCACTGAGGATATAACACATCTTTTGGAGAGTAAACAGTTGATGTAATAATTATGAGTGTTGAAATCACAGCAAACAGAGCCAAATACCACAGGTAAGAGCAACTATCTGTGAATGAACACAGCGTCTGTCAGTTTCCCTCTTAATTCCTATACACTCTTGGTTTATGTGTCTTTTTTACTCCCATCTCTACAGGGACTTATTACTTTATTTTCCTTTTCCTTTTCCCTTTGCCTTGCCATCTTTATTTATACAACAAAAAATGGTAACACTTTATAATGAGTACACACTATTAAGCATTAGTTAAGCATTAATAAATATTGAATTCATCATTTATAACACATGAATACTCATTAGTATGTAGTTAGTAAACATAGTTATAAATGTTTTACTCATCATTGATAAGCACAGTAGTTATGGATTAGTAAACACTGAATTCATCATTTATAAAGCATGTTTCTGACGTAAATACTCATTAGTAAGTGGTTTACAATCACAGTTGTAAATGTTTTACTCTTCATTAATAAGCTCATCTATATAAATGATGGATTCAGCATTTCCAAGCGCTCTTACGCGTTCAGTATGAATGGTTAGTGAGTGTTAGTAAATGATTTATAAAAACTCACAAATTTCATTTCCAATGGATGACTTATAAACAGTTATTAATGCAGGAATTCATGAATTCAGGCAGTTACAAAGCACTTACTACTTGTTAATTAAGTATTTTGTGTGAGCTCATCTAAAGTGGGCACTATCTATGCCTTATAGAGCATTTACAAATGAGATATTAAGGCTGCAATGCCTCAAGACTCATAAAAGTCTTGGTTATCTTAACAGACCAAGGAGAGACACAACACAAAGGGATAGTTCATATTGCATTGTATTTATTGCAACTTCCCAACATATTGTAACTGTTCTGTTGATGTAAAACAAGGGTAAGCATGGCAGAATAAAAACGCCAACAGTGGATCACAGAAGTTTAAGTTCAGCAAATAATTCTTTGAAAAAAATCCTTCTGTAGCCTATTTAATTTGTTTTTTTCTGTATCAAAAAATTAAGTCAGTTCCTTATATTTGCTGGGGGCAGCTCTCTGCGGTTGGAGCAGTGTTCCGGTCCATCCCAACACGCTTGAAAGCAGCAGACCAAACGGCCAGAGAATTTTCTTGTACCGGGAAACGGCCTGATCCAGATTTTGGACTGCAATTTAGAGAACAAAAAAGGAAAATTAGCAACAGTTTAAAAATAAAGAAAAGAGGGGGGGAAAAAAGGATATTTAACTTAAGTCACACACACACACACACACACACACACACACACACACACACAGTCACACATTGGCTTGTAAAATCAGAACAGACATAATAACCTGTGATTTTCAGCTATGATTATATTATCCTTTACAGCAGGCACATTCTGACAGATGAGAGTCAGTTATTGTCCCCCCTCTATTAAATATGAAAGGAGGCTGCTCTGATGATACAAGTCAGCAGTCCTGAAATGTGTGTTTACATGTCGCGGTAGTACGTCAGGGAGCGAGAGCTAAAGCCTTCAGCTGCAGACAAGCTAACGTTAGCTATCATCCATGGACCATGTGTGGCAGCAAACAAAACGAACACATACTCACCACTAGTGCCGCTGACGACCGCCGACTTCGATATCCATCTCCACACCGGCTTTCTTCTGGGCCCGCGTCCGCCGGACTCGTCGATTCTGGGCAGAGTTCTCCGTCTCCAACTCTCCATTCATCTTAGCTGCTGCACCAGGCTGCACCGGCTGCAGTGTTGCCGCCTCCCAGCGTCGTCCAGGCGTTGTGACGTTGATGACGTGTAAGGCTCGTCGACGTACACGTCCAGCGGCCGCCGGTGCGCGTGCAACCAAAAACGGGGCAAAAGACTGCTTCGGGGTCATGGATGTATGTTCGGAACTTTATACAGTCTATGGTTCGGAGTGAACTGATATCAGTGTAGATGCCGTATTGTTTGTAGGGCTGAAGCCGATATCCGAGTACTCGCTCGGCTTGGGCGGTACCCGGGTGCCATTTCACTACTGGGAACCCCCCCCATGGGGGGCGGATAGCAGAACACTATAGCTAGCATTAGCATGTTACCGTCACAACACGACCTGTCCATCTGCCCGTGTGTGCGCGAGAGGGAGAGAGCAGGGAGAGAGTCGCGGCCGCCACAGACTCGTTTATAAATACAAATGGTAAACGCTGGATGCGCTGGTTGATCAGTTTTATTTTTACCAGACTCTTATAATATTCCCAAGTTGCAATAAATACAATGCAATATGAACCATATCGTGTTGTGTCTCTCCTTGTGAATCTTAATATCTCATTTGTAAATGCTCTATAAGGCATAGATAGTGCCCACTTTAGATGAGCTCACACAAAATACTTAATTAACGAGTAGTAAGTGCTTTGTAACTGCCTGAATTCATGAATTCCTGCATTAATAACTGTTTATAAGTCATCCATTGGAAATGAAATTTGTGAGTTTTTATAAAACATTTACTAACACTCACTAACCATTCATACTGAACGCGTAAGAGCGCTTGGGAATGCTGAATCCATCATTTATATAGATGAGCTTATTAATGAAGAGTAAAACATTTACAACTGTGATTGTAAACCACTTACTAATGAGTATTTACGTCAGAAACATGCTTTATAAATGATGAATTCAGTGTTTACTAATCCATAACTACTGTGCTTATCAATGATGAGTAAAACATTTATAACTATGTTTACTAACTACATACTAATGAGTATTCATGTGTTATAAATGATGAATTCAATATTTATTAATGCTTAACTAATGCTTAATAGTGTGTACTCATTATAAAGTGTTACCCAAAAAATGGAGTGTCAGGGTAAGAAACTGTCATTTTTTTTCAACTTGACTTCTCTTAACCCGGACTTCTTTCTTTTGCAAAGCTTATTCATGTGTGGTGGCTATGTTGTGATGTATTTTTAAAGAACAGAAAGAGAACATTAAGAAAACATAGGAGCCACTGCATGAGCAGAAAGACAAAGAATCATGAGATCATGTCTTGATTCATGTTGTCTTCTCTATCACATATGCCTAATTACTTAATACAACAACCAAAGTAAACGGGAAAAAAAATCTACTCAATCATATGTTTCTTTTTCGCCATGCTCGTCCTAGGAACATGATTAAGTGCTGAGCCTCAAGCACACTAACACATTTTATTTGGCTCATTCAAATTTTCCAGACTTGGGAGGATTGCAAATGACAAGACATATGTGTTTTCGTCTTAGTGAGAGACATGCCTAAAACGGGAGAATGATTTGCATACAGGCTTACTCACAGTTTCATGCTAATGATTGATAATGTTTTATTAATGCAAAATATTCTCTGCCAAGGATCCAAACAAATTGTGGCAATTTAGTCCCTCCAATGTGTGATATCAATCATTTTCACCAAGCGACAGCGATACATCACTGCCATTTTCCTCTTAAAGAGGTTCACAGGGCCAGATAACCTGGATTCCTCAGGACTGAGAATGTGTCTCACCAGGCTACCAGCTAGAACCATTGGCAGCAATGAGGGTGTGTTAGCTGTATTAGGTCTGGTAACAGAGAGAAGCTGCTGTTTGCTAACAACAATGGTGGCTCCTAGGTTAGCATATGCCCAGACTTAGGGCTCTAATTTCACGTCCGGCACAGCACCGTGCGCAGCCAATTTGGCAATTTGGTAGACCGAGGTGCACCTAGATGGGTGTGGCGGCGGAGGTGTCGACAGATTCAGCTTGGCCCAGTGACAATTTCATGCCAAAAGGCGAAGCGCAGGTGGCGCAGTGGTAGTTTGGCTGACCGACACACAGTGGACACACATCACTAAAACCTCACAGGCAGGTTTCCAGAATGTCAGGCACATTTAAATGCAATGAATAATCACAACAACCACTATTTAACGTAACTATCTGAATCAGCACATACATTTATATCTATATTGATTGTCCCATCACACTGATGACAGATCAAAGGCGTAATGGAAACTCAACCAGACTGAATTAACACAGATGAAACCAGGGAGGGACTGGGACTACAAAGCAGCTGCGGATGTCCCAATAGCAGGACTGTGATGGTGGATGACTGCATGTCACTGCTGTGTTGACACTACGCACTGTGCCGTTGTGATAATGCGCTTTATTATTTATTTACTTATTAATTTATTTGCAGGCGAGTGGCCGCAACGAGAAACTAAAAACAAACTATCATCTCTCTCAGCCTTGACATCAGATAGTGAGCATAATATTTGGCATCTCCCATCTCAGAAAATTTGAAAGAAAAACAGAGGCGCTCTGTGATGCGTCCTTTACAACAGCTGCTTCTAATTCCATTCCCATTATGCATGGTATTTGTTTATGTTGTGATCTGTGCAGTGTGCACACTACTTATCTTTGTTACACCGATTGGTTTGTATGTGTCTTTATTAGTGGGAAAAGGGTCTGGGGTTTTTTTGTTTGTTTTTTTTACACAGGGCAACGGTTCTCAGTATGTCAGAGCAAACCTGGGTAACAATATCTGTAACCTCCTCCCAGACTACTTTTGCATCATCCGCCCGTGGAGGTCTGTTCATGTTACCATATATTCGGACACTGCGAGCTTGGACCTTCCGGACCAGAACATCAGCTTCCTCCTGAGAGAAGTTTAGCCGTCTAACACCGCTGCCTCCTCCATGGCGAAATGAAACTTGTAGTGCGTCTCGCCTGCGGCGCATTTAAAGGCGAGGAGAGGAGCTCATTTGATTGGTGAAGATTTGACTCGGCTGTGTTAAACCCACTCCACCCCTCCTCTCCTCTCTTAAGTGCTGGTTTCTTAGTAGCAAGATTGCACACATTGTTGAGTTACATGTGAGTGTGTATATGTAAATGTGTCTGGTTATTAATATGTGCATGAGTGTGGTTATTAGATGAGGGTGAGAATGGGGATGGAGATAGTTGGACTGTTGTCTCTGTGTGTGTTTGTGTTTGAATGTGTGATGAGAATAAGAGAGAGTACTGTATGTGCTGTTCATTTAACTCTATTGTACATTTCATGATTTGGCGCTCTTGCTCATTGCTTTTGCTAGTTTACTCTGTCTATTTTTAAAATATTATTATATCAGATCATATCACTTTTATTCAACAATCTTAATATTGTATTCTGTCTGTCTCTCACATGCCCAGGGACTACAGGTGGAAATTAGCAAATGTTGCTACAACCTGGCTCAAGGCATCTTCTCTTGTCTTACAAGATTAATGTTTTTGTGCATTGTCCCTGTTTTAAATAAATGAATTCCTAATTCCTAATTCCTAATCCTCCCTCTTTGCCATTTGCGGCGGTGGGAGGGACACAGGCGGGCTTAAAATAATAGTTCACCCAAAATTCAAATTGCACTCATTATCAACTCACCCTCATGTCGACTAAGGGCTGGGAGAAGTTTCAGAGTCCTCCGTGGCTTCTCTGAGTTACAGGGGGTCTCGGCGTAGCAGTGCATGTCCATATAACGGTTGCAAATGGATACCAACTGTCTTCGTAACAAAAAGACACACCAAAAAACATCCAAATACCTCCATGCTGCTCGTATGTAATGTCCGTCTTGTATTGAAGCCCAGAAATGTGAAATTGTTCCGAAAAAAATTTAATAAGTCTATATTTCAAGCTTGTTTGTAGCGGAAGCTCCTCTTCCCGGTCCGTCCAAATAGGGTGAGTAGATAATGAGTGAAAGTTCAATTTTGAGTGAACTATCCCTTTAAGCCAGGCTGCGCCATGCTGTGTTGTGCACAAAAATTGCAAAGTGCGCCTGGACACACCCCGTTGGCGCAGGGCAGGCCAGGCCAGGGGAGGTCTGTGAAATTAGAGCCCTTAGAGTTGAGGATGCCATCATCTACCTGCTCAGCCATGCCTCGGCCCACCTGGACGAGCCGTCAAGCACTGTGAGGGACAATGATGGAGTTGGATCCCTGACTTGAGTTTTGGGCCAGAAACACATATGCCCTCTCCAGGAAGGGCCCAAAACAGTCTCTGTTTTCTGAGATGCCTGAGGTCCTTCAACATTCTCTGGACGACGCTGATGTTTTGATGAGTCCGTGGTGGCCGGTGCCATCCTGTGTGCTAAGCCGGCAGACTGTGGGTGAAAGACACCAACAGACTTAATGAGCTCATCCACAAGGCTGGCCACGTTGTGGGAAGGGAGCTGGAGTCTCTGACAGTATTGTCAGAGAAAAGAGATGTTGTCCAAAATAAAGACATATTGGACGACTCTTCACACTCTCTCCATGATGTGCTGCTCAGCTGAAGAAGCATTCAGACACCACAGAGAACCACAGGGAATCACTCCTGCTTAACTCCCTCTAAATGAATCAATCAAATCCATCAATTGATCAATCCCTGTACAGTTTTCTTTCACAATGTGCAATAACAAATAACAAATCTGTATACAATTCTGATAAAATCTGAAAATCAGATATGGGTCGGTGTTAATATTATTATTCATTCATTCTACTTTATACGTGAATTGGAGCTGTGTAACAACAATTTGCTGTAGAAGGTTAATTAAGTATTTTGATCCTGGTGACGCAGTGTGTGATGGTCATGAAAATGCTCAGCTGAGTCATCAGACTTCTCACCTCTCTGCAGAAATTGTACAACAACTTTAGTTTAGAGTTATTGGTTATTATTTATTAATTTGCCATTTACAGGCAGAGTTAACTCCTACTTGATAATTAACTGTTTTTGATCAGAGCAATTCACAGACCTTTGCAATGCTGAATTGTGAAGCTTTTTAAATCTGTCACTGTTGAAACCAAAGTGTTTCACTGCAAGAGGTAGTCAAAATGGTAACTAGGCATGTCCACTTTGGAACTGTATTCTTCCATGGCTACAAGCCGCCATTGCTTATTATGTGTAAATGTTCTTCCCCCACAATGTTGGCCAGATCCACCTTACAATTTAGGTGTATTTGTTAATAGTAATTCTTGTCAATTATGTATTGTTGTGAGAAAACTACAACAGCATCACCTGTGAAATGTTGACATTAATGAGCACAGTTACACGCTATGTCCAGCATAATAGAGTGATAGACTGGTCTGTGCTGTGTCTGGTTATAACTGAGAAATATCTGGCTACTTAGTTAGGCAGAAAAAGGCAGCTCTGGCATGTGGTTGATCGTAACAACATTTAATATTGTGCATGAGTGGATAAGTGTCCCTCACCTCTGCCATCATTCTGTAGGTATCTCTGACTCTGTGGAATGTGGAATGTCGATCTGCCAATACCACACAATCCTCACTATTCATTCTATTATTGTCATGAAGCGGTGCTGCTCTCATTATTGCCAATACTATTATTAAGATTACTTAAATTATTAGTATCATGCTTAGCCTTATGGCCCTCAATTTCTTCCCGTCAACCCAGCTGACCTGCCCTATCCTGAGTCTAGTTCTTTTGGAGCTTCCTTCCTTGTTATAAGGGTTTTTTTAACATGTGACCCCCTTATACATTACAATTTGAGAGTTTTTACAGTTGTTTTTTGGGTGCAATTTATTTTGAAGGGACAGTGAGGAAAGGAGGGAGACAGATTGTGAGAATGACAGGTGGTAAAGATCATCTCGGTCAGGAGTCATACCAACGATCGCCTGCCAACATGGGAAGTAGATAACTTTATCAATTTTGATCTCATCGATCAAACTTTGACGTCAGTAACGTGAAGAGCGACCAAAGCAGCGAAAAATATTTTGCTGCTTTGGAAGCTGTCTTGTCTGAACGCATCCTCGGGCGACTTTGCCTCATTAAGACCTCTGGCCACAGCTGTTGCTCTCCATCGGTCAAAATATACAGGAGCACCTCATTTGTTATCAAGGTGGGTCAGATGAAAAGATACATAAAATAACTTTAATATTTTGTCAATATTCATATACAGCTCTGGAAAAAAATAAGAGAACACTTCAAAATGATCAGTTCCTCTGGGTTTACTATTCATAGTCTTTGAGTAAAATTAACACTTTTGTTTCATTCTATAACTTACTGGCAACATTTCTCCCAAATTGGAAATAAGAATATTGTCATTTAGAGCATTTATTTGCAGAAAATGGCAACAGGTCAAAATAACAAAAAAAATCTGGTGTTTTCAGACCTTGTATAATGGTACACTACTTTTTAAACTCTTAAATAAATAATCTTTCTTCCTCATTAAATATGATTTGGTTCAAGTGATCAGCTAAGTAGAGTGAGGTGTGCTTGTGTTGGAGTTCAACAGACACTGGAATCGATGGCTGCCATACATGCAGACAAGCTGATTAATTAAGAACATTTTGGAGTGGTCTCTTTTTTTTTTTTTTTTTTTTTAGAGCTGTTGTATATAATAGCGGGTTCAATGGGTTCATATTGCTGTTTTGTACCTGTGTTGTACCTGGTTCTATCTGTGTAAAGGATATATGGAGTGCTGCTTGCAGACATGCAAATAATTGACTGCAATACCCGACAGGCATGGAAATGGATAGATAGGGCTGAATGTGAAAAGTGTTAGAAAATGCTAAAGTTGTGTCTATATTTATGGCAGGCAAAAGATGTGACAAGTGAACAGGGAGAAGAGGGGAGCAGAGGAGGAGAGAAACTTTCATCTGTGAGGAGAGGATGTGGGGGTGATGGCAGAGAGAAAGTTACAGCAGTTGTAACACTGTCTGGAACTTGCTTGTGATGGAGAAGGGAAGAAACTATTAGTGAATCGTGACTGTGCTTGTCCTTGATCTATTCTGGCTTGTCATAGGTGCTAAAGAAAAAGTTTTGTCTCATGCGCGGTGCCCTCACTGGAATAGGCAGTTACTGGATTGTTATACCACAGCAGGAGGACATCACAGAACATGGTGAAAGAATGTCTGAGTGGTAGAGAATCAATGGATCGAGATCAAATACAGCTTGAGGAAATTATTAATTGAAAGATCACGGAGCAAGAATAAAGGTGAGATGATGAAAACTTACAACAACATAGTACAATTAAGGGAGGATCAGGGCTGAGTCTTCTGTCACGAGTTTAACTAACAGTGAAACACCAGAGACGAGCAAAAGCTTTCGCATCAATACACACCAATGCCGTAATTGCAGCAGTGACACAAATAATGACCACATGTAGAGAAATATCAAACACTATTGACCACTAATGGTTGGAAGGGGGTGTAGAAAGTCAGACTTTTTCAAAAATAATTAGCATGTAAGCATTTTACAGAGTCAAGATTAAGATTTCAAAAATATGATATTTGGCCAGCCCTCCGGCAGCCAAGTGAGATCAATATGGCCTGAATAAATGGGCAGCTTAACAAGGCACTTAAAACCCTCTTAACAGGACTGATAAAAACCCAATGAACTTTGAGAGGTAATGAACATTTTTTATCCCTCAGAAGCTGCAGGCTTTATTAGCTGAAACAAATGGAGCAGGCACTTAAATCAGACACTAAAATTGACTTCTAAATAAATGAAGGTGGCCAAAAATAAAACAGGAATCTTTGCAAATCCAGAGGTGCGAGACAACCATCTTCAAACTTCTTCCTGCATTTAGCACTCCACTGAGACTCTGCAGAGATAGGAGCGATCAGACCATCAGTCCCTCAGACTGTGGGGTAATATTTGAAAAATGGAGCTCTAATTCTTCATCAATCATGTTTCTGTGGGATGGCAGCCCGTTTGCTCTCCATCAAACTGGGTTCAATGCAGGCAATCAAGAATCTATAACAAACAGCCATTTGTTCAATGTGTCACACTTTAGGGATCATGTTTTATTTTATATTTTCTTTTAATTTATTAGCTCTAATGTCAGATGTGTGGCTTTTTCTTAACAATGTGTTCCTTCAACACCTCATGACATATCTAATATTGTTGTTATTATTATTTGTGATGTTCTTCAAATTGCTCTAGTTATAAAGCAGTTACAAAAATGTTTTTTTTTTTTTTAAAGAAAAAGAAAGAAAATCACATTTATGTTCTTTCAGCTGCAGAATAAGTTTTGGAAAAAGTTTGACTGTCACTTCAGCTCTGGGAAACCTTCCGTGATCTACAGTATTGGCTCCTTTTTTAAATTTTCTGTCCAGCAATTGTGCTCTCTTGGTTCAATCTCACCAGTGACTCATCAGTGACTCCAAAGTGTACTGTATTGTGATGACACTGAAAGTCAGCTGAATTTTATGCAATTTCGTTCACTAAATTAAGATTAAACCAAAACTGTGTTCATTGTGGTGACTGTATCAATAATTTCACTGTGTGTGAAAACATTTTCCTCCAACACTAAAATAGTAACAAACCAACCAGCTGATGGTTTATCGCACTCTGATCAACTGTTAATAATGTGTTACTACACTGATGCTGGGTCTGCCAAACACTGAGACTCTGAGAAAACCAATCACAGCAACTCTTAATGACACTTAGGATATTGAGTGTTGTGTTTCATTTGTTGTGGTTCTCTTCACTGTTCTCTTTGGTTTGTGGAACAAAAAAGATGAAGATAAATCAGTGTCCTTGAGACTGAATCAAAAAAA
>NC_140907.1:422709-513666 GCF_045865225.1 Trachurus japonicus | reverse complement strand
TATATATGATATTCTTTTGCGCGTGCACATCAAAATTTTTGCGCGTGCATGTGTGACGCGCGTGCGTCCCCTCATGAACGCGCCGGGGGATCGTCCCCCCTCCCTCTTGTGCGGGGGATCATACCCCCTCCCTCTCGTGCGGGGTTTTTTTTTTTTTTTTTTTGCCCCCCTCCTTCCACTGCAACCGGTGGAAAAGGTGTCTGATCACCCCCCTTAACTTTTCCTCTGTTTCTTTTTCAAAACCTTTATTCTAATCAACGTTATTAGGAAATGAGGCGATTTTTATGATCTCTCTCTCATCCCTCCCTCCCTCCCTCCGCTGCTACCTGGGGTGCAGAGGTGGCTGGTCTACCCCCAAACTCCTCTGATCTACACCCCATCCTCTGACCATATGTTTTTAACCTTTGATTCTATTCAACGTTATCAGGAAATGCGGCAATTTTTATGATCTCTCTCTCATCCCTCCCTCCCTCCCTCCGCTGCTACCTGGGGTGCAGAGGTGGCTGGTCTACCCCTAAACTCTTTTGTTATTCACCCCAACCTCTGACTCCCCCACCTATTTCAACACCCTCTCTTCCTCTGGCTGTAGCTGACAGACCGGGGATACATCCTATATTACAATGTAGGGGGGATGGCGCGACTCGCAGCGCAGCAGGTGTGTGTGCGTGCGTGTGTGTGTGTGTGTGTGTGTGCGGGGATGCGGGTGGGGGTTCGAATCGCATGTATGCGGATGTTGTGGACAGACAGGTGTGAGGGGGTTGTAAACGGAGGCCTTTGATTTACTATAAAACAATAGAATAAAAAAACACTATACCAAACGGTATAGGGGCGTTTATTTACCAACATTTGTTAACCAGGGCAGCGTCATACACAAAACGTCACAGGTTTAGACCACCTCCCATCCGAGCGCCCAATACAGATATAAGCAGCAGGTATGTCTGAGGACTTGACCCGCTGACTCCCAGAGCTTCCACATCGGACCTCCGCATCAGAGCCACACAACGCCGAACAACGCCAAACAACGCCGCTAACGCTAGCTCAGAGATACTCATTTGGGCCTTAGAGCATCTGCAGAGGATCAATCCGGAATCCCCGTTTTTTTACATCCCTGAGAAAATGGCTGCTATTAACGGTGAGTTTTTAATTATATGTAAACCTGTGCTGACTGTGTTTTGTTTTTTGATAAAATATTTACACATTATAAATAGTTTGTTTCTATTAAGGTGGTGTTGCGTACGTACGTAGTGACACAGAGGACTCGTCCCAGGAATCACAGGGGCTTCTCAATCCTGGTGTGTACACGTTTTATTTATTTATTTTTTTTTTATTTTTTTAAAAACAAAAACGATCTGGTGCTTATACATAACTGCTAACGCTATTTTTTTCTTATGTAACAGGCAAGCAGGTCAGCAGCAAAAACAGACTATCGCTGAAGAGGGGCAGGGGCAAGGAGAATAATGAACCCCATCTGACGGGTTACTGTGAGTGTTTTGGTTTTTAGTTATTTATTATTACTATTTTTTATTATAATTTTTCACCCAGCATCTACAAGCCACAGATTATGTATGCCTAACAACTCTTTTCTATGTTTTTTTTAACAGGTCAGAGAAGAGGCAAGAACCAGGACCCGCTTACAAATATAAATTGGGCTTTAGACCAGCTTAATAACGCACCCTATTCAAGTCAGAGGTATGTAAAAATGTACATTTGCAACCATTGTATGCTTATTATTATTTTCTATCTTTTAATGCGTTTTTAAAATTTTATTTATTTATTTATTTTTGCACAGGGATGCTGCAGAATTGTCGCATAGTCAACCGATCCTTGTGGCACCGGTGACGTCGACACCCGCTGCGCGTACGGAGGAGGAGGAGGAAGAGGAGGAGGCAGAGGAGAGAAGTCTGCGACTATACGGAGGAGCACAGCGTTATGAGCCAGAAGACTACTACTTTCCCAGTAGGTGCATCAGTCCTATACCACGAGTGACCACAGCCATCCCACACACATTGTTAGACGATAACACTGTGCTACCAACCCAGCTTAATGCATTAGACCTGCGGGTTGGAAACCAGTACGATGCAATTGTTGAGGATGTGTTAGCAGAGAACCCATATCTTTTTAATTCATCAGAACTGTCCTTACCATCGCATCAGCCGGTAAGGGATACACACAATAACTCTGCGGCCCAGCACAACTCCGTTTTACAAGATCAGATAAATGCGCAAGGTCAAATTATTACCGCTCTGTTAGACGCACAAAGCAACTGCAAAGGGAGGTGAAAAATCTAAAAAAAAGCAAACAGGGTAAATAACATAGACCGTTTAACCAGGGTAATTCAAAACAGGTGCACACAGGAGGAGCGTAGAACTAGGTCAAATGAACGTCTCACCCGACAGCACTAACTCTCAGCGACAGAAGCATTGCAGGGTGTTAGGACAGCAACGCAACAGAATGCAGATAACATAGATCGTTTAACCGGGGTAATTCAAAACAGGTGCACACAGGAGGAGCGTAGACATTTCACAAATGAACGCATGACACAACAGGCACTAACTCTTGCGACAGAAGCAGCTAGGGGTGTAAGGACGGCATCGCAACATCTGCATTCCCTGGCACGTCGTTAACATACAGTAAATAATGTCTCCGCCCAATAAGATTCCAAAACTAGCTGGAGATGATTTTTGGAATCCACACAGTGATGAAGATCACGACTTGATCTTCGAGCGGTATTTGCAATCTCTTCAGGCATCTATGTATGAGTTGGACCAGTATGACCAAACACTAAGGGTAAATGCATCCACATCTGAACAGTTTGACAATGACGAACACACACACAGTATTCAAACGGTACCTGATAATACAGTACCCCGCAATACAATTTCAAACAGCAGCCATGACATTTTTGCCAGCAGCAGCAGTAGCAGCAGCAGCAGCAGCAGCAGCAGCGACATTTTTAGCAGTAGCAACAGTAGCGATACCCACGCTCACTTAGATGTGCTGACAGGGAGTGGGCCTGTAGATGTGAGGGAGATCAGACCTTTTAATGCACTACAACTACACCAGCGTGTCGATATGAGATCTGTACCCACTGATCATCCGGAACAGATCCCAGCATTAATTAGAGAACGACTCTCTGGTATTATTGCGCAAGCCTTAGAAATTTCTCAGCCTGGCAGTGTTTTAAATGTAGTGTTGAGAGGTCCATCTCTTGCGTCCGACGTACACACTTTGCTAAACGAGCGCGATAATTACTGCCAAGACCTGTTTTTAGAGGCGGTAGCACAGGCTGTCCAGAGTAACGATGACTCCTTGACAGACGATGCGTTGGAATTTGTGGTTACTGTAGCGCAGAACCGTAGCGGTGCAGGTCGTCTGAAGCTGGGGAGCATTTGTTATGATCAAATATTGGCGAAAAAAGGCAATCACCTGTATAACCCAAACAACTGTGCACGGGACAACAATTTATGTTTTGCACTGTGTCTAGCACAGGCATCCGATGCCTCTGCATCTAACAGCGATAAACTGGCGCATGCCAAGCGGCTACATGCGGCTGCGGGTCTAGACCTTATGCAGCCAGTGTCATTCTCGGATGTGACCAAATTTGAAAGCCAATTAAACGCTAAAATAGTCATATTCCACCATGCAGAACAGCGTAAACGGGTTCTGTGCTTCCAGACCAAAGACGTCCCACACACTAAAACATTCTGTCTTTACCTACACGACAAACACTTCTATTTGATAACAAATTTAAAGGGTTTTTTCGGCTCTGGTTACGCGTGTAATTACTGCTATAACACGTACGAGTCACCTCTGATGCATAACTGTAAATATTTATGCAACGTCTGCTTCACACATTGCGGGGAGAGGGGGGTAACACACTCCACACTGAAATGCGCCGACTGTAAACGCATTTGTAAATCTGACACATGCTATAGTGAGCACAAAAAAATTGAAAAAACACACGGTTTGATCCCCTGCGATACGTTAAAGTACTGCAATACTTGCGGCCGGCTTTATAAAGTAGGTAAAAAACCACATCTCTGCAGGCCGCCCCAATGTGAACACTGTAAGGAGTGCATTACAAACGGGGAGGCGGATCATTTATGCTACATACAGCCGCTTGATAAAAAAGAACCAGAACAAAAATACATCTATTATGATTTTGAAACACGATATAACTCGGGTAAGCATGAGGCGTGTTTTGTATGTGCTATAGATGCAACCGGAGCAAAGTTTTGTTTCAACACTTCAAAGTGCGTTTCAGCATTTGTCAACCACTACAGACGGCCAAAATTTCGCGGCTATACATTTATAGCGCACAATGCATCGGGTTTCGATAATTACATACTGCTCGAACACTTTGTTAAACAAGGCATAGTCCCCTCAGTCACCATGCGCGGTAGCCGTGTTATACACATGTACGACGCTCAGTACAGACAGAGATGGATCGATTCATTCAGCTTCCTGCCAATGCGATTAGCAAAAACCCCCGACGCTATGGGTTTTCGGGATCTGATGAAGGGCTATTTCCCACACACATTTAACACAAAAGCAACCGAGTTTTACGACGGCAAATACCCCGACCCCTCGTATTATGGTGTTGATAAAATGCGCCACGATGATCGCCAAAAGTTTATGGAGTGGTACAGCACCGTTTGTAATGACCCATTTAACCTACAGGCTGAGATGCGCAAATACTGTGTTAACGATGTGGAAGTGTTGAAAAAGGCGTGCACCATCTACCGTGACACATTTTTACAGTGTACACAGATAGACCCATTTTCCTTTGCCACACTGGCATCGAGCTGCATGGGCGTCTACAAAACATTGTTTCTCCCCAGAGACACAATTGCACTCACTTACGACGGCGCATATGTAAAACAAAACAAAACATGTTCAAATGCATCGATTCAGTGGTTGGAGTATGTTGCACGGTCTGAGAACATATTCATTAAACATGCGCTTAACGGTGGTGAACAGAAAGCAGGGCCCTACTTTGTAGATGGGTACTGCGAGTCCACAAAGACATGTTATGAGTTTGCGGGTTGTTTCTACCACGGGTGTGTCATGTGCCACGTGGAGAGTGATGTAAATCCTGTGTCTAAGCTATCATACGGCTTGCTCTACCAACAGTTCAGCGAACGGGTGACAGCTTTAAAATCACAGCATGGCATGAATGTGGTTGTGATGTGGGAGTGTGACTGGTCTGGGTTGTGTAGGGAGGATCAGGCTGTCAAAGATTTTCTGTCCACATACAGAAAACCTGAGCGCCTGAACCCCCGCGATGCTCTTTTTGGAGGCCGGACAAACGCCATGAAGCTGTACCACAAGGTAGAGGCTGGTGAAAAAATTCAATACTATGATTTCACCAGCCTCTACCCAACTGTACAGGCCAAAAAACAGTACCCCACCGGCCATCCTCAGGTCATTCATACTAACTTTTGCAGCATTGATCAGTATTTTGGCTTTGTTAAATGCACAGTGCTTCCGCCCCGGGGCCTTTACCACCCGGTTTTGCCGTACAGAGCGCACTCTAAACTGATGTTTCCCCTTTGCCGCACCTGTGCCGAGGAGCTCAACCAATTGTGTGAGTGTTGCCATAGCGACAGTGAGAGACAGCTCTCTGGTACCTGGGTGTCCTTTGAGCTGCAAACAGCTCTCGAAAAAGGATATCGCCTGGTGTGCATTGATGAGGTATGGCATTTTCCAAACAAGACAGACACATTGTTTAAAGATTATGTCAAAACTTTTCTGAAATGCAAGCAGGAAGCATCAGGCTATCCTCAAAATGTTACAACCCCTGAGGATCGGGAGAAATACATTGCCGACTATTATGAGAAAGAAGGCATCCGGCTAGACCCCGACAAGATATGCTACAACAAAGCGGTCAGGAGTTGTAACAAACTACTCCTGAACTCTCTCTGGGGCCGCTTTAGCATGCGCACAAACATGGCTACCTGTGAACTAATTACAGAACCCGAGCGATTTACACAGCTCATGTTTAGTGATCATTTTAGCGTGAACCAGTTCTGTTTCATTTCAGACGAGGTGGCTATGGTACAGTGGTCTCATGCTGACGGCGCTGCGGCTCGGGTAAAAGATGTGAATGTGTTTATTGGGGCCATGACAACTGCTTATGCCCGCCTCATGTTGTATGATGTGTTGGACAAGTTAGATCATAGAATAATGTACTGCGACACTGACTCGGTTATTTTCACAAGCCGACCTGGTGAGTGGGTGCCACCCACAGGTCCATACCTGGGTGATCTCACAGATGAACTGGAGGACGGTGATTTTATCACAGAGTTTGTGTCTGGGGGGCCCAAATGTTACGCCTATTACACACAGAATGGCAAATCACAGGTTAAGTGTAAGGGCGTGACCTTGAATGCTGTTAACTCTAAAGTTGTCACCCCGGAGTCGCTGAAAGGTCTGGTTCAAGCATTCACCACCAATAAAAACACTTCCACATCGTTGACGGCCGTGTCAGACACCATCAAACGCGATAAAAAGAAATTCCACCTCAAAAACGACACAGTTGTTAAAAAAGTGCAGGTTGTGTATAACAAGCGTCGTCTGCTCCCAGACTATAGGACTCTCCCATACGGATTCTAAAAAAAAAAAAAAAAAAAAAAAAGAAATGGATCAGGGGTTTGACCACCGATTACAACATCCTTTTAGCTTGGTCGTGAGTGGCCCCTCCAACTGCGGAAAAACATTTTTTGTCAAGGACGTCATTGAAAATGCATCACGTGTCATCTCAGATCCTATCCAAAACATTGTCTATGTTTACTCGTGTTGGCAGCCGATGTACGACAAACTATTGCAGGTCGCAGAGATCAACTTTGTAAATGGCTTGCCCGACTCCCTATGTGATGATACGTTGCTACCACCTGAAAAAAACAATTTACTTGTCATCGACGATTTAATGAACGACGCCTGCCAAAATATTGAGGTTCAAAATGTTTTCACAAAATATGTTCATCATAGAAATCTCAGCTGTATTTATCTGGTTCAAAATTTATTCATCCAGGGCAAATCTTCCCGCACTATAAGCCTAAACACAAATTATATTGTTTTGTTCAACAACCCACGAGACAAATATCAAATTTCATTACTGGGCAGGCAGATGTTTCCGGGGAACGCAAAGTATTTTTTGGAGGCTTTTAATGACGCCACCTCTGTCCCTTATGGGTATTTGATCATAGATTACAAAGCCAAGACTCCTGATCATTTAAGGCTCAGAAGTGAGCTGCTGTCAGACAGACCGGTTGTGTACATCCCTAAAAAGAAAAACAGATGACGTTGACGCGTATTCAAAAAACCCTCCCTTTGTTGGAGCTGCTATATAAAGCATCTCCTAAGATGAGAAAAGTCATTCTAGTCCAGTCTGGGCCTGAACTTATCCTTTCATTATGTGAAATAGCCCTAAATGTTTTGAACGGGAATATACCACTGACTAGACATCAGTTCAACCGGCTTAAAAAGAAAAAAAAAGAGATTAGGTTAATTGCAGATAAAAAGGTAAAAATTGTCAGAAAAAGAAAATTAGTGAACCAGTCCGGGGGGTTCTTACTGCCATTATTAGGAGCAGCGTTACCCTTCATTGTAGATCTCGTTCGGAGGAAGTAGAGCTGTTTTTTTTTTTTTTTTGTTTTTGTTTTTGTTTGTTTGTTTTTTTTTTTGTTTGTTTTGTTTAAAATGGAGCACACGCATAAAATGTTCCTAGTTCCTCAGCAACAATTGGATATGATTAAAAATCGTGAACACCCTCCGGAGTCTATAAGAAGTGCAGCGCAGAATGAGTTGGATAAGGCCATGGTTGAGGTGTTGGAGCAGCCTAATGTAAATCTGTATGACAAAGCGAAAAAATATGCATCCATCCTTCAAAGATATCTAACACTGGTGAGACAAGGCGAACAGGAAAAAACGGTGTTGACCCTTTCGATCCCCCAGGCCGAGTCAGCTGTTGCCCCCGGCAACACTGCCTCCGCTGGCTCTGTGCATGACACGACACAAACACAAGCCGGTAGAGACAGAGTATTGGATGTGTTAAAACACATGCCTCAAAAAAATAGAAAAAATGCAGAGCTTATTTTGGATGTGTTGTCAAACTCTTCAGATGTGGTGTCCTGGTCGGACCAGGGAGAAGTGTCCATCAATAACAAACCGATAATTGGTTCACATGTGTATGATCTGGTTAAGAGCGTCACAGCTCCCTACAACGTCTCTGACGCATCGAGACCCAGGGGTTGGTATTCTTTTCTAAACACACTGGCTGATTTAAACTTACCTTTGTCGGTTATACCAAACACCCGTGTCCGCAGTGCAATTGCAGATATTAAACTCCGTAATGACGATCACAGCACCAGCTCAACCCCTGATCGGCTCATTACAATGTCAGACAATAGGTTGACAAGGAGAAGTAGAAACAGAACAAGCAGTAATTCATTCGATTCTACCGCATCCCCCCTCTTTTATAGGACCCCTATATCTGGTTCTGGGGGTTGGAAAAGTTATTGATTTTATTGATGTTTTTTTTTTTTCTTTCTTTCTTTTTATTTTTTTATTTTTTAAACATGTACTATTCGCTATTATTATTATTTATATCTATACCATGTATTCATTCTTTTCTTTATAAAAAATGTAAAATTGTTATGTTTTAATAATATTCTTACAAGGTTAAATGTTTTGTTTTTGTTTGTCATAAGATGTTGATGTTGAATGAAGTACAAACTAGTGCCTGCCAGATACATGGTTAATGTTTTGTTTTTTGTCATAAGATGTTGTTGAATAAAATACATACAAATGTGGGCCCAATACATGGTTAAATGTTTTGTTTTTGTTTGTCATAAGATATTGCTGCTGAATAAATACAAACGAATGCGCACCAGATACATTGATATTTGTTTCTTTTTATTTTCCACACTGTACACATGTGAAATTGGACCCTCTACACACAGTTACACCCTGTATAGCGTTAACAAACTTACAAACCATGATATCATTGCAAAACAAATCATCTTTATACATTTTTATCACTCTGTCATAAGACAGTCCTTTTTGTATGTTATACAGAAAAAACATGCAATGGGCTCCACACGTCCCTGTATGCTCACTTTGCACCCGCTTCTGCGAGTAATACACATTTAAAGAATTTTTCACCAAGAAATTGTTTATCTGAGGCCTGAATCGAGCATAATCTGGGGGATTACCAAAACTGTCAAAAAAATAACCATCCTTGTCTCTTGTGATGTATACAGCCACCCAGTGCTCGCCTGGCATGGTCGATGGGTCTGTGTTAACAATGGACATCGCAGGAAACCGTGTGAGTTTCTGCCCGGGGAGTTGGTCGCACGCCAAAACACCCAGGAAGTTCATATCTCGAGCAATAATTTTTTTAACGAGGCTGGTTAATTCGATTGTGTTCATATTTTCTCAGTAGTAGTCGAGCAGAACCTGTCTCCTGTTTGATATTTCAATGACAGAGTCAAACACCGCATAGCAAATGATGTTGACTGTGCGCGTTAGTGCATTTCTAAACCTGACTTCCAGCTTTACGTTTCCTGTTTTTATAAGAGACACATTACTAGTATGGCCCTCGTCTGCTTCTAGGTTGAAACAAAACAGTGTGTAGCCGTCAGCAAAATCCCCTCTGCTTATTGCTAACGATCTGTCTTTCAAGTGTCGACCTGTGGCCTGCACCAGTTGAAAATATTCTCTGATGTGTTGCCCTCGATGAAAGACCGGCTGAAACGGTTTGGTGGGGTACGGCTGGCCGTCGGCATACAGACAAATAAACTCTATGCCGTAGTTTTCAAAATTAAATGGGTTACGGCCGTGGCACCCTGTATAAGCCTCATTATCAACAAAACCTAAAACGATGAATTTTGGGAGTTGCCCCATAAACAGATTCTCCTGGTTGCAAGTCCTTGTACCAGGAGGTATCGAAAAAGTTTTTAACGCCACTCTGTTAATTGCATATTTAGCGTTAGTATGCTGAAGAGCCCTGCTGTGGGCAAGCCTGACTGCTGGTGACACCGTTACTTTCTTAACAAACATACTGGCTGACACGATTTTCACCCTGAATGCGTCATTGACCGGCGACATGAGAGCAAAGTCATCTTTAGAGCGTATAAATTTCAGCGATATGTCAATCCCATTAAGCATCAACTTTTCTTGAAAAAACAAATCAGCGTGTATAGGAGCTATGAGTTCGACGATTCGGCTGGTCCCGGTGAAAGCTCCTCGGTGAGTCAGGCCTAAATTTGTACCGGTGATTGATGATTCATTCATATGCTCTGCTGTATCTTTTCGAAACAAACCGGCGCTAAATTGTGTGTGTAGTGTATTTGTTCCATAGTTGAGCAAACATTCTAATACTCCTCGATAAGGATAGGTGTTGGATGATTGCGTTATTAACCGATCACCCAACATAATATCAACCTGCGAGAATAAAGTACAGCCTGGGTAGTTTATAAATCCAACATCTGCAGTTTGAGCCAGGTTTGATCCATCCGGGTTGGTAATCTTTACGCTCATAAGCAAGTATGAATCGTTTAGATCCAGATAATCCTCACCGCAGGATGATATGTAAAATTCTAAAGGGCCAGTATCCGTTATTGCAGAGACTGGGGGTATTTCTACATATGCTGATTTCTCGATGGAGGTCTGGGTGTATGGCACTGTAAACAAATCCAGCTCCGTTTTCACACATTCCCCCGACTGGTCATGTATGAGCGACATTTTAAAAACAAAAACGTTTTTGTTTTTTTTTTTGTTTTTTTTTTTAGAATATATCTCTCGCAGAGGCGCGTCCCTTGACTGTGCGCGATCTGCTCACTTTGGACGTTGCTTTCTTTCTGACCACTCTCCGTCTTTTGGCAGAGGCTTTATTACCCAGTGCATTGTCCGAGCCGGGGGGTCTTTTGCGAGCGGTCCGCGTGCGCACAATCAGTCCGTTCCCGTCCTGTTTATTCCCCATACTGTTTCTGGCGAAATTTGACACCACATCGCCGACGATGCTGGTGGCAGCCGTTTTTAAATGTGGCCTGGCAATGCTCAACCCTCTTTTTAACAAAGGCAGCGCCATTCGAAATAAAGATCTAAACATGCCGCCGAGCCCGTTGCCATACTGAGTGCTCGCGCCTATAAATCCTGGCAAATCACCTCCGGCCTGGTTCATGTAATAGGCCATATATCTGGAATCATCTCGGATGTACGGGTGGTTCAGCATCCTCGGTTCAAAATTGGTTCTTTATAGGACGGAAATGTAATTTGACAATAACTTTACCGTACATAAACGGTATATGCTCGTTTTGATCGTTTTTAAACGAAATCTCTATATCGTCTATCACTGTTTTGGAGAGAGATGTGTAATGCGCTTTGTCATAACTCAGAGTGGGAACAGTCCTTTGTTCGTCTGACACATTTATACACCTCAGGAGGGGGACGTAGCTGTCGCCCACCAGCTGGTAATCTACTATATCGCTGTATATGAATATATTATATCTGCCCCCGTGAATGTCCGCCGGTAGGGGTGCCATGTGTTTTTTAAAAGAGGACGCAGAGGGAATCTCAAACGGTTCCCCAGGTTTAAAACCCAGTATTTCGGCTAATCGTCCGTAAAACGTTAGTGTGGTTCTTTCATTTCCCCCGTCATGCACTCTGTTTACACCGGAGTCTGTCCAGCCCGCGTACACCCTATTATTTATGTTATTGTACGAGAGGTTTAAGCGCGTGGTTGTAGGATGTGTACACTTTGAATTAATTTCCTTTAATATCCGGGGTATTGAATCATAGTGGCCCACCGTCAGCACCACGTCAACCTCCACTTCTATTTTCGTTTTTAAATTATCTGTGGTTACCGTGAGGCGGGCGTCCGATGCCGGAAACGACGTCCACACTCGCGGATATTGAACTTCGATAACGCCTACCTCGTAGGGCTCGTTTAAAACAACCGGTTTTGCTAATTTTGTCCTATAATGCCATATCTTGTTATTTGGGTAAATGGTCGCAGACGCATTGCTGGGTAGTGTAACGTAGAAACCGTTCTTTCTGTCCATCACCCTCTCGTTTCTAATCCATAATGAATGAGCCTCGGACATTCCACTCTGTTTTTATGACGCATCAACAATGTCCCTCGCCGAGATCCAAGAGTTAAATTTCTCCGGCCATCCCAGCCATTTCACCAGCACCATGTTTCTGCGCCCCCTTTTTTTTCTTGATATGATTTTTTCTATTTTAAAAGTTTTGTTTTTGTCGATAATTACTAGCTGTATTTCTTGTTCATAAAACGCTCCCTTTACAGGCTCTCCTGCCATATCCGCCAACCTATAAACAGGCGGATCTCGGGCGATACACTGAATAACCCTAAAATATTCATCCGTGTATGTCTGTTCATAACCCTTTCTAAACACCCCTCTCAGCTTTGATATCCTCACGGTGTCTCCCTGTTTGTATTTAAAAGTTACATTCTTGCTCCGGGGTGTTGTTTTGTACAGGTTGTGAAAGACTGTTTTTTCGTTGTCTTTGTTTACATCTGTCGGAGTCATCTTTATCGACCTGTGGTAAGAATTGTTATATGCAGTAACTAGGTCCTGGACCACCTCCACATATCTGCGCGAATTCACCGAAGTTAAATATCTCCACATGCGTGTCTTGAAAGTTCTGTTGAAACGTTCCACCACACTCGCCTTGGTTTCGTTCATTGTTGAAAAATGGGTGATGTTATAGCGATCCATCAGATGTTTAAACTGTTTATTATAAAACTCTGTCCCCGCATCCGTTTGTAGTTTCACAGGAACGCGCCCCTCCTCCAGAATGTGATTAAAAGCTTTTACAACATCTCTGGCACTTTTGCTCCTGAGAGGTCGAACCCACGCATACTTGGAAAAAACATCCACACACGTTAACAGATATTTTATATCATCGTTACTTTCTGCATACTCGCTCATGTCAACGAGGTCGGCCTGAAATTGTTTGTCAATACCGCTGACCAACACCCTATTTCTGCGAAAATGTTTAGCCGCTTTGGCGTGGAGTGTGTATGCATCCTGAGCAGCCAGAAACGTTTGTACAGTGTTCAGGTCTGGTGTGTTGCCTGTAGACTCCTTGACCGCTAGTCGAAGTCTGTTCACACCACCGAGACCACCTGGGTGGGATGGGTTGTAATAAATCGCCTGCATTGTCCTATTCATAGCTGCAATGAAACACAAATGAGCCTGAACTATGTTGGGCACACGGGTTTTATTTTTAAAAAACAGTCACACACACACATATAAAATGACAATAATAATAACGATGATAATTAAAAAACAACAACAACAAAAAATAAAATAAAATAAAAAAATAAAATGACAATAATAATAACGATGATAATTAAAAAAAACAACAACAACAAAAAAAAAATTAAAAAGTTACAGGTGTTCGATATGTACATCAGGGTTTGTTGACCCCCCTCCATGTGTTTCTGAGCATGTCGAGGTCCCAGCAACAGCAGTGTTGATCAATCTCGTCTCTCGCACTGTTAATTACAGTCATTACATTATCTTGTTGTTTTAACTCATTCAGAATGACTTCCACCGCACCTGCTATCTTGGCAGGACTGCAGAGCATGCGTTTCATAAACAGGTATG
The DNA here is from genome assembly GCF_045865225.1 of Trachurus japonicus. Taxonomy (NCBI): domain Eukaryota; kingdom Metazoa; phylum Chordata; class Actinopteri; order Carangiformes; family Carangidae; genus Trachurus; species Trachurus japonicus. Next base: position 500,029 of record NC_140907.1, on the reverse strand, counting down.
ATCTGATTGTTAGGATAAAGTTCTCGTTCCACAGCCGTTTGAGAACAGCGTCATAATTAGATGGAAAATAATACCCCGGTATGTCATTTAGACACGAGTGATGTTTCTGGCTTGGATGTTTATGCCGGCATCCGAAGCAGTCTTCCTGCCACAGTTCATTCATGGGATAGTAGAGCAGTGTCAAAACTACTGTTCTCACCCACTCCATGAATTTCTCAGAGATGTCTTTCTGCATAAATGCATTATCATGATCCAAAAAAACACCTCTCAAGTTGTCAGCATCTTCGGGGGGCGCCTCCAGCTGTATGGTCCTGTATTTGATGATAGCTATCCGTGTGGCCTCCACCTGCTCCGGGGTCGGGTGATGTGGTTTTGGAGAGCTGGGGTGCTTGGGTTGTTGCTGTGATTGGGCATCCTCAGAGTTATTACCTGTAATGTAGAGAGAGAGAGAAAGAGCAATAAATTAACAAATCCTGCACACAAAAACCCTTACACATACACACACCCCATCCTACTCTATAAAAAATAAATAAAAACCTACCACATCAGATGTTAGTGACGGGCGTCAAGGAGATGTTGTCCTCTTGATCTTTGTACATGAGGCCATAACATGCATCATCCGATGCGTCCAGCACGTCATCAAAAATAAGACGTTTTCTAATGCCTTCAAAACATCTAACAGCCTTGTCCTTTTTGACAGCTTCTTGCACGGCATTAAACAATGAGCACACCGCTGCTCTGTCGCACCACTGCACAAAAAATAAATCATTAAAGTCTTTTGACTCGGCAGATGTGCGGTCTAAACGGGCTGTGAGATACAGAGAGGCCCCGTTGTGGCATGCCCTATATGTTTCCGTACCAGACGGGCTGTGCCACGAGCAACAATAAAACTCATTATAAGTGGGTAGAGGACTACAGTGAAACTTAGATTGTAATATGTCATAAAAATTGGCCCAGTCGCGAAGAGCCATTCCGTGATTATCACCTAAGCCATACATATTCACGCTGTCATCTCCGACCCTGAGATACACTTTACCGCCCACATACTTTGCGCTGTAAACATACCTAAAGACGCCGGTCACACTATCAGAAAACTGTAGCCCATCTCTCTCAGCGACCCGCTTCTTTTTGCGGGGCGCTCCATCAACCCACATACCATCACAGCCGCTTGCAGCCTCGGGTGTCACTGGTACAGCTGGGTGTTGACCGGCTTCTGGCTTGGACATTGCTACTTCTGAGCTCGGCATTTGCGGCGTTGTTTGGCGTTGTTCGGCGTTGTGTGGCTCTGATGCGGAGGTCCGATGTGGAAGCTCTGGGAGTCAGCGGGTCAAGTCCTCAGACATACCTGCTGCTTATATCTGTATTGGGCGCTCGGATGGGAGGTGGTCTAAACCTGTGACGTTTTGTGTATGACGCTGCCCTGGTTAACAAATGTTGGTAAATAAACGCCCCTATACCGTTTGGTATAGTGTTTTTTTATTCTATTGTTTTATAGTAAATCAAAGGCCTCCGTTTACAACCCCCTCACACCTGTCTGTCCACAACATCCGCATACATGCGATTCGAACCCCCACCCGCATCCCCGCACACACACACACACACACACGCACGCACACACACCTGCTGCGCTGCGAGTCGCGCCATCCCCCCTACATTGTAATATAGGATGTATCCCCGGTCTGTCAGCTACAGCCAGAGGAAGAGAGGGTGTTGAAATAGGTGGGGGAGTCAGAGGTTGGGGTGAATAACAAAAGAGTTTAGGGGTAGACCAGCCACCTCTGCACCCCAGGTAGCAGCGGAGGGAGGGAGGGAGGGATGAGAGAGAGATCATAAAAATTGCCGCATTTCCTGATAACGTTGAATAGAATCAAAGGTTAAAAACATATGGTCAGAGGATGGGGTGTAGATCAGAGGAGTTTGGGGGTAGACCAGCCACCTCTGCACCCCAGGTAGCAGCGGAGGGAGGGAGGGAGGGATGAGAGAGAGATCATAAAAATCGCCTCATTTCCTAATAACGTTGATTAGAATAAAGGTTTTGAAAAAGAAACAGAGGAAAAGTTAAGGGGGGTGATCAGACACCTTTTCCACCGGTTGCAGTGGAAGGAGGGGGGCAAAAAAAAAAAAAAAAAACCCCGCACGAGAGGGAGGGGGTATGATCCCCCGCACAAGAGGGAGGGGGGACGATCCCCCGGCGCGTTCATGAGGGGACGCACGCGCGTCACACATGCACGCGCAAAAATTTTGATGTGCACGCGCAAAAGAATATCATATATACTACTACTGCCTGTGTGAGTCCATGGACATCTTGTGACCCATGGCACAGCCTTTGGCAAAGATATGTATACTGTACTCAATTATTTGTGTCCTTTGCAATAATTTGGTCTGTGGCACCTGGCAACACTGTCTGCAGCAGGAGGTTTATAACTAAGTTGGGTGACTACTGCCCTTGCTTGTGATAAAAATCCCACATTACTTGTCCCACCTCAAGAGCTTGTCTCATTGATACATTTACACAAATGACAAATCATTATTTGGTGAGGAGGATCACAGATAGGGGAGATTAGATGGTAACTTCAATAACATTTCAGAATACTAATAGGGCTGAAGAGAAATATGGTAATGTTGTCCTTTGATAAGAGACAAGCTAATTTCATTTCTCAGTTAGTGAAAACAATTTTGAAAAACAGATTAATAGCTAATTCCATAAACTCACTGCACAGACAGCAACAAGGAGGGCTCAACATCATCTATATAATACTTACTCACTTAAGACACACCCACTATTTTAGATCACAGTGACACAAACCTCAGCTCTACCCCTCTGGATTTGTGATTTCTGATGGGCACAACAAACTTGCTATGGTAAATTATACAGAGCTGTGATGGGAGACCTGCTCCCACAAGCAGATGGCTCCTTTGCTATAATCACTGTGCTAAACACTGGATAGTACAAACTTTAATGAGTTCAATGCAAACTTTCTCTCACTCACTCACAGCTGCTTCGCCTCTTAGTCAAAAAATCAATCCATTATCACAGGTAAAACAACAGCAGAGCGAGAGGGAGGGAGCAGTGGTCATTAGTGCTGACAAATGAATGGCCTGGGGATCCAGGATAATTCATCTAGAGCCAAATATTCTGCATCCAAAGGCAATAAAGAAGGAAGATTCTGGACCGGTGTTACAGACCACTCATCCTTTAAGAGTCTGTGTATATTTATATTGTAATTAGTACAAACACAAAAGCACAGAGTGACATTTTAAACACACTATCCAGTACTTCAACTGGCCATTGAACAGACACGTATATGATGCATTATGTTATCATAAAGAAAAACTTGTTTGTTAAAGCAGAAGTAAGCGATATTTTTGTGTTAATATAATAAGTCTTAAATAGTTATATCTTCCGACAGCAATGACTTATATAGAGTGTTTGGACCGAAACACGGGTCTCTCAGTCCCTCTGCTCTGCTCTGAGCCGAGGAGAAAACTTTTCTCGTATCCTACAATTTTTATCCAATGAGGAGAGAGAACGGCATGCAGGGCTGTGTGTGCAGCCAAGGGATGCGCGTGAATGTGGCGGCGTAGGGACGAGGACCAATAGATCCATGACGAGGGCGGGGGCTGCTAACTCCATCGGCTGACAAGACGTTATGGTGCGTTCAAGGCAACCCGTAACTCGTGTTTTTCCGACCTGTGAAGTCGTACCAGTTCGATCTGGTACGAGTTCACGGGTCAGAAGTTACGAGTGGCCGTTACAGTGACTTTCACAGGTAAAACAGGTCGGAGAAACACAAGTGGGTTGCCTGGAACGCTACAAAGTCGTAAGTCGTGACTTGAAGCTATAATTTACGGTTTCAAAAGCCTGCCTGGAACGCAGCATTAGCCAAAATGACCAGATCGCTTACTTCTGCTTTAAATTTGAGTTCTGCAAACCTTTCATAGTTCAGATCCATAGTTTTACCAAATTGTATTGGTTATAACCACTGTAAGTGAGGTCAGGGATTCAGAAGCACAGAAATAGCTTGTTAGTTAGGTGTTAGTACAGTTTGTTTACAAGCAGTCTAACCAGATTATCTAAAGTACTTTTAGACAGGAAAAAAAGGAAAAAGAAAAAATCAAGAAAGCTCATCTAAAAGGTTCGCAATAATAATTAGAAATACAAACATTTCTTAAGTTTACATCACACAACTTTTATGTGCTGTAAACTTAAGAGTGTTTAAGAATGAGTGTAAGTGTCTCGATAACTTCTAAACTCGTGTCAGTCTGTTCCACCCCATGGACACTGTGTTCTCATATTTCTTAAGTAAAACTGACTGTAAAAAAACAACATAAATCATAAAAAGTAGCCAATGTTGGAGAAAGCCCAGAAGCTACTGGTTGAGCTGCTCTCTGTTCCAGCTTGTCAAGAGTCCTACAGACAGCATATTTAGCTCAGGCCTCATTGGATCTCATGGGCACCAGCTGACAGGTTTAACAATGGCAACCAAAGCTACTGTTATTTAGGGCTTCCTTTAGTTGGATCCGCACTCACTGGGGATACATAAGGAACCAAATCCTATTATTCAAAGGCCTCTAGACCATGTAGTCCTGTCACTTGAAGCAAATCACATTTGGTATAATATTGTTATTTTCTATTCACTCTTTTTAAGCCATCTTTGGCTGGAGCACAGTCTTAAAAAGCTAAAGATGTGGGTTTGTACCAACCAGCCACCACTCTGCTGCTCAAAAGCTTCAGCACTTGACTTGATGCAACTCATACTCAGAACCATAAATTATGAACTGTTTCTTTAAATACGATAGCTTTATGAATATATTAATGTGGAGTGGAGAGAGTGTTGGCAGAAATCTCTGCAATTTTATACCAGGCTCACAGTATTTCATCTGAGTATGGTCTAAAAAAAACACATTACCTTTCATTACAAAACAACACAGTTAGTAGCTTACTTTCCCTACAGTATAATTACCTGTACTCATATATAATAGAATGAATTTATATGGATGATAAGCTGTAACCTCACCAATTTATTAAGCCTTCACACACGTGAACAAAACCAAAATCCTTACAAATTGCTTGACAGTCTTGCTGCATTGAAATGAAACTTGATTTTATTACAAATGAAGGAACAACTGAGAGACCAAACATTTGTCTGATGAGCTTTTTAGAACAGGATGACAAATGACGGTACATAATGTGTTGTAATTATGCAGAGTAATGCAATTCCCCATAAAGCTCTATTCTCTGCAGCCTTTTGAAAGGGAAAACAAACCCAAAGCAGAAACAGCTTCGGTTCAGCTGTCTGTCTGGGCCAGCTGTTTAACGGGGATAACAAAGAATCTCAATTCACACTCACAGTGAAGAGTGCACAAAATCTTTTGATTTGCTTTTGCTGAAAAGTACACATGTATTAAGCAGAAAGAAATCATATTTGATGCAGTGAACCTCAGAACATCAAAAAAACAAAACAAAACATAATAGCAACCATTATGTCATATTGTACCACAGGTAATAGCACCTGCCTTCAGGTTTTTACTGATTCATTGAATAATACAATACTGAGGATCATAAACAACACTCACACACAAGTATGTTGGTGTGCCTATCTCCAGAGATGGGGACACAAGTCACTGAGACTTGGATTCGAGTCGACTCGAGTCGCTATTTTGATGACTTGTGACTTGAATTGACAAAAAATAAAAGACTTGCGACTTGACTCTGACTTGGACGTTGAAGACTCGAACGACCAGCCGCCACCTTAATTTCTATTTATGAGTGCAGGCTGGTGTTGTCATGATTGGATCACCCTGTCAGTCAGTCATGCCCATGTTCTATTGATAGCTTTCAGTCACGTGACTTCCCAGGGTCAAAAGCAACATTCCAAAATGGCGGCGCAACGGACTTTCTATGGACAAACAACCGAGTAAGAGAAAGAAAGATATAAAAACAACTCTCCCTGGAGCTTTGCTACGCACGGCTACTGACGGCAACGATGACGGCTGCGGTCCGACAGCAGCAGGACCGGCGGCGGCGATGGTAACCAGGCGGGACCGCCGCCACCGGACACGGCAACAGCACCGCCCGCGGCAGCAGCGACACGGTAACGGGGGTCGGGACCGACCGCGGCGCAGCGAGGACGATGTTGTTTAGCGTATTTTCAGAGTGTTTTCCATTAGTTCGTATCTTTAACATGACAGGCTTTGTCATACTGTGCAGTGTTGTGCAGAGTCAGAGTAGTGTGGCGCTGACTGTCCGTATGGAGGAATAAGCCAGGCTCACTCACAGAAGCATATTGGCTGCAGTAACATGTGAACTGCGGCTTGATTTGTGAATTTGTGACAAATCTGCGGACGGAAGTGCAGCACAGTTGTTGTTCCGTACGGTAACCAGTTAAATCGGACACCAGTTGGGCCATAACACCGGTATTTTTGAATACGCAGTGTGTGTTTTTCTGCCTTGTCCTAAGCCGCGGACAGCGGGGAAGTGGATTGTTTTGACCGCCAGGGGGGCGTTCCATACAGGCCGTGACGTCACATGAAAACTATCAATTCCATGTAGGCTATTTAACTGATTGGGCTACCTATCAGTAATTACAATGCAAATCCAATTCATTGTCATACTTTTTAGACATGTTAGATAAATTGGCCAATGATGTTAATTGACATTTAGCTACTAATATTCTCTGCTGCTTACAGTTGTATCACCTCAGATGAGTAAATTCAGGGTCCCCCCTATGATTTTGAAAAGTTTCTACCCCCGGGCCATAGAAAGTGTGCTGACTACGTATATATCTGCATCTCAGTGTGGTACACAATCTCTTCTGCCCAGGAATGTAAAGCTCTGCAGAGGGGGGTGCACTTAGCTGAGCTCTTTTCCAGGACAGCTCTCCCCTCTCTGCAGGACATCTACACACAGCCATGCAGTACCAGAGCCACCAAACTTATGTTCTGCTCAGCTTGCTGAAATCCGACAAGCTTCCGTTGCTGGTTATTTTATACTTGCATTTCATTAATGTGTGCAAATGGTAAAGGAAATATGTGAGGTGTGCACTCTCTAATGTGGAATTGGTGACAGATTCTAGGAAAGTAAGAGGCCTCAGTATGCATGTATATAATGATGTTTCTCACACATTTGATTTCATTGTCTATGGCATTGTTTCCATAGGAACAACATGTATATAAATGCACCTGAGGGACGCTTTTCCACTGTTTTGCTAACCCTTGTCCTGGCCATGTGCATTTGTTTACAACAAAGCTGGCAAGAATTCAATCAATAGAGCAGTTATACATCATATACGATGTTATGATATTTGTGTACTTTAATCTGTCATAAACAAGAGATTACGGGTCACAGGGCGCGTTTGTGTCGCATGCCACAGAGACGAGAGCTGGGACTCTGAGGTGGCAGCCCGCGATCTTGCAAGGTTGATTTTCAGCAAGAGACGCAATAAGTGATACGCACGTGGAAGACAGAGAGCCTCCATTCTCCCTTGTGACAAGTTAAGCCATTTATTAAACCATCACAATTATTCCCAAGATGTTTAAGGTAAAAATGTAGCATAGTTAAACTACAAATCCTGCATAGTTCCTCTCTGAGGCATGTGTGTGTGGCAGAGGCACAGTAGTTTTATTAAATAAGTGCCATTTTTAGTTTCAGTTTCTCTCCCCTAGTAGAAACCTTCTTTGCAAACAGTGTCGTGTTGTCATCAACACATATAATCCATTCCACTTTGTTGTCATTGCTGACAAACTGATTACACAAACTGTTTGTAAAAAATGGGCTCTACAAATAAAATTGCCTTGTCATTTGTCCTGTGTACATAGTCAGAAATAATCCAATACCATGCACAACATACCTGCTATATTTCAACATATAAAAGCAGTAGAGGAGTGTCTTGGTGGCTTGAAATGTTTACTATTTTAGAGATTAAAACGTTATCTTTCTTGTTTAAGTGAAAAGCTGTCTCACGGGCACAGAGTCTCAACTCATTTGACGAAAAAAAAAAGTTGTGCATGTCGCACCACTCCAGACGAATAAACAGGCAATAAACAATTTTTAAAAAGGCCGCCTGCATCGGCAGCTCTACGTCGCGCACAACAAACAACATGTGTACTAGCACCGCACCCCACACCAAATAAACTGGTAATTAAAAAAAACAAAAAACTCTGCTTGTATCTGCAACCTCTGTTCCAAGTGAGCGTGTCTTTTCAACTGCAGGAGACATAGTTAGTGCCCAAAGGTCTCAACTGCTGCCAGGAATGTGGGCATGCTCATCTTCTTCTTCTTCAAGAACATGACCATAGCTTAGGCTGTGTAGTTGTCAGTTGGCATGTTGTCAGTATCATGCTTGGGGGAAAAAAAAGTCAGCCTCTGTTTGCACTTTTTTGCACTCTGTATTGACAGAGTATTACTTTGATTACAGCTTTGCACATATTGTTTGCACTTAAAAAAAAAAAATATTTAATTTAATTTATTTTTTTTTAATTTTTATAATTTTTAGATTTGACCTGTCCAGGCTGTACCCCGCCTCTCGCCCGAAGTCAGCTGAGATAGGCTCCAGCTCACCCATGACTCTAGTGCAGGATAAGCAGTATAGAAAATGAATGAATGAATTTTTAGATCTAGTTTCAATTTGTGGAAAGAAGTTCAATTAAAAGCTCATCTTCAAAATGCACCTGCATTGTTTTGTGACTCAGTTTAATAAAAACGTGTTTGTCCAGTCATATATTTTGTCATTGTAGTTTTCTTGAACGAAACGTTAAAATATCGTCTCGTCTCATTCTTGTGAACCCAATATTGTGTATTGCCTCGTCTCGTGGGCTGAGTGTATCGTCACACATCTAGTCATTACACATTTAGCCTGGAATCGAACCCAGCTCTTGTTATTTGCTGCATGTCATGTCCTCTCTCTCCCAGCTTTCGTGCTTCTCTCTAATTGTTGCAGTGAAAATGACATAAATGACCTTCAAAAAAGGGAATTCTACAATTGGGAATCAAACCCAGGTATTCCATGCAGGAAGAAATTCTATCACCCTTAAACTTTCATGTCACTGCACTCCTGGACATGAAAGTACTTTGCAATTTTCAAATAAGAACTTGTATCAGTATCAGTGGTGAATTCTGGACCTGTATTACTTGGTATCAGATTGAGAGAGAGAGAGAGACAGAGAGCAGAAGGTCACTGGTTAGCAGTACAGCTGTGAAAGTAGGAGTGAATGCATGTACTCTGTCGGTAAATAAATACTACAACACCTGTTTCTCCTCTGTGGTCAACCTACACTCCTGTCTATGAGCCACAAACGTTGAACAATGATGATGCAAATGCTGATACATCACATTGTGTGTTCACAAGCTTTAAGACACTGACAAACTAATAAAAACAAATAAAACAATAATTTGGTTAGAGAGAGACAGATCATTGACTTGGTAAATGTGCAGTATGCTGATTGAATTCAAGTTTCAAGTTGAAGTTTTTTTGTTATTTTATTCATTTATTTAGTCTAATGGGGATACCCATCATTCTGCAGTTAGAGTGATAAAAAAGTTTCCAAAGCGAGCTAGGGCATAGCATTAATCTTTCCTGGTGCAAAAAAGGGGGTGTGAAAAAGAATTACAAATTACAATATGGTGCACATCAGAGCGCTGAAACTCCTACCTGTTTGATGTCTGGCTTGAAATAATGACTACACACAATGACTGATGGATATACACAACCTGTCCTCTCTTCTGGGCACTGACAGGGTGAAGTCAGAGTAAAAAATGCCACTGACATTATAAAGAGAGTTATGGTCCTCTAGGGGGGGAGATCAGGGAGAAGCTTTATACAGTGGAATACTGTGGGATCAGGACAAACATGCAATACAAGTGACACCAAAGGTCTGGATTATCACCCTCATGCAGGGGAAAGGGGAAGAAACAGCTAAATGTGAATATAGAGGAAAAGATAACACATGTCTGTCCAATTTGTGACCAAATGGAGTTGAACTACAAATTGTCCATTGTCTATTTCATCCAATTTGTCACACACAATGTCTAATTTTGAGAGGATGTCTTCAGAATCGTCTGACAGCACAAGCTCACTTGCAGGCTATAGTCTTTCTATTTACTTCATTCTAATACTGACTGCACTTGTTAATACCTGCAGTGAGAGGGATGAAGCAGCAGAACCTGTGTGCCCTGGTATCATCTTAACATATCTCCTTCTACAATGTTAACTGTCCTGAAGGTTTGGCTTTTCACTCCGTGAGGGTTTTATTGCAGTAACTCACAGTAACTGCGAGTGTAGTTTTTTTTGTGAACATGTAAGCAAAAATAAGGCACACGTTTATTTGTTAATATATACGCAAGATACAGGAAATATATGAAAAGAAAAGCACAATCATTATATTCATCATATATATTCAAAAAGCAGTGAGAAGAAGCATTTGCTCAACTCGTTATATTCAGGTTATTGTTTCACTGCACCGCTCCGATGTGACACCCCATGTGTGTATGTCTGTCTGCCTGTGTATGCGGTGCTGACATGCACTGACACATGCAACCCTGCATCTCTAGGACCTTTAGTGCATGATCTACACTCATGGGTGAGCTATGTTGCTGCTAGCATAACCCACATGGATAGAACCTATAGGTTTTAATATAGGTTTGAATATATATGACATACATAAAATTGGCCGTTTTATACGTATATGCACAGATAAACTGCATATAGGTTTCATACTGTGTATGCGGATATATCCTCATGAGGATATGTGCATATATGAAACCTATCAGTTTATCGGTGCATATATACGCATATATGCACCATATAGCATATATGCATATGAAAACGGCCAATTTTATGTATGTCCCATTCAAACCTATAGGTTCTTTCCATGTGGGAAGCAACATAAGCATGCATTTTTCTCCTCCACTTTACCGTTGTCCAATTTTCATTTTATCTTAGCTGCAGCCGTTGCAAGTCGAAAAAAACTATGCTTTTGACAGGATGTGGGCGTATCCCACATGCAGCCAGAGACAGAAGACTGACAGGCTGCTGGCACACTTATTTATTTTATATAATATGAAGTAAATATGTCCAAAGCTTTTTGACCAAAATGTATTGTGACCCTCTGCTGATGCATCACCACAGCAGCTTGCTCCCATCTCCACCTCTCAGTCTACATCTAATAAAGACAACTATTCGAAAACATAAGCACAATGTCTATCAGGGCCCACCACAAACAACAAATGTTGTTGTGAAACTTTGTTGCCTTTCCCACTTTATAATTACAGCAAAAAAACATGACTTGGCGACGGAGAGCATAGGTGGAGTGCTCTGATGTATAATGCAATCACATATGTCTATATCAGATGAGGTAGTAAGGAGAGAGAGAGGGAACAGCTACACATTTTGCTTACTTTGTCTTACAGTCACAGGTGTGCATGAAAATTTGCAAGCAATACAATTTAGTTGAACTGCACACTCAATCCCAAAACAAAACTGAATACATTCATCTCTGCCACAAGTGTATCAGTGTATCAGTGTATCAGTATGTCTGTGTGTTTGGATTCACACTGGAAGTGTGCAGGCTATATTTTCTGGCCAACATTTCTGGTAAAAAGACATTGCATAACACTTTGCTGGGAACATTTTGGTTTTTAAATTTAATTCAATATATACATGGTGGAATAGAGCCAGATGAAACTCATTCAAAAACAACAACCTATTATACAAATCTATGAGGAACTATTTTTTAGCTATTTTTCTTTGACTTCAGTCCCCAACATCAGTCAATCATCAAAATGTGTGTACTTTTGAATTCAATCCCTGTGTTACGCTCATCATTGTGTTATTTTAGGATGGTTCCTATTTCATCTTCTGTCTGTCAGGATGTCAAAGCACCAAGCTTCGTATTGGATAAGAAGAACTTGTTCAACTTTATTTTACTGTATGTCCCAAGGGGTAATTAGTCTGGCAGTAAGACAGAAACAGACACATTAAATAACACTAGATTATGAGGTAATATAGATGATAACTGATTCTTACACAGTATCTAAATTTAAAAGCCAAAGCCATCTACATCTGTGTGTGTTCAGATCTTATACCATATGCTTGGAGCCATATGCATGGCCTGAGCCTGTTGGTTGAAACAGCACCAAATCCTGTGACCTGCATATATTACTACACAAAGATACATTCTTATTTGTATCTGTTCATAATTAATCATAGTAAATGTCATACTCAGGACATTCCCATTTTCTCTGACATGTTTTCCTGATCACTGGTATCACTTTGAAATCCACATTTGCAGTGTGAGCATGCAGCCACTTGCAACCATCGCAATAAACTTTTTTTTTTTTGAAAGCAAACATTTCATTTCTGTTCATTGTAAGTATTAAATCACTGATAATGAAGACATCTAATTATGCATCCCCATTCATTTCTACTTGATACATTTTTTTTTTATTCCCTTAATTTCCCCTTGATATGACATTGCTTTGGCAGGAAACATCATAATGAGCTAAATATGTGTATGAAGACATGCTGAAGCAAAAGAGACTGAAGCCAACATTAATCACTGAAATTAACAAGTTAATGATTGATGGTAATTGAAAAACTGCCTCAACTCCTCCTGTGTGAATTCTATTAACCAAGTTCAACACCCATGTGGATGCTGGAGATGTCTCTTTTATCTGTAGCATTATTAACATACAGACAGTCATTCCAGTTCCACACACCCAGTGGGTTATACAGACTGGGTATGAAAACAACACACTGTCAGAGAAACAGAGAAAAAAAACTGTTCTGGATGCTGCAAAGACTGAGATTTTATTTTATTACATGAATAAAACCAGGAGCAAGTTGCAAGTTTAATACATATACCTGGATAACATTAACAAGCCAAGACTGTGCCTTATTATCATTAACATGCACACTAATTAAAGCTGCTCTAATCATCATCAAGTCATTTCTTTATGGATTCTGGTTGACAAGAAAGAAAGACAGAAAATCCCTTCTTTGCCTGCATTATTCTGACATGATCTTTGTTTCTCCAGTAATTATAACCTGCAAAGTGCTGCTGCACACAGCATGCTTCCATCTCTCATCATCTGAGTGAAGCAGTTTTTTAATTATTTTTTCTTTCCCTCAGATCAACTCATCAGTGCAGTGCAGAGGGATCTAACAGCCCGAAATTTGCTTGAGGTGTAAATCTGAAGAAGTCCTTCAATTGAGGAATACAGTTATAAGACCTTCACTTGAACTGAGCAAGTCTCTTGAAGCTCCAGGCGAAGGGAAAATTACAAGGAAATCTCATTAGGCACAATCCTACATGGCTGCCCCGTCACAACGTTAAGCTTAAGGAATCCAAGCAACCACATTTAAGGACAGTAATCAAAAGCGGTAACCTGAAGAAACAAAGACATGCTTGCTTCAATGTGCATCAGTGGCACAGAAGCATATGCTTTAAAAAAAAAAAAAAAAAAAAAGGTGACAAACTGCAGATTTCCTGCCACCAGATGAAGTGAAAGTGCTCAAACCAGCAATATATTAGATTCCCATGTGGAGAACTGGAAGTTCTTGCACTGAAAGCAGATACAAACGGAATAAAAATCTCAGCAAAATAACAGAAAAAATGAAGTAGACGAGCTTCAACCACATCTAGACAGTGTTCAGAGGCATGCTGAGGGAGGAAACGTTTCTGTGAGTCAATCAACGCAGCTCCTACAGAGATCTGGAGGCATCTTTTAGGCCAGCTTCAACTTCATGGCACTAAAGATAATGCATTAATGTACTGTATGATCATTAGGTTTTCAGGTGTACAATGACGAATGTTTAAGGTTTCAGTCAATTATTTGCTTTCATCCGTGGAAATAATTGTGTCAAGCTGACTAATCTGATTATATGGACATAACACAACCATGTTTGACCCTGGAGGAGAGAGGTGCTCAGTGATTCTGCTTTAGTACTGAAAGCCAATTTAATAGATTTTATTCATGGCTCATTTTTTGTACTGATAAATAGATCAATTATTATCTTTTTCCCCCTCACAAAATGAGTCATATGATATGCCTCCATGTTTAATGTTGCATATTCAGAAAAATCTTAACTGCAAGCTGAACACATTTGGGAGTATGAAGTTGCTATATGGTTGATAAAATGTCCACATACTAATTAGCTGTTTTGTTCAACTGGTGGATATTATTTTTATTATCAGAACCCCCTCTAGCTGCTGCTTCCTTTGCATGAAATCTAACTCATTATCACACAATAAATTATTATAGGAATGTATCTGGTGCCTTTCATATTACAGTTCACTGTCATTCGTTATACAGCAACATCAACGCTTATTACTGCAGTTCTAAACAGCTGAAGAGTCAAATAATGTCCAAAAAAGATGTGGCATTGTGAAATGGCTCTTATCATTGACAACAACATCATGCTGAGGATGTGGCAGGTGTGTGTCCAGTGTTTGTGCTCTGATGTCACAGCACTGTAAATGAAAAATGTAAATTTGCTTGTTCAACTAGGTGTCATGTTTACATCAGTGCAGGTGTGAATGGTGATTGCACATCAACAGCCAGATGTGGGTTTGGACCAAACCCAGGGGTGGACAGTAACAAGGTGGTTTACTATTTAGCATATATGAATATTTTTCTAGTGTCTATACAATCACTTTTTTGACTTTTTCTGACAGAAATATTGTACTTTTAAATCCACGACATTTCTATTAAGTACTACCTTGAAGCAGATAATTTAGTCAGAGTAATGGATTGTATTATATTCTATTTTTTTTAATGAAGAACAATAAATTGTTGTTGTTGTTTTTAATCTCTGCCCAAAAACGGTATGTTAGTTAGTTAATTAGTTATACACTTGATCTATCATGAATAAATCACATTATTACAATTATTTCATGATTCATTCATTCATTCATTTTCTATACCGCTTATCCTGCACTAGGGTCACGGGTGAGCTGGAGCCTATCTCAGCTGACTTTGGGCGAGAGGCGGGGTACACCCTGGACAGGTCGCCAGTCTATCGCAGGGCCAACATATATAGACAGACAACCATTCACACTCTCATTCACACCTATGGGCAATTTAGAGTCACCAATTAACCTAACCTGCATGTCTTTGGACTGTGGGAGGAAGCCGGAGTACCCGGAGAGAACCCACGCATGCACGGGGAGAACATGCAAACTCCACACAGAAGGGCCCCAGCCAGCCGGCGGGTTCGAACCCAGAACCCTCTTGCTGTGAGGCGACAGTGCTAACCACTGCACCACCGTGCCGCCTATTATTTCATGAGAAGAGGTAAAACAAAAAAAAATAGAATAGATTTTTTGTTTTACCTTATTTCATGAGAAGAGGTAAAACAAAAATCTATTCCAACGTTACTGGCAACTGTGTATTTGACCAGAAGGATCTATACTCTGACTCAAAGAATGACGTTAGGTATTTTGATCAAACTGTCAGGGTTGTAGGAGGAAGGACTCAAGTGCAAGAGCTAACACAGGCAGATTACTTGCAAACTTAAGTGTTAATTGCTTAACACAGCCAGGAGAACATAACACCATGACAACAAACAATAATCCGACAAGAAACTGAAAGACACACAAATACGACAGAACTAATCAAAGTAACAAGCAACAGGTGAGGAGACAGGAGGGCAAAGAAACCTGATTGGTGGACACACACAAGGAGCAGGGCAGGGCTGACGAGGTGAAACACAGGACAGGTGTGCAAGGAGAGTGAGGCGGGAAAACACAGGAAGTATTACTAGAACCAAATGCATAAGAACAGAACTACAAAATAAAACAGGAACTGAAGAAAACAAGAGTCCAAAAAAACAGAAAACCGAGCCACTAACTCTGTCTTTACACTACAGGCCTTGATGCCCAATTCTGATTTGTTACCTGATACCTGATACCCATACCTGATATCTGCATTTACACCTGCTGTGCTTGCATGAAACAACCCACTGGAAATAAACTAGTGATTTTTTATTTTTTTTAATAGCTACGGGAGATTACGATTCCATTAGCTATATTTTTTAAACAAAGGTGAGTCTGGTGTTCACAAGTTTATATCCAACACGCCACTTACGAAGTGAACGTCTATCCTTACAAAATTATCTGACAGTATCTGATTCCATGCGTATTTTTCCCGTTTACACATTCATGTTACAGATCCGATCTGAGCCACTTGAAAGTAAAAAAAAAATCGGAATTGGGCCACTTGAACCATGCAGTGTAAAGACAGCCTAAATGGCGGCAGGCCCAGGGCCATGACACAAACCTGATCAAGGCTCAATATGAGTTCATACTAATGGTTTAAATCTTGGCCAAATGATGCAAGAACGTTCTGGTGGACACAGGAACATCTCCAGATATTTGTTAGAATCTTTAACACGAGTCATTTTAAGTATTTTAAGTTTCTCACGCTTTTCTTTTTTCGGTTGCAGCGTTACGGACTCTGTCTCACCATGCTAATGGACCGCTCTGACCAACACATGACTCTGTCACCAAGGGTGTTAAATCACTTCCAAAAGTCATCAGTGCATTCCTCAGAAGAAAACAGATTATACGTTTACATTTCATACTCGATTGCTATTCAACACTCTGCTCAGAATAATTATCATGTTATTCTGGAGGTGATAAAGCCTGATCCAAGCATAATGGGAGCAAACATCATGGATGATAACAGGTATAAACAGATAGTCTTGACATTGTCAGACATTAGTTGAATGACAAAGCAGTAAATGTGACAGTCATCAAATAAACTCTGCAGAGTTCTGTCATCTGTCATATTATCTGCAAAGCACTTCGTATCATTTTGTCTCAGTGTTGTCTGTAGATCAAAAAACCCTCCTCCTGTACTTGCCTTCCATTCTGTAAATGTTGGAAATGATGAATTTCTCTGACTTGTACAATATTTCAGTAGTTATTGTTTGTGCATTCTTTAAGCCCTGTTTAAATTTCATCCCCTTTCCAATTACTCATGCACACCTGCAGCACACATTTACATTTTTTCCTCTTTTTTTTTTTTTACATAAGCTTGTGTTTTCCTGGGGATGGAGTCAAGTTTGTGCATCTCAATATCCAAACAGGGTAGATACATTGTCATTTTCATCAGTGGTGCCTCTGTTTCTGCACCTCCCATCTCTAACCTGATTCAGTCAACATCTGACAGCAGAGTGAGACGGAAAAAGAAACAGTGCAAGGAGGGAGATGTAAGGAAGTACCCCCACACAAAGCAAATACAGCTGTCTCTATCTGCCACTGACGAACGTGAAAGGTGCCATGTTGTGGGTAGTGGCTTTCATAAGGGTTGAATTTCATTCCACCAGAATATTGTATCTGCTGAGGATTCAAATATAACGCAGCACAAATATAACATTAACGGTACCGTTGTTATATAGATAGATGTACTATCACAAAAATAAAGTAAGTGATCTTTTCTTTTACTATTGACTGCATCTGAGATTTACAGAAGAAAAAAAAGGTAGATACTGTATTTTGATTAGTACAGATGCTATTAACACTTTTTATGACCTTCAAAAATCTTATTAATTTGTATTAAAAACCATTTAACTTGCTGTCTGAGCTCAGTCTCCATCCACAGACAGATAACAAACTATCAACAGCTCGGTTGTATGTAGCCCGAGGGATGTCTCGCATGAGTTGCTGTCTGAACTGCTTTTTACAGAAATATATGTTCATGCATTTTCTTCTACCTGTAACCTTGACCTTGCACATGCCTGCAGGGGGAGAGCGCTTTGTGTGTGGAGCAAATGACCAGATCACTGTGAGCTTCAACTTCCTTCAGCATTCTATGCCGCAGTGCAGTATGTCATTTGACCATTGATTGTTCCTTCCTAGATTTACGGCAATCAAGCACTGAGAAAAGTGTTGAAAATCGGCTACATGGCCAACAGCTCTGTAGAATGCATTGATGGACATTGAATCTAAATGTGTCCTGATTAGCCATACTGTGTGAAGAATTGCTGTCATTTTATTTCAAACCTGGGAAGACTGTAAGGTCCTCTAAGACAAATCTACATTCAGACTTCTAAAAAATGATTTAACACATTTATACTGCGCAATATATGAGTTAATACATGGAGTGCAGTTTCTACAACTACAGCACTGCATCTCTGCCTTTTAAAAATCTTTGTCTCCAGAAGGGTTCAGGGGGAGGGCTGAGTGATGTAGTCCCATGGAAAGGCCATCTGGTCTGAAGGGCTGTACCTGACTCCAGCCCCTACATGGGGGCCACAGGCACCTGGTAAAGCTGGCAACACATGCTTTGGCAGTTGTCCAAATATGGAGAGAGATCACTTTGATTTGCATGGGCCCACTCAGTATGGAGGTCCTCCGGCTGGAAGGTTACCAACTGGAGCAAAGAAGTTCAAAGTGCAGCTCTGCTGGAACTTCACCTGCATCCCTTGAAAACACCATGTTACTGAAAAATAAATGATATTCAGAATATTTTAACTCTGATTCACGGGATAAATAAGAGAGCTGTAGCAGCGATGGTCTAAAGGTCATAAAATGCAGTTTCCACCGAGACATCAACTACAATCTGTTAAAACTGTTTAGAAGGGAATGGTTATTATGGGTTTATGTCAATGAAAAGACAAAAAAAACAAAATAGCAAAAGCTATTTCACTATACTTTCTAATACTCTGTTAACAAAAGAATTTAAGTTCTATTTTGTGTGCTAGTCATTATTCCTGACAGCAGGCCATTATATATAGTAAATATTCATATTAATTCCACTGCCCACTTCATGGTAATGAAGGAAAATGTCAACCAGTGTAATAATGATATGTAATGGAGTCAAGAACATGAAAAGCCACAGCAACACAGCGAGGGTTTAAGAAAAGACCAGAGCCTCAGCCACATGTTTGAGCTTCAGACAGACACACACACACACACACACACACACACACACACACACACTGTTGCCAACCAAACTTTTCCAAACCAGTTTGTATCTTGTATCTTTATATAATATCATAGACTTGTTCACAGATAAACACTTGAGTTTTGTTGGAGGGGTTTCTTTAAATGCCAACGCATCTCCTTTAGATTCTGGGGATATTAGAAGCAGTGTCCTGATTTAACAGCACTGTGCTCTACTCCTACTCACACTCCTCCACGGGCAAGGATGAGAGTCAAAGATGAGACGTGCCTACCACTGCTCACACAATGGTAATCACACGGAGTATCACCTTATCTCACACAGTTGAACTAGAGCTTTCTTTTGACTCAACTGTGCATTATCTCAACTGCAGAGAGAAGTATGAGAGGTGTAATGTGCAGAGATGGCACTAAATTAGGTGTGACAACCAGGCATTTTTTACCTTTAGTAGGCTGGTTTGGTTTCACTGCACCTCAGCCCTGGAAAAGTTTGTTAGAGTCTCAGTTTATAATGTCCTGGCTGTCCGATGGACAGACTCACTGCAGAGTGGATGAATGAATCAGAGTGCTGTATTCCTGATGTCCAACAGCAAGACCTGAAATACTAATGAGCTGACATCTTCTGTGTTCAGAGACTCTAGTCCAACCAGTCCTTCCACCAGCTGTAGCCTGGGACAATTCAGGCAAATTCAACCCGGGGCTATACTGTAGTTTCCTAAAATTTTAGGTCGAAAAGAATGAATCAGAGGATTTTCTTCTTAATGTCTCCTGTTCTGCAGTAGTTCTGTCTGTCCCTGCATCCCCACAACAGTGTATAATGGGAGCTGATGGATCTTAGCCAATAAGTTAAATTATATAAGTATGGGAACAATTCTGTTATATAACTAAAGTAAAACAATACCAGACTTCACGAGACTTTGTATTACAGCTCCGTTTACAAACATGTCTGCTTTCTTGAAGTATTGCAATGGTTATTTATTTTACTTTAGTTATATAACAGAATTGTTCCCATACTTATATAATTTATTTTAACTGGGGGCTGAGGGAAGGTGTTCAGCATATTGCATTCCATTGCATTGCATTGCTGTAATTTTTCAAATACCGGCTAGGGCTTTTATTTACCTGATGTTAGGGTTAGGGTTATTAGTATAACTTAAGTATTAGCTGAAACAACAATGTTTTGTCGCAAAAGAAGAAAATGCAATTTATCTGTGAATGAAAGAAAGCAGTAATTATGTTAAAAACAGAAGCATGGAGCATGAAAGTGGTAATAATCACACAGTTCAGTGGTTGAACTATTAGAAGAAATTTACCATGCACAGTAGATTAGCTGATCTGTCCTTGATTTGTTCCAGCCACACCCATTCACTATCTTTCGGATAAGTTGCATTATCTCTGCATGTTTCTGGGCTGCTTGCAGCAGGTGGATATTTCCTTCTAAATAAGATACCAGTGGTAGTGTAGCTGCAGTGTCAACATCCTTACTTTGCTGCTATCTAATGGACTGTGATGGCTGGATGCTGGCATCAAGGGCTGTGACACAAGGAGCTTGGCCGATCAAAGCATCATGGTAATTCACATGGTAACGACGGGTTTGAGATAAATGTGTTCAGACATTAGCAGATGTGGCAGGTAGTCTATGTCCAGATGTCTTCATCTGCCCCCTGTGTGTCTTTTCAGAATGACGATACGCAGATGGGCTCTGCCAAAAAGCAGGAAGTGCCTTCGTTCTTTGTGCTACTTTGTATTACCTTGAAAGGCAAGGCAAGGCAATTTTATTTGTATAGCTCATTTTTACAGTTTGTCTCAAAGGGCTTTACATGGCATCACAACAACATCCTCTGCCCTTAGACCCTCACATCCACTGAGGAAAAACTCCATAGAAAACCCTTTCAACAGGGAAACAATTGGAGAAACCTCAGGGTGAGCAACAGAGGAGGGATCCCTCACCCAGGACGGACAGACGTACAATAGATGTTGTTACAGACAAGAAAACAGTTTACAACACAGAATATGGAAAAACATGAAAATAGTTAAGGCAGAAGTAAGCGGAATGTTTGTGTTAATATAAGTCTTAAATAGTTATATCTTCCGACAGCAATCACTTACATAGAGTTTGTGGACCCCAGGAAGAATAGTCTTCATCTTTATGTAGACTAATGGGGATCCAAAGAATACAATACAATACAATACTTACACTGTATAGAGTGTTTGGTCTGAAACACGGGTCTGTCAGTCACTCTGCTCTGCTGTAACTTTCCTTGTATCCTACAACCTTTATCCAATGAGGAGAGAGAACGGCATAAAGGGGCGGTCCTCTCTGTGTGTGCAGCCAAGGGATGCGCGTGAATGTGGTGACATAGGGACGAGGGCGGGGACTGCTAACTCCATCTGCTGACAAGAAGAGGCACACCCACACATTCCCCTCATGGACATGCACTTACACCCACCGACACGCACGGACACACACACTCACTCACTAAGGGACCACAATGGAAATAAGCCGATGGCTTTTTTGTGTTTTTATCCCTTTGGCAGCAGTTGTGTTGACGTATGTTTTCGTTTTTTAAAACATTCTGTATGTTGCCAATAAAGATGTCAAAGTCAAAGTCAAAGTCAAAGTTAGCCAAAACGACCGGATCGCTTACTTCTGCTTTAACAAGAGCTGATGAAGGCAGCTTAATGGGACACCACCTGCCGGGCATTACCAGGACTGAATGATACATATAATATCCATCTGAATATTGATATGCATTTATCTATTTATAATATTGTAAAAGGCAACAATATGGACAATAACAAATTTCTCATGCCCCTCTCATCCCCTGTCATAAAGTACAGTCTGCCCCTTGAGCAGTATCAACACAACCAGTGAGTAAATGGAGCGCAAGAATGCTCACTGATGGGGAGCGGTGTTTGGCTCAGCTGGTGGAGCACCCGCCCCATGTGTTGAGGCTATAGTCCTCACTGCAGGCGGCCCCGGTTCGAATCCCGCGCCGAGGGGCCCTATCCTGCATCTCATCCCCTCCTCTCTCTGCCTCCCATTTCCTGTCTTTCTCTCTCGACTCTCCTGTACATTAAAGGCAAAAAAGCCCCCAAAAATATACTTTAAAAAAAGAATGCTCACTGATGAAGTGAGCACTGTGTCTTCAAGTAATCCTTCACATTAAGGTGATTGATCGTACTGTGCACCATACAAATATAATACTCCTAAAACATGACTTATAGCAAATGGATCTGTAGTGTGATTTCCTCATCCTCCCATTAACAATAACTGACTGAGTTTCTCTGGCATCTGGATTCTCTCTCTCTCTCTCTCTCTCTCTCTCTCTCTCTCTCTCTCTGTCTGTGTCATTCCTCTGGCATAATTATTTTCTCTGACTATAATTTTTTCAGACTTTAGGCTTACTGAGCTCATAGTCTGTGACGGATGTCGTTCTCTGCCATTTGACAGAGTTTCTCACTGGTTTATTTCTGCTGTAAAGACGTCGGGAGACGCTTTGAACTCATTTTCAGCTGTCATGGAGTTATTTCCTCTGTATCAACAAAATGCATGACATGAATCCTCAGAAACTCCTGCAGGTTGCATTGAACATATGAAAGACTGAGCAACTGCAGGCAGAGTTTTCCAAACTTCTATCGGGACACAGCATCTTTGCAGTGCTTAAAAACAATCCATCAATCCATTAGGGGTGGGGGGAAAAAATCGATTAATGTAAGAATCGTGATTCTTATCCTCTACGATTCCGGATTGATTCTTAAACTTCAAATACTGATTTTTTTTATTAACGTTTCCTCTGTATCTTTGCGCACCCTCACAGGCTTCTGTACACAGCGTTGCAACAAGCTAAGATAATTGATGCTTGTTAACCGATTAATAACCATTAACTGATGAGATTAAATATTGAATGTCTATTGAATGTGACTAGGCTTATGCTGATCAGCAACCCGATCCTCTATCGTCGATTGAGAGAATGGTCGCTGTATTTATTTCCTTGCTGTCATAAACACACACACTGCTACAGCTGAGCAGCCGCATCCACTGTGCTCTGGATCAGCTGGTTAGTGCTCAGATGGAAGTTGAATCTTCACATTTTGAACTCTTTTCATACAAAAGTGCAGCCAAACACCAGGTTGAAGAGAGAGGAACTCTGACAGCTCATCTGTGGATCTGCAGGTGGACCAGCTGGAGAGCGCATCTCCGTCCTTATTTTTTGATTTTTTTTTTTTTTTTTTTGCAGAACCATTGTTACAGGTGATTCATATCTATGTGCATATGAGAACTGATTTGGAGTCAAACCCCTACAGTCCAGGCTTTTGAAAAGAGAGTATAAGTTCAGCTAAATGTAGCAGTTTACTTAAAAATGGTTTAAATATATTTCTGCTGAATAAATCTTAAAAACTGACTCTCATGTGATGCGTATTTTTGGGGGGAAATATGGCTCCTAATATAGTATGTAGGGTTTCATGCTGTCATTCCGACATCCCACCACTCCGACATACCACCATTCCAACATACCACTATTCCGACATGCCATCGTCCTCTATCCTCCACCTGGTATTTTTACTAAACTTAACCAACTCTCTTTCACACTCACTTTAATCATTGCCTAAGCCCAACCAGTGCAAAATCCTTTGGGGAAAAAAAAAACGCTATTAAAGGAATTGTCGGAAAGGCAGGATGTTTAAAAAAAGAAGAAAATACCATCATTGCGACCATAGGAGGCAAGAATTGTCGAAATGATGGGACATTTGAAAATTAAAATTTGAAAATTAAGTGTTGCCATTTACACAAATAGAGGCCTATGTCGGCCTGGTGTGATGTCAGAATGGCGGTTGCCCCCCCAGTCTGTAGACATCATCATCATTCAACTTTTTCACATGGTCTGGTGTTAAAAAAGGAAACCAAAAATCTGAAATATCGAAGAATCATAATTTAAATCTAATCGGCAGCCAAAAAAATCATAAAATAATCGAATCAGGAGAAAAACATATCGTCCCAGTCCTACAATTCATTACCTACACCAGTCTGTGATAGAGACAAACAACACACACAGATACACACAACCCACATTCACATTCACATTCATACAGATAATTTAGAGTCTCCATTACACCTTTCGTTACATTTTATAGGACTTAGGAGTAAGAGGCCCAAGAACCTGGAGAGGGCCCACACAGGCACAGGGAAAACAACCCACAACTCTGAAACAAGCACTACAGACACACTTGAAAGCAACATCAAGAAGGGAAGATGATGTCAAGCAACATACACAAAAATAAAGCCCTTTTTTAGAACACATTTTTTTGCAGTGCTGTTGTACAGTTCACCCTTATTCTGACACATTCTTAGTATGGATGTTGACTGCTTTAATTTTTGTCACTTTTGTTATTTTTTAGACTCCATAATGAAAATGTACATCCTAATTCTAATATCATTCATAGATAGATAGATAGATAGATAGATAGATAGATAGATAGATAGATAGATAGATAGATAGATAGATAGATAGATAGATAGATAGATAGATAGATAGATAGATAGATAGATAGATAGATAGATAGACAGACAGACAAACGCACACACCTTTCACCTTGAGCTGCTTAAAAGAAAAGAGACATTGTGTGAACTTCACCACCCAGCAAGGTCAGAGAGAGGAAAAATAATTTCAGCAAAAGTTCTTAATAGCATTGATTGTACTGTTTTTCTTTTTTTTGTTTGTTTGTTTTTTAAGTAGCAGCATTTGCAAAAGAAAGCTGTAAAACGCACTGCTCATGATGAATAGCAATGCGATACAGGCTGATTAAAAGATTTGTGAGTTTCTGTGTTGGGTCATCTACGTGCAGAGCCAGAAAGTGTGTGGGCTATTGCAAAGGTAGAGAAAAAAGCTCTGTTGTTTTTATTATTGATGAAAAAATACTTGGTGTACCATGTACCTGTTTCAAGAGCATGAGTGGGCAACACAAGGTTTTTTCTTATGTCTTATTCTGTTATACATGCAAAGAAAACCAGTGTGTGTTGAGAAGACATCACCTGTTCTTCTTTGTGTCGTTCAAGGTCTCTTTCAGCTGTTTCCACCACTTTGTAAATCCACGTAATATAACACTTGGTCAATTAACTTGCCCAGCCATCTCATCTGCTGCAGTCAACATGCTTTACTCCTAAAAAACACCTTTTTCATCTTCACTCTCAAATGCGTTCCTTGGGTTTACAGATTGACAGGGATTCAATTTGTGCCACAGAAATGTCCTTTGCAATTTGAAATCTGATCAGCAGGTGAGATGGGACTCTCTCCCCCCAGAAACTGACTATACCTCGCAATAGCTAGGAGAATCATCCTTGTAAATCTGAATTGCTATGAGGGGGGTGCAGTTTCAGAGGAAGCAGGTATAAACACCACGACCTCCTTTGCCTGAAAAGCTGCAGTCAGAGACTATCAGCTTTACCTCCATGAACTTGAGCAATGATCTGACTTTTTCACGTATTGCAAAGACATTTTAATGCTTTGCTGTAACTAATACACTCTTATGTAGAAATTACCTTTACTCCCCTAACTGTCACAGATGTCCACACAAAATGTGATGTGTGAGTGTGCCTCTCTAAGCCATGCTTCACTGCTCCCTCAACAGTGTGCAGCGCTCCTCTCTCCCACACACCAATCACCTGGATTGCTATTATTCACGTCAAAGTATCAATCGCATTAAAGGGCCACCTGGGTAGCTGCAGTTCTGTCACCAGCCATGGGCTAAATACAGATGAACTGATTGTGAAGAGATAATGCCACTTCAATATAAAGTACACCTACTTAGACAAGCTGTACCCATGTGGTCAAGTGCAAGGATACAGATAAAAGCTGTAATGTTTTCCCTCCGACTCCGGAAAATTTGATTTCCTTAGTTCCAAATATCACACCTTTTAACATGTTTTATTCCTTCACGCACCTATCAGCAGAAATTATTACAACAAAACTGGCCTGTGATTTCAGCTATGAATTTACTGTAAAATGATCACTCAGATAAGTGTGTGTGTATGTGTGTGCGTGTCTCCTTGGCTTGCTTTAGTAATGCTACATGTAAGGAACGTGGTTTAGCTGCTATAACGAGGGTGAGGCTCAGTGTATCGGAAGTGCTCCTTTACTTCTTCCTTGGAGTTCCTGATCAGCCAGGAAAACAGAGGCTCGGCACACTGCAGAGTAGTGGGGCTGTGTTCAGTGACTTCAAGATTACACTGTTGGCCTCACTGTTGCAGTCAAGTTGAATTGAAAAGCTTTGCTGAAAGCACATTATATGAGTTTTAGCCATATTCTTATTTTATGGAATAAAGGTTCTCTTGTCCATGGTAATTTAGGACAGTTCTAACTTTAAAGGTAGAGTTTGGAGATTAGTTCGTTGAAGTTTGTAAACAAAAAAGCACTGCACAGCCTCCTGCCCCAGCAGCAGCAGCAGCAGTAGTCAGGACTGCCAAATTTGCCAATACTTTTGATAAGCATCACCTGTCGGAGGGCAACAACACTCAATTAACAAAAACATGATAAAGTCTTACATGATATGAGCATTTTTTTAAATGGATTTCCCTCCCTCCTTTTTAGTATATAGAATGTTGGCTATTTACTCTTGATATCGTAGCCCCTAGAACTGTTGTTGATATACTAAAAAAATAATAAATAGAATTTTTTAATAACTGGTAGTTGCTTCTATTTATACACTTCTAATCTTTGTTGCTTGAGACTATAGTTCTCCTTAAAAAATGTCTTTATAAAAAAAATATATATATATATATATATATATATATATATATATATATATATATATATATATATATATATATATATATATATATATATATATATATATATACACATACACGCATGTATATAAAAACTGATTCAGTATGATACCAAGTTTAACGTGTCTGTTTAGTATTAGTGTATGTCTTTGATAAAATGTATGATTGTTTATGTTAATTGGATATAAGTTACAGGAGTATGGAGGATATCATTAAGTAGCAGAAGCAGTATGTACATGATGAACAAGTCCAAGTTCACAAATAAATATGTTGCATCAAGAGCAGGTATCGTGTGTAACACTAACAAATCTACAAAGCTTAGAGATGCACTTGGCATATTTGAGACCAGACTTTGATTTTATAAGATAGGTAGATGGGGTAGAATTTCTCTGGGACACATCTGAACGACTGGTGACTCATAATGTTGAAAACATAGCAACATCTCTGCAGAATCAACTCTCGAAGAAGAATATCTTTGCTGCATGTTATTCCCTCAAACTCTCTCCCTGCTTTTCTCTCCTCACTATCCTCTCCAATAAAGCTGAAACATGCCCTAAAATAACTTCATAAAAAAAGTTTTATCTAAAAAAGCTATGGACAAGACTCTATAACCCACCGGCCTCCAGTGTATGGGCTTTAGTAGTAAATGTGTGTAAATTAACTTCTGTAGTCACAAGAAAACAATATCATGGCCACTTGCTGTAAATAGATGGCACAAAGATTTGAGTGTTCTGTAACAGAAGTGGGCAGAAAGGTATGCATGATTGAAACAGAACTTAGAGTAAAACAGAAAGGTGGGAGGAATATAAATGATGCTCTGTGGAGAAAGTGTGTTTTCCTGAGGTCTTCGACATCCACAACATACAGTATTAACGACAAAGTATATAAATCACTCTCAAAAGTTTCCTTGCATATAATTTCAGACTCAAGGAAATGTTGACTTTGATTACATTTCTGAGCATCTCACACAGGTTGTTTGTCAGAAAGAGAGAGAGAGGGACTGGGAACCTGGTCTGTTCATGGGCATATGCAGCTTGATGGCAAGTAAACGCTGCTTGGCGGAACATGACAGAATCCGCCTGCCTGATCTCTCTCAGGTATGTACCCAAAGGATCACTTAGCCCACACAGTGGCTTTGGTTATATTTGTCGTTTGTGATGTTTTTTTTTTGTTTGTTTTTTTTCATTCTCTCCTGTCAGCAGGATGTGCTAAGTAACAGGTCTAAAAACACTCACAGATTAGAGTCCGCTGGCAAGGCAAATGGTTGTTCACCACCTGATTTGGAGACTTGTTTTGTAATTGCAGGGTAAAGCCAGGTGAGTGTGGCTGCAGCACAAGGTGAAGAGTTTTGACGTGATTTGGCTGTTATAAAAGACCAATAAATGAGCAGGAATTCTGAGAAAGCTGTTCAGATATGATGATGAGGAGCTATTTCATCTGATCAGGGAGTCAAGTCTAGTGGTGTGCTGAAGAAAACATCTGATTAATAACTAAATGGTTGTCAGGGCTGTGGAGGTGTACAGACTTCCAAAAGTTATACCACATAATTACATTATATGCATGGGAACAAACCCATTTTCAAACCTGGCCTTCATCTTGACAGTATGTTGCCATGATCATACACTCACACATGAAGGCAGGTGAAAACAAGACAACCTCTGATGGTCACAGCTGAAGCATTAGGAGCATTAAGTATGTCTAGTGTGTGAAGGAAATAAGCAATTTAATGAAGCAAGGTAATTAACATAAGGTAATGATAGTTTTTTCCACTTTTCATTCTTCTGTCATATTTTATATTGTCGAGAGCAGATAAACACAATTTGACTTCTTAGAAGCTTTATTTACACTGATGAAACAGTTTAAAATCAGAACGTGTGTCAAATTGTTACACAAAAATATTTCTTTGTTTTCAGGACTTGGTCTGGAAGGAGCCAACTGAGTTAAAAGTTGTGACGCGTCTTATAACCATGGTTACAATTCGGAACTAGATCAAGGTACAAAACTGCTATGCTTAATTGGGGCTTTCATACAGTATGCTCAGAAACTCACAAAACATCTCACAAAATGCTCCATTGATACTTCTGAGACCCCTCCATATTACTTTGTAATAGGTGCCCCTGGCAGCCATGGTCTAAAATGGTCTCATGGTCTCGTAATGCCACAGAACTTTGAGGTCTTACAGGTGCTGTTCATTTGACTATTAATTTAAGGGCATGGCCGGAGCGGCGTTTCATTTGTAACATGCTTTGCATTTTGTTTGAATAAACTCATAAAACTTTGCACACACATCAGATCTGCTAAAAATGTATGTATTGTAAGGGTCTTCAGACTGTCCCATTCTTAGCATGTGTGACAAGAGTACCGTCTTAAAGAAATCTATCTGGGCATTGAGGAAAACCTAGGAAAATCTCCAGAAAAACTCCAACTTTAACCCCTTGAGGCCCACATGAGCAGATCTGACCTTAACTGATTGTTGAAATTAATATCTTTACAACTGTATGCACTAGAGATGTTCCATTTTTTTCTGTGGTGCTTTTCATTAGATTTCTGTGTGTCACTGTCTTGAATGACGGAAATCATTTTAGAAATCAGGAAATATTTGGTGCAATGCTCACAGTTCTACCTTTATGTGATTATGATGGATTGTCATCTGCCATCGTTGAGAGTGATGTCTTAACACATCTTCTACTTTCACATTGGCTACAGCGCAGCCCTCAAATTAAAGACAAAGGGGCTTTTTTCTGTTATTCTGTTCTGTTATTGTCAAATCTGTCCCCAATGTCTTGTTTTAACACATCTACATCCTCACATGAAGTCTACTCACTGCACAAAATCATGAAAACATAGTTGATATATTATATTATGATATTATCATTCTGTTTTGAATTATTTGATTTCTGACATGTTGGGTGAGCAGGTTGTGCACATCAATGACCAGATGAGAATAACATCAATGAACAGCGGATAATAGTCTTTGGTGAAATATATCTTGGGGTTTGTGTTACAGTAGATTGGGTGTTGCCATCGCGATGACAACACACATAACCATAAATAGACTCCCTCAGCACTGAGAAAGGTAGTGCGAGACTGACTGAGGTAGCATATGAGAGTGAGTTTCTCACTCTGCTTCAAAGAGTGTCATGTGATCAACTCATTAATTGGTGACAAAATCTTTTGATATTTTACAGTTTGAAGAAACTATTGCTGTCTCTGCAGGGTTTCATTTCATAATCGACCCACTCCTGTTTACTGTGTAGGACATGTTCCAGCAGGACATGTTCTGCGTCTGTGCATTCTCAAGAGTAAACATCTTAGACTGATAGACAATATGTCAGCCTGAATCCGTCTGACTGCCAGACTCAAGTACTTAATGCCTGACATTTCATACTGTAAATAGTGCTCTCCCAGTGCATGTTGGGGATCCATCTGTGCAATTAATCAAATTTTAATCGTGATTTCGATTTTGCCTCCAAATGATCGCAAAACATATATATTTGAGGAAAATCTATTGTTTTGCCGTTTTCCTGGATTATTGGGATTTTACTCAGAAAGACACGTGCATGTGGGATTCCACCCCCGAAGCCTGCACTGCAATCAGTCAATACTGGGAACGAGGCAAATTGTGTGTGGTGACCGGTGGTATTCAAAAATCAGTATGAGTGATTAGTGAAGATGGCAGAGCCGTTTGGTCGACAAGAAAGTTAGACCAAGTTCTCTAGTGTGGGAACAAGGGGCGTAAAAGTGTACAGGATTTTCCTTCACATTATAAGATTTAGGTGCACCAACTCAGGGCCGGATCTACTAAAGGATTGTGTGTATAAAAAAGTTTGCAAACTTGACTGCATGCACAAAGCTGATCTACTAACTGGGCGCACCGAGGATTGCGTCTCTCAAACGGGCAACATTGCACGTAATATGGGCGTTTCTGCCAGAACGTGCAAAATATTGGGAGGAGTAGATGCAAATAAATTTATTTAGCACACGCAATGTGATTTAGCAAACCTGAAACAGATTGCGGTGGCACGTTTGAAAGGCAAGTCTTGGCGCAGCTTTGTGCACAAATAGCTGCAGATACTGAATTAATGTTCCAGAGCAAAAGCTCTTATATCTCTGAATTTCCTCATGTGTGGGTCATTTCAGCAAACTGTAGCAGTTTTTTCAGATGTGTTAAAGGTCCTTTAACTCTTTCGCGACCACACTAATTGCTCAGCACATCTGCTCCGGACCACATGTTTTTGGCTATTTTTTACCTTTTTTCTCACGTCGAACTGAACTCTGTACATCACCTAGAAACAAACGGTTTTCACGTGGTTGAAGAGTGACTTTCCAACGTGCTCCTCGAAAAAACGGCGAGTTTTTCCACCGTTTCGTTCATGAGTACGAAGGAGAAGAAGAGAGCTTGGTTTCTCCAAAAACGGAGCTCCGGCTCTAGTTTCAGAGAAAAACGCACTTTTGTGTCAAGTGGCAATCTGCTCACTTTACCAGTACTCTGCAGTGTGGCATGTCTCCCAGATCATTTCTACGGCTAAATAAATATATTTGTAGGCAAATCTGGGGGGTGTGGCAGCGTGGAGTGCAGCGATGCGGGTCTCTGGACGCAGCGGAGCAGCTCCGTGACACTGCTGTGTGACTGGCCGGCGATGAGTGCTCTGGGGCGGGGGCGGCCGGAAACGTTTGTAACAGCACCGGAAAAAGTCGCCAGATTTGTCGCCAAGAGGGTTTGGAAAGTCGCCAGATTTAGCAAGAAAGTCGCAACACTGTAACCGACAGCCGCACAGCACGCTGCACGCTGTCCCCATAGCAGCATTCAAGGAGACCGATTACTCAAACAAAACCAAGATCATACAGTTTATAAAAAACATTATGTTTTGATTGTAGTTTAAAACAGTTTTTACATATCAGATGACTACCATATTCACACACAGGGTACCTCAGAGTGTCTATTATCGTAATCTGTAAAAAAAACAAAACGGTTTTGACGACTTAACTCGTCAATGGTCGTGAACGTTCGGCAGGCTGTGACGAGTTAACTCGTCAATGGTCGCGAAAGAGTTAAACGCTGTAACGCACTCCACACCTCTCTCCTCTGGTGCACTCCTCTCCTCTCCTCCCTCTCCAGTCCCTGGCTGCTCAGCTCTGGGACCGGGACTGAGACGTCACCGCTGCCTTCACTCCGTCTGTGGTCCCTCTGGTCAGTGGGCACCTGCTGCCCAACACTGATCACAGCAGCTCTTCCTCGTTTGCCGAGGTTTTTCTTGTTTTACCAACCACATCTCCCTCGTTTCTTCTGCTGCAGCTCCACAATAAGTTTATTTGCCCCTCTATTAATCCATCTGATCACATTTTCATTCTGCGTTTGTGGCCACCCAGCTCTCTGTCCACACTCTCCATGGCGGAAACGATAAACACTCATCTAAATACTGCTGTTTGCGCGTGTTGTCATTTAGCGGGTTACTCTTAGATCATTTTGCGTGTGCTAACCAAACACACAAAATTTTACTAGGAGCACGCAATTTAGCGCCTGTTATCTTAGTAGATCCGGCCCTAAGTGTTTTGACCCCTGCCCAAGTCAAATAGCTGGTAATCATGCACAGCGCCAACAACAACACCCTTCTACAATTGAAAGATCGTTCGTTGTGTGAGCTAATTCACAAAAGGAAATGTGTCATTGTTAGTTAGCTCCTCTGACCTGCAGGGTTATTATACCTAAGACTAAAACAAAAACTAGAACAGAAAAAAACATTTAGTTAGCTGAAATATTTTTTTTGTACAAAAGCTAAAACTAAATAAAAACTGCAATGAACAATGCATAACCAACAAAACTAAACTGAACTGCAGATAAAATTAGCTTAGTTTTCATTCTCTTAAAGGTGCCGGAAGAAAGTGCAACAGCTCAATATGGTCCTATTTCCAGTATGACCCACAGATACATAAGAATACGTTTGTGATGAGGACTGATGGGAACTATGGTGTGAGGCAACTAAAAGGGAAAAATCCCTGAAAAAACTTCTTAATCACTGAACTAACTAAATTTATACTGGAATAGAAAAAGAAAACTGAAATTTTTTTAAAACTATAATAACAGCCTATTATATATATATATATATCCCTGTTCAGAGTTTTCTTGTGAGTTTTTCTTGTGAGTTTTTCCTCAGTGGATGTGAGCGTCTACGGGCAGAAGATGTTGTTATGATGCTGTGTAAAGTCCTTTGAGACAAACTGTTTGTAGAAACGGGCTATAATTGCCTTGCCCCTCCCCATATCCATACATAATTGTGTAAATAATCATGATTTCGGCAACTTTAAAGCAGCTACAGTATAGTAGATTTAGTCTAAATCTTGTTTCAGTGTGGTTTACACTCGTCACAGCTGATTTCAGAATGAGGAACAGGCATGTGGAGACATCAGTGGTGAAGTTTCCAATCGGCAGGATGATGGCTGCTCCTAAATATCTTCCATACACAACAATGCCTCTGCCGTCAAACACAGCAGTAGCACATGTCACTGCTGTGAACTACACACCTGACCACACAACGCAACTGACAGAGTTCCCAAACAAATTTCCTGCTGTGAAGCAGTGCAGGTTTGAAACCTTCTCCAGCTGAATGACTCTGTCACGCTCACACTACAAGGTCTTCGGTGGTTGAGTCATGGATCCAACGGCCTGTCACTCCCCCTTACCCCCCCAACCCTGTGGTGGCAGAGCTGGCTCCTCCTTACACAGTCTTTGATTGGATTAAAATGCAAATAATCTCCCTGTTTGCTGTTTTATTTTGCCTATTGCCTTAGAGGGACACATTTACTTGCTCACTATCAAAAAGACTGCCACACACACGCACACACACACACACGGATCTCCCATGGATCTCATACAGAGGCACTGAGAACACACTGAGAACAAAGAGCTCAAACATAGACTGTACCACTTTCTTCAAGGATATGTAATAATTGTAAAAATAAACAAAAATACTGTATGACTATGAAATATTTATATAAATACTGGCTTCAAATGAAATGAAGTAGAATGTACATCCCTCTTTATTACACTAGGCTTCTGGCTGCCATCAAACAGGAAGTACAAAGGAAAGGATAACTATGATTTATAACGTTTGGAATTTCACTTTTGCAGTTATGGCTGTGTACTTTATTTTTATGTCCTGGAAGCTTGAATAAAGTCACAACCATGTCCAATCAGACCTTCAGACAGGTTGTAAACAGTCTTTAGCCTGTTTAGAAAATCTGTGTGAAGCTTAAACCAGAAGTGGAGCTGGTAATACTGCTATTCCTCATTGGTCAAACACCACCAGGGAGTCTGTCTCTAAAACGTAAACAACTTAAAAAATAAAATCTAAAGTAAATATTTATGAATAATAATAATAATAATAATAATAATCATATAGGGTCTTCACCAAGCAAGTATATTCCCTCGCAAGAGGAGAGTATAGTTTGTATGCCGATGCTTCTCTGTAGCAACACATGCTGTTTGATACTGCATCTGGCCTTATTGCAATTTTGATACTAATTCAACATAATTGTTATGAACCTTATGAACCTAATCACTTGACAGCCAAACATGCTGATGTTAACAGCAGCTAACAACTTGTAAATCATCCTAGTAAATGTAAATATATGTTGCTGCCAACTTTTACCAACTTTTTAACATGCAATCCAACATTCTACAAGTGCCGAAAGAAAATCTATGCTCGTCTAAAAGCCTTAGCTTTGAATAAAATGCGTGCCTGGATTTGTCTCATTTGCAGAAGAACACATTCTTTAGATCTTTCCTTTCCATCACGACAATGCTGTCCACCTACACAGCTCCACAGCAATTCTCTTTGTCTGTCAAATGCCTTTCTAGTGACTGTGGAAAAAAAAAATCAGTCACTGACGCTGACACGCTCAAAAGGAAAGGCTGTGGTTGCACCAAAACATTTATTGCGACCAAACAAAATAGGAAATCTCAGAACGGATTTTTTAAAAAAAAGGGTTTGATGAAACACAGGAGCCTCGGGTCATTTCAGGGCCAGATCACTAAATTTTTGTAAAAACTTTTCCCACAGTGAAGATTTAAATTTGAAAATTCATATCCTTCCACAGCTGAACCATGATTCACATGGAGGCACAAATAAAGGCCATAAGAATCCTGTGGCTTCAGCCCGTCCCTGTTTTATCACACTGACATTTTCCCACCATGTCCTAAATCAAGTGCGGCCCACTCGGCTGCTGCATGCTGCAACAATATGTGTTTTACTGTATTTGCTGTACATGACTCCTGTGGCCAATTATAACTTCCAATCCAAAGTGACAGGCAGGATGCTGGTAATGTGGGACGCTTCATACAGTAAATGCCTTAAAGGTTAAATATTGAGAGCAGCTGTTTCCGTTTCACTTCAGCTCCGTGCCATGTTGTTAGTTCATCTGTTTATTTCTACAGCAGCTCTGATTGTAAAGACCGAAGACGTCTGTTCCCGCTTATGGCAACAACGCTACATATTTAATGCAGGCTCCTCTATCTTTGCACGTTTGGAATATGTTGTTTGCGTCAACTGAAAGAATAGGGGCAAATTGTTTCATGGAGCATCTATTCACATCACAAAATCAAACAGCGCTGCTAAATAGTAATGACTGTTTTTGTTTGGAGGGTAAACACAAACTGGCAGAAGAGGAGCGGCAGAGATAACAATGAAAAATAAAGAGATGTGTTTCTGACATTTTCAGGTTTTCCTTGTTTCCCTTTGCGAGGTCACTTTTTGTCACAAGCTTCAGTTTCTAAACTCAAACATCGGAGGCAGAGGACGGGATTTCAGTCAGAAGTGCTGGACATCAGAGCCGACTGGTTTTGTTACAGACAGGGCAAAACGTTGTGGGTGTAACCCGAGTTATGCAGTATGTAGGAGTCAAGACTTCTCTTGTTTTGATTTTTTTGAGGGAAGAAACTTGATTTCATATGTTTCACTGCCATTTTTTAAGTTAAGCTTCCCAAATACTTTTTTCTTCCAGTGTTAATCACAGTTTTAACTGGCTAAAATAATTAATTGGTACACATGAAGTGTGATTGCATAGACTCTGAATGAGGGAACAAAATGCATCATGAAAAAAAAAAACGGTTAGAGAAACAAACAATAAAACGTTGCACAATGGATGACACTGTGCAGAATGACACATCTAGCACCTTTGCCAGATACACCACACATGAATTCTCAGTGGGGACAGAAGTTCATTGGGCATTCTTGCAGAGACTTCTGCAAAAATAAAGGAGATCATCTTCAAATAACTACGCATTCTGACACAGGACTGACTGAACTCTCAAACCAACTTTCTTATGTTTTCTCCAGTGCTGGATTGTTTTTTTCTCCCTTTTTTTCCCCTTCTCATTCCTGTCATCACATGAAGGGATTCAAGGCCAACAGGCTGAAAAGGCTCCATGACATCTCAGCTCCAAAGCATGCAGGTGTTTTAGGCCTGTGCCTCAGAAAACGTGGCTTTAGAAAAGGCCTGAAATTGCTTAACCTCTCCAACAACCTACCACACTACTTGAAAATCCTGCCCTCTGGTCAAAAATACTCCATGCTCAACATGAACAGCTTTATCCCAACATCCGTTCAGCTCAGACTGAAAAGCCCTTGAGAGATGCCCTCTCCTCTCCTCTCCTCAGTGATAGCCATCCGTCTGTCCCTTAATTTGCAACTTAACGCATGATGATATTCACATAGTGATGTTTGTCTTGTGATTCTCCTGATATTCTGTATCAGGATAATTTATAACAGTTAAACCAATTTATTCTGTGGTGTGAAAGGATGCTGACCAGAAGGAGGATGTAGCAGTTGAATTAAAAAGTGAGAGATTGTTGCCCTTCTTTATCTCACACACACACACACACACACACACACACACACACACACACACAGCTCAGATGTTAGTCAGTGTATCAGACAGAGATGGGGTTCTCCTGGGGGGTTGGTTGCCAGACTGACGGGGAACATAATCCACAACTCCCTCCTCCGAATGAATGATGCTTAAAGTGAACATTATTACGTTACTCACACTGCTGTTCTGCCCGGACCAGTGCACCATAGCCTGATTGTGAGATGAATCCCCGGTCAAGGCGAATGTGGAACTATTAAGTTTGAGCTCCTCCTGTCTCGGACCACCTCTCCGCTCCTCTCCACTCCAGCGCAATTCAGAGCGCGTCACCCTCCGTGCAGCAGCAGCCGATCCGGTGCCCTCCTCCTCTCCCGGTTTCTGACTTTGGGTTGATCCGAGCGGCCTGACTTTCTCATCATCATCAGCACTATCCCTCCTCCTCCTGCGCTTTTTGAAACGGTCGGCATCACCGCTCCTCTGCTGACCGCTCGTTTCCACAAAGGAAACTTTCACCTCTGTGAACTCGCTCTCACCGATGTCATCTGCCACGGGGCGCAGGTTGCCTGTATTCCGCCTCAGCCTTGTCCCGGTGTCTTCCGCCCCATCTGGAGCGTATTCATCGAGCCCCGTCGCAAAACGGAGCCGCCGACTTTCGGCGCTTTCAGCCGCGGCTCTCCCTGCTCCTCCGTGTCCGCGTCCAAAAACTTCTCCTTTCATATCCGCTGAGGAGTCATCTCTGTCGAATTTCAATAGCAATTCCTGTGCATGCCACTTTTTTCCAGGCTGGCACGACCTGCAAGTTATCTCAGCTTTGGCGATGTGACAGAAACTGAACATGATCAAAATGAAAAACCAAAGCGCACTATGCCACTTTGGGGAAAATATGACCCGCGTCTCCATTGCTGGCGGCAGACAGGATGCTGTGGATTCAATAAGTCCTTTTTTTTTTGCCCCACTCCTTTCTCTGTCTTTCCGGGGCGTTAATTGTCGCTCGGTCGGGGGAGAGGAACTGCTGCGCAAGTTGTGGTGTTGCCCAAACGCAGTGTTGCAAAAAGTGCGACTGAGCCTAAGTGGTCCAAGTTGAAGGATTTGATCAAATAAAGCCCCGCACGCATGGGGGAGGAGCTGAAGATCCAGACTAAGAGATGGAGGATAATGTTGCGACTGTCTTTCTCCATATTTGTTATTTCCCACCATATGCTTGCCTG
Organism: Trachurus japonicus; assembly: GCF_045865225.1. Classification (NCBI taxonomy): domain Eukaryota; kingdom Metazoa; phylum Chordata; class Actinopteri; order Carangiformes; family Carangidae; genus Trachurus; species Trachurus japonicus. Next base: position 462,268 of record NC_140907.1, on the reverse strand, counting down.
TAATACAGCAGGCAGTAATAGAGTAGTTATTCCTGGCAGTTTTTTTTTCTCCTGTTGCAAATTTTATCATCAGCCTCCCTTCAAGGAGAGCAGAGCCTCTAGGCCTCCAGGTGTGCTTCTGGTAATTGTAACATATTAATATATTTATATGTATGACTTATATTACATCTCTATGGGATGATATAATAGCTAAGAAGGAGGGAATCACCTGTGTGAAACCTTGCTGCCTGGACTGCATAATGAATATTTAAATGCTTTGCAAAAACAAACAAAAAAAGAACAGAAAATAGAGAGGGGGACAGAGAGAGAGATCATGTTTAAGCATAATTTGGTGTCTAGAACAAATCAGAGTGTCTCAGGTGAGTGGAGTGAGCGTATTACTGGCTGAAACAACAAGTGCGGAAGTTCATCCCTGATTTTGGCAGTGGTGCTCTGTGTCTAATGACTGGAGGTTATGGTGGTTGCTGATGAGTACTTAGCAGCACACAGGGATATAGAAATGACCATAGAATACTCCAACAGCTGGCTGCTTTCTAATTCACAGCAGAGGATATGTTGTCATGTGGGAATAAAATGGACCAATTGTGCCTTAAGAGGTGATTAAATTTACCACAAGGAAAAACATCTACAGGCTACAGCAAATGAAGATTGAAGAGTGAAAGAGTTTCACATCCTACTGCCAAAAGGGATGTTTCATTTTTGTGTCTTTAGACAAATGTTTCCTCTCAGCACATGCTGCATCATGTGTTCGGGAAAAAAGGGTCACTGTTCACCGCTTTGTCTGTTTATAAAAAATGTATACACAATGACCTCTGAAATAAAAAATAAATCAAATTCATCTTTTAAAATGAAGATGTTTTCTATTGTTGCGCACAGGTCATTCAGTGAGCCGCATAAATATAACTCCATTCACTTCATCTATAAAGCAGCAAAAATCAGCAGGGGCCCTCTCCAAGGTCCTGATCCTGGTGTGGGAAACTGCACTTTGTGTTCTACCTGTCTACATCAGTGGGGGAAGTCAGCACCAGTGGGAGATTATTGCATATGATTACTGTAGGTTAATGAAATATACAAACAAATTAATAGTTTATAATTGTCTTGCTTATTTACAAGTCCACCAGATAGGGTGCAACATGATCACTCAGGTCATGTTTTTGTCCATTTGACAAATTCAAGTACAATACTCTGTCTATTTTAGCTCTGTTTTTGTCTCTGATGGAGAATTGTTTTTTGTATTTATTAAAAAGGGACAACGAGGAGTTTCTCCATCGGCAGAACGAAAAATTCTGTGACATTAAAAAAGTCTCATATTAATGTGGATGAATCTACGTTACCCACACTTGTTAATGGGCCCATTTTCGATAAATATATCGTTTTGTCTCTATCGTTATTTTGTTATTATTAGTGGTGGCGGAAATGCTGGGCGAGCCGACCAGCGTTTCCATACTTTCGGTTTTGCGGCGAGTCATGAGAATAACGCCGCCGAATCGCCGTTTATGGTCGGGACTACGACGGTATGTGATCGTTTTCGAACCTCTGACTTTAATTATTGATGAATGAAAACATGAGTCTGTCTTGCGCCGGTCAAAGAATTTCACGGTGCACACGGAAGCTCATAAATGTAGTGTGAAAACGCTTCGCTTTTCCAAAACTCCTTGTTGTCCCTTTAATATAATTGTTTGTTTGTTTGTTTATTTTTGTAATGTGGATGAAATAACCCTTTGAATTACCCTGGGAAGGGAAGTGTGAATACATCCCCCATTTTTGGGGGGAGCACTCCTCCACAGTCATGGCCTAAGACATTAAACATGATAAGTGTTGCCTCTCCTCGTGGCACATAACATTCAGCAGACATATTGTATTGGATTAATGGCACTGCAATGAACGGGATATCGTGGCTCACAGACACTTATCATCCAGTTTTGTGTGTGTGTGTGTGTGCAAGTGTCTGTGTCTGCTGCGGTAACCGTCTCACACCGCATCATCCTCCGCCCCCTCCTGGACTAACCATCCATACAGCGGATCAATGTTCTGCCAATAGCAGAAATGGATTTTTGACGATGTTACATAAGGCAATGTGCAGGCCTGACTTGTCTGATTTGGATGGACATTTTCAGACTGCAAATAAATAATGAGGGTGTGAACTTCAGAAATCTGATGATAAAGTTGTTGCATTCAAACTTAAAGCAGATAACAGCGGCACGGCCGTTTCGGCTAATGCTGTGTTCAAGGCAGGCTTTTGAAACCGTAAGTTACAGCTTCAAGTCACAACTACGACTTGGTAGCGTTCCAGGTAACCCGTAGCTCGTGTTTTTACCGTCCTGTTGTCTGTGAAAGTTCCCTATAACGGCCACTCGTAACTTCCGACCCGTGAACTCGTACCAGATCGAACTGGTATGACTTCACAGGAAGGAAAAACACAAAGTACGAGTTTCCTTGAACGCACCATGAGTTAGCAGCCCCCGCCCTTGTCAGGCATCAATTGGTCCTCGTGCTACGTCACCACATTCACGCGCATCCCTTGGCTGCACACACAGCCCTTCATGCCGTTCTCTCCCCTCATTGGATAACACTTGTATCCCACAAGGAAAATTTTCTCCTCGGGTTACAGCAGAGCAGAGTGACGGAGAGACTCGTGTTTAGGCTGAAATACTTCATGTAAGTGATTGCTGACGGAAAATAGGACTATTTAGGACTTATATTAACAAAAACATTCCACTGATATCTGCTTTAACACAGTAAAGAAAACATGATTGAAAGCCTTTTCACAAGCCTGTACACATGCAAACACAAATATATATATACAGTATATAGAGAGAGATAAGTTACAGCAGTGTTTTTCAACCTTGGGGTCGGGACCCCATGTGTCGCCTGAAATTCAAATGGGGTTGCCTGAAATGTCTAGTAATTGATAACAAAAAATGAATGATAAAAAAATATTTTTTAACTAATTATTATTCTTTTTACAGTTATGATCAAAAACAGCACACACAATCTTAAACAACTGTATTGTATACTTTCACTTTCTCAAATATAAATCGAGTTCAAATAAAATGCAGCATATAAAAATATCTGAGCTGGCCATCTTGATTGAAGGGGTCGCCTGAAATTTGTGATGTCAAAATGGGGTCACGAGCCAAAAAGGTGCAGGCTTTTAATAACTTAAATATAAGAGTGTTCAACTACAAATAGAAAGTTACCTCAGATAGATAAGTTTCCCAGTAACATAGATATTTTTATTGGTATTCATTCACACCAGAGAGTATGCACAGGGTCAGGAGCAATCAGTTTGTTGAGGGCTTATGAAGAGGGGGTTCAGAATGTGAGTTCACCATCTTTCAGTTTCTAACACTTTTTGGCATGTTTGTGTCTCAGTCTGCCATAAATTGCAAAGCCATCCACCCATAACAATAAGAGTACCTGAGATGCTAACTGCAGAATCAAAGCCATCCTTTATGAGGCAAAAAAACAGCCTACAGAAATAGACTAGTGGTTAGTTAGGATTCCATTTCCAATTCATGGATTGAATTTCAAGGAGTTTCCCCAAATTGGCTGAGCTGGACTGCAACTCTGCTCTTTATTGTTGAGGCATTTGAGAAGCAGTAATTGGATAATCCATTTTAAGAAGGCTATGAGGCTCCAGACTTATGGAAGTGAGAGATTTTCCAAATTAATATGGATGGTACTGAGTAATACTGTCATCTCAAACAACGCATACAGTAACGTTGAGACTGTCAGTCAAATAATGGAATGGTTTGACGGACAGTCTCTTCCTGCTCAAAAATGCTACACAGAAATTGCAAGTTCACTTCTTCTCTATAAAGACTACTTGTTGGCAAAGAGTTGCTCTTATTCATTCCCCTCACATTGGACTTTATCTTGGAGCAGTTTATGCTCCACTGCCCAGCTTCCAATGGCACTTAGGGGCAAGTCTCAGTCCTTATTACACTCGCCTTAATTCGCTCAGAACAAATAGAAAAGCCACAGATTGATGTTTTCTTGCAATATACCGAAAACCCGAGTAAAGCAACTACTCTGGCTTGTTGAAATTATAATTGTCTGTGAACAACAGAGGAAGACGGAAGGATTTCTCCATCTACACAGTGACTTCATTCATTCAGTTGAGGAAATGTGCATATTTCTCACACAAAGCCAGCTCTTACCAGCAGCTCTCAGAGGCTTCTGAGATGTGACCTGCTTTCCAAGGAATTCCCCTCTTTTCATCATCCTGTTGACTCTTCTTCTCTTCTGGAAAGTGCTGGTGATTGGTCACATAGTCAGCTGTGCTTCTAACATTAGCAGAATTGAACCCACCTGCTGTTTATTCACATGGTTTTATCCAGCAAAGATAAGCAATTAGCTTCTATTCATCAGATTTTCTATTTATTTCCCCAAGAAGAATACAATCAGAGTGGTGGGAGAACATTTCTGAGGCTGTCACCATTGCTTCCTGCTTCAATCTTGAGGTCCCATATCAACATCAACCATATGGGAGTTGATGTGGGTGGTGGTTGAGAAGCCAGGTAAGAGGGAGAACAAGATCCATCTTAATCCATTTGAAGGGCCCAAATGAGTAACTGCTTTAAAAGCATTCCTCCTGGAGCTGAAATATTAATATTTGCTGCTTATGAACTGCAGTGTCTTTGCAGTGAGGCAACAATAATTATTTATGACTGTCATTTTTAGACCACTGTGCTGGATGTTCAAAGAGACTACAACCTTATGCGAGGAAGCAAAGTGAGCGCAGTGCCGCCTTCCATCAGGAGTCAGTCTACTGAACATGAACAATCTGTTACAATTCTTTTATTGCAGTTGGAGCTCATCTTGCTGATTTGTTTACCTCAGCAGTCATGCCCTAGATGACTTATTCATGAACTTGAGGAGAACCACATCACTTCAAAAGATTCCACGCTGTCACATGAATAGTCTGATGAGGCTCTTTTTTACTCATCAGTGCTTCAGGCAAGGGCGTCATTTGGAACAGCCAGCATCACTTCTTTGTCACCGAGAGTAATTGTGTGAGTAAGCATGACGTCCGTAAGATAAAAAGCAACATTCTTCAAGCCTTACAAATTACATCATAACCGTTGATTGTGTATAATGTGGATTCAACGTTAATAACACCACCTATAGGATTCTGTATAGCTTTTCCAATGGCGTCTTGTCAGTACTGAGTGAAAGGTGGATGAGTAAAACTTGCCACAAACTGGTATGCACTGAAGTTTCGGCTCCACCGTCATTCCTTTGGATTTACTGAATCCCCAATTCAGTTCAAATCTAGGCTAACCTGACCATGGCCCTACCTTTAACAAGGAGTAGGGTTGGGGCTGACTCTCCATTCAGTTGTTATAAAGGATCATAACCAGACATAAAACATCACTTATACATTATTTCTGCTATAGGGATTGACTCACTTTTGAAGCCACTCACTGTTTTTGATACTTTCATGTTGGCTTCATTTTTTAGCCCTGGATGTTGTTATTTGATCAGAACACGTCAGCTCTGGTAGAAAGTTGCTATACTTGAGTTTTTCAAATTGCTACATGCCGTGCCCAAAGCTCAACTCAAACTCAAGTTGAAAAGGTCTCATTGCCATGCTCCATCTGGCAGGGGGACTGCCAACGGAACGGACGGCCTTTTGGCTATAATTGGGTGCATTTACATTTTATCTTTTTAAAATGTTCATTAATGTACACTGTCCCTCTCGAACAAATGAAGGAAAAAGAAAAAGAAAGCAAATACCAGCTGCTTACCTACCATTCCAGAACAAACATTAGGCTTAGCATTAAACTGCACGGCTTTATTCACTGTCTCCGCAACTGAAGAACAACATCAATTTTGGCTCTTGTTTTGCTTCTATTTCTGTCATTTCTTCTTAGTCAACAAACCAGCTTGCTGTGGTTGGTCTGGTGTCATAGCTACTTTCTGACAGTGACTCATTGTGGTGTCCAATCAACCTTCACTTCATATAACTTCTGGTAGAAATGCAATTAGGGCTGAGGACCATTAACACCACTTTCACCACTCCCACCACGTTCCCTGAAAAAAAAAAAAAAAAATGTTCACTGCCAAAGAAAACTGACACGATGCACAATCCATTCATGCTTCACAGTGAGTCCATGTAACTTATCTAACGGCAGCAGAAATGAAATGAAAGACAGGAAATCAAACCTCAAGTTAAGACATGGTGGATCACATACACCAGCTTTGAATGTGCATCACTATTTACACATTTACCATATCAGGTCACATGCATGAATATCAGCTTCAGTTGAGGACTGTTGGGCTTGAATACAGGATTAAATGAACAAACTCCCACATGGCAAACATTCCTCTAGAAGAACACGTGTCTAACTTTATGGTGATATGATCACTTAGGGAGAGAACTTTTCTAAATAGAGGTTCTGACATGTGTATATGATTCATCTTACAACAGTCTTCTGCACTAACAGAAGGTCCATTACTGTTTTAACCACAAGTTTCCAAAACATTAAGCTATATTGACCTGAAAGATCAAATTATGCAGCAAGCACATTTAACTAACACATAAAGTGACAACAGGTCCCAGTCTTTGGATTGAGATCCAAAAAAAGAGACAAAGATACTTCAGAGATCATTTCAGCTAATATCACTTTTTGAAACAAGCCAGAACTTGATGTCCCTCTAAAATTGATGAAAAGACAAGCAGAAAAGTGGTCAGACAGGCTGCCAAGAGGCCGACAGCAACACTGAGTGGGCTGCAGGAATTTCTGGCAAGTACTGCTTGTGTACTACGTGACAACAATCTCCCATGTTCTTCATGTCTGGACTATGGGATGGACTAGCAAGATGGGGACCTTTTCTCACAAAGAAAAAAATCCAAGTCTGGCTAAACTTAGCAAACAAATACATTAAAAGTCTCCCAAACCTATGAGAAAATGTGTTGTGGTCTGAGACAGAAAACAGCACTGTTGCCCCCTGTTGCTGCAAAGCATGGTTGGGGGCAACAGGCTCTGGATTGCCATTTCTTCAGCTGCAACTGGGGCCTCAGTCAAGCTGAATGGAGTTGTAAACAGCTACAAGTTGCGGGTAATTTACAAAATCTGCAGGTGCTGAAGATAAAGAGGAATTTCACTTTCATCACAGCACTGTTAGCATAGCGAATGCTAGACATCAGCTAATTATCAACAAGGACTAGCTATGTAAAAAAAAAAAAAAAACATTGTACAAGTCAAAATGTATTTCTAAAGCCCATTTTAAACTATGGATGTTGAAAGAAATTATATAAAAAGTCTTAGAGGCATAAAAGCAAAAGGCAGTACAAGCAATAAAAAAATACTAAATTTTATATTGTAATTCATGAAATAATGAGGGAAATAAAAGTTTTAAGTTACATGGAGTTGGAGTTGAACACAATCTAAAAGTAATTTTTTCAGGAGTGCCTTATAGTCAGCAAGGGACTGCTTTACATGGCAGAATACTGTAAAGCACAAGCTTGAATCTCATTGGATATACACGGATCAGGCATAGGCTACCATTCTGAGCACTGACAGGTGAAGTGAATAACACTTCATGATGACACCTGTTAGTGGGTGGGATATATCAGCAGGTGAACATGTTGTCCTAAGGATTTGATACAGTTAAATTACAGTGCAGTGTAGCAGACACATTTTGCTGCCAGGAATCTGTTACTAAGGGTACTGGGGGCCTCTGGTTCATGAAGAGGAGCCCCTAAGCCAGTTGCCAGGTCATGAGGATAAACGTTATGGTTATTCATGATTTGTACTCATTCCATTCACACAAAAGCAAATACTACCACCACACCCAACACCCAAGCCTGTGTGAGTGAACTATGACAGGCTGGGCAGTTAAACTACAGTATGAGCTGGAAATCACTATAAAACTCCATAACACCAAAGGAGCTTCACATGTCAGATGTGTCTGTCATATTATCACTTGACACATTTGAATTATGAATATATCGATAATGAAATCATATAATTGACAATTTGTATTGAATATGACTTTGTTTGAGTAGCTATTGTTACAACCTCAGACAACAAGGCTTACAACAGGTCCACAACAAGGATGGACAAGAACAGTTGGATGCAAATAATCTATCAAGTTTATTTTGGTACTGTTGAAGAGGACAACTCTCGCTCTCTCCTTTTCAGTTTGTCATGTGTTTTCCTGCCCCCTTGTGTCTCCTTTTTGTCCCTCTTGTGTTTTTGTTTTCCAGTCTGTCCCCAGGGTATGATCCAGTCACACCTCATCTCCTCATCAAGACATTCCTGGCTGCAGACTTACAGTATTAAACACTGGCGTCACATTCAGCATCCATTCTACCAAGTGGTAAAGCATCAGCTTGACTCTTTTTGGAACCAGATGTGTTGCTGTGTTTGATGACTGGCAGTCTGTTTCTTCTCCCACCTGTCTGTTTGCCCTTTGGAGAAGCTTTGTGATGCCTTTTCTGTGAAATCCATGCCTGTCTGTTCCATTCTCAGCCCTGTCAGCCATGTATGTGTGTGCAACCTTAGAATAAACTGTTTAAGCCCTCTTTTGTCCCTTTGAATCTGTGACTAAACTTAACAAGGAACATGATGTCAATTAAAACAGCTTGACAAAGGTTAGTGTAACAGATGCCTTTTGACAACTGGCAAAGTGGCTACCGCTGAAAACTGGCCTTCTAGGTAACACTGATGCATTTACATTTTGTTAAAATGTTTGATTAATGTACATTGTCCCTTTTCGAATAAACAAATAAACTAAACAGAATGACGGGGAATGGAGATTCTGATCAAAAGAATAAAAGCCTAGGAAGATGCTGGACCTGCACCCAGCACTCACTGTTTAGAACAGGAAAACAGTACAGGGGAAAAAAGACGAACCACCAAAACAACAAGCTGAAAGAAAACCCTGCCATTCAGAATGGCAACTGTCAGTGCTCCCCACCCCGATGGACTGACCTCCATCCCTGCTGATTGCCAACTGACTGGAAGGAGAAGAGGAGGAGGAGAGGGAGAGCGAAAGGCAGATCCAGGAGGAGGTGACGCAGCATAGGCAGTTCACCCCCACAGTGAGTGTACACCAGCACTCATGGCCGCATTTTACAATTACTAATTTCAAAATATTTTAATTGACCTCACTCAACTCCAAGGACATGTGCCCCCCCCCCCCAGGGGGGGCAGAATAAGCGTTTAAATTTAAAAACTTTAAAAATTCCTACCAAACCAACGGTACATGCTACAGTTTTGAAACTTCACCACAATGTAGCCCAGATACCTTACCTACTAGATAACTTTTGTCCACTAAAACGTATTACAAATTATGAAGTCCATCACTCTGTTTTTTTCAATAACTGTAAAACTTTTAAAATGTATCTCCTCCCACAATTTTTGCTCAATTGTCACCAAACTTGCTACAGAGCATCTCTAGACTGTCCTCCACAAAACTTGTTTCTCGGATTTTTGATTAAGCAAAAATTGAGCCTACAGTGCATGAAAATGTTTGACTGTAAACAGTACTGTAAACATATACCATCAAATTCTTGCTAAATACATTTTCAATCTTCCTGAAAAAAATGACAATATTCTGGAGTCATGGTTGATGAAGTTTAGCAAATATCAGAATTTTAATTCAAAAACAGAATTTTTGAGAACATTTTGAATTCTACTCTCATGGGAACAACTGCAGTCAATGTGAGTGACATTTTTAAACATCATATTTTCTCTTATGAAGCAAAACACTGTTAAAAACAAATCACCAACATTTCCATGCTGCCTAGATGCAATTTATGTATTATCAGATTTTTGTTTAGAGAACTGAATTTCTGACATTTTGACCAGTTCAGCACAACAGCTGCCGGGGCATTGACTCACCTGAGTGGATAAATGAAGCTACACAGCAGGTGTCACTAACAGCTAATTAGCTCAGCGAGTTAAGAGCTGTTCTTGGTGTCAGAGATTGTGAGTTCGAGACCCAGCAAGGGTGATGATGATGATGACACATCAAAATGTCAGATGTCCTCAAGCTGTCTTGCTGTCTAGATGCAATTTATGTATTAACAGATTTTTGTTTAGATGACAGAATTTCTGACATTTTGACCATTTTTGAAATCTGCCTTTACAACAGCTGCCCGGACACTGACTCCCTGAGTCTATTTGAGAAGACACACACCATGTCTCACTTCCAGATAATTAGCTCACTGAGTTAAGCCCTGGTTTGTGGTGCGAGGGGATGTGTGTTCAAGACCCAGCAAGGGTGATGATGATAATGACACATCAAAATGCCAGATGTCCTCATGGTGACATCACAGCAAGCCTCTAAATTAAAAAAACAAAACAAATAGCTTGGACTGGACCATGGGCGAAAGCTCACTAAATTTTGCACAAAGGTCCAGTGTCATCTTCTTCTTTCTACTTCCAAGGAAATCATACTTCCCATGGGTGAAAACTCACCAAACCTTACAGAAATGTCCAACCCCATGCCAGATCCCATGTATTATCAGATTTTTGTTTAGATAACAGAATTTCTGACATTTTGACCATTTTCGAAATCTGCCTTGACAACAGCTGCCCGGGCATTGACTCCCTGAGTGGATAAATGAAGCTACACAGCAGGTCTCACTACCAGCCAGTTAGGAGCTGGTTCTTGGTGTCGGAGATTGTGAGTTCGAGACCGGAGATTGATGATGATGATGATGATTGTGAGTTCGAGACCGGAGATTGATGATGATGATGATGATTGTGAGTTCGAGACCGGAGATTGATGATGATGATGATGATTGTGAGTTCGAGACCGGAGATTGATGATGATGATGATGATTGTGAGTTCGAGACCGGAGATTGATGATGATGATGATGATTGTGAGTTCGAGACCGGAGATTGATGATGATGATGATGATGATGATTGTGAGTTCGAGACCGGAGATTGATGATGATGATGATGATGATGATTGTGAGTTCGAGACCGGAGATTGATGATGATGATGATGATGATGATTGTGAGTTCGAGACCGGAGATTGATGATGATGATGATGATGATGATTGTGAGTTCGAGACCGGAGATTGATGATGATGATGATGATGATGATTGTGAGTTCGAGACCGGAGATTGATGATGATGATGATGATGATGATGATTGTGAGTTCGAGACCGGAGATTGATGATGATGATGATGATGATGATTGTGAGTTCGAGACCGGAGATTGATGATGATGATGATGATGATGATGATTGTGAGTTCGAGACCGGAGATTGATGATGATGATGATGATGATGATTTTGAGTTCGAGACCGGAGATTGATGATGATGATGATGATGATGATGATTGTGAGTTCGAGACCGGAGATTGATGATGATGATGATGATGATGATGATGATTGTGAGTTCGAGACCGGAGATTGATGATGATGATGATGATGATGATTTTGAGTTTGAGACCGGAGATTGATGATGATGATGATGATGATGATGATTGTGAGTTCGAGACCGGAGATTGATGATGATGATGATGATGATGATGATGATGATGATGATGATGATGATGATGATGATGATGATTGTGAGTTCGAGACCGGAGATTGATGATGATGATGATGATGATGATGATGATGATGATGATGATGATGATGATGATGATGATGATGATTGTGAGTTCGAGACCGGAGATTGATGATGATGATGATGATGATGATGATGATGATGATGATGATGATGATGATGATGATGATGATGATGATTGTGAGTTCGAGACCGGAGATTGATGATGATGATGATGATGATGATGATGATGATGATGATGATGATGATGATGATGATGATGATGATTGTGAGTTCGAGACCGGAGATTGATGATGATGATGATGATGATGATGATGATGATTGTGAGTTCGAGACCGGAGATTGATGATGATGATGATGATGATTGTGAGTTCGAGACCGGAGATTATTGATGATGATGATGATGATGATGATGATGATTGTGAGTTCGAGACCGGAGATTATTGATATTGATGATGATGATGATGATGATGATGATTGTGAGTTCGAGACCGGAGATTATTGATATTGATGATGATGATGATGATGATGATGATGATGATGATGATGATGATGATGATGATGATGATGATGATGATGATGATGATGATGATGATGATAAACAGTTGTACTGATGGTGGCATCACAGCAAGCCTCTAAATTTAAAAATCCAAATAGCTTGGACTGGACCATGTGCGAAGGCTCCTAACATCTTAGAGTCACAGTAGATGTTTAACAAATACATATCATTATTTTACCTCAAAAACTGATTTTTCTTTTGACTGTGGTTTCAAATCTGCCTGCACGACAGTGAATGGCTTACTCAATTTGTGAAGCCACTGTTGAACTGCCACTTGTCAATTAGCTCAGTGCGATAGACAACGGTCTTTGGTTCCCGAGGTTGTGGGTTCAAACCTCAACTGATGCAAATTGGACATAAGGTCAACTGTCTTGTCTTCCTATTCTCCTGTTTGTTGCTCAGAATTTGCCTAAATTTGCCCAAAAGTAGCCCGGACCCGACCCATCGCTGCGCAGCAGCTATAATTAAATATTATAATAAGAGGGTTGTGTTAATGATGCTGCTAAAAACCAAGACATACAGTACAGAACAATCACAGAGCCACCACTGCACTTATTATGAAAGAATATAGTCATACTGTATTATGTCAAATTAAACAGCAGAAGCTGGGCTACAGCCTGTAAAAAACATGTTTTTATGACCCAAACACTACTCAAATAAACGACTAAACATCTAACTTCATGAAGCACCTCTGTGTGGACCCAGTCGCCACATTTCTGGCTCGTATACTACTGTACATTATGCAAAACACATCAGCTACCGCTCATATGAAAAAGATTGGAACGAATGATACATAGCACCCGCGACTACACAGAAGCATGGCAGAGAGAGAAGACAAAAACCAGCAAAGTCGAGCAAACACAGACACTGCTTGGCCAAAACATGGTTGTAAATTTCCTCTTACCTTTGCTGTTTTGCCGTGAAAAGTTATACAGAACACAGGCTTTATTTTACCTTGACAAGGCACCGGAACAAAGAAACACAGCATGGAACAACGTGGACATGGGTTGACAATGACGCAACAAGAGACAATGGAAACACAGAGGTTATATACAAACGAGGGAACGAGACACAGGTGGTGCAATCAAACACAGGTGAGACACATGCGGTAATCAAACGGGCGGGAAACTTAATAGGAAGACAAGGATCAGACACAGACTTCAAAGTAAAACAGGAAACCAGTACATAACAGGGAAAACGAGACAACACAACACAAATGAAACAGGACCCAGAACTACAAATTAACACAATAATCTACACAGGACAAGACAGTGACAAAACCCAAACTAAAAGCCGAGCCACAACGTGGCGGAGAACTTGGGGCATGACAAATGATTTCTTTTTCACAACATCAAAAAGATAGCTTCTCACTTGGAAGAATTGAAATAAATGAGATTTCGGTAAACCATATTGCACCGATAGCTGTTCAAAAGATTTCATTTCTTATCCCCAAACATTTGTCCAAATTTACGTAAACCTTTGGATGCCCATATGTTAAACGTTTAAACATGGTAAATCCACAATATTTCCAGCTGAACTTTGACCGGTGTTACATCTTGGTCCGGACGGGCTTTAGGAGCCGGGGAAGCTTTACGAGCGCCGCACACAACAGCCTGCACGACACACGTCAGGATTCTGCTGATTCTGATTGGCTCATGAGAAGAATTATGATTATGATTGGCTGCCAGTACTGTCAATCACATCAATGTGGGTATAGCCTCATTCTATTGGCTCTAATGGTTAGAATGAGCTGTCAATCACTCGAATCAACCAATCCCCTGCAGCCAGGCATAACTGCACCCAAATAAGCTGCTCTCAGTGCAGATTTACGCAGAGGGACAGAGGGCCTAGAATGTAGTTGTTATTTAGTCCTGGTTGATTCTTTTTTCAGTTAGTTTATGCAAATTGTGTGAAAATAAAGATTAAATAATGGTTTATAGTGGCAGGTGGTTGCAAGCTGTGCCAAAAGTGGACATTTTGGCACAGCTTGCAACCACCTGGTCTATTTGAATACTTTTGGTGTCATAGTAAAGGGAAAAATTGAGAAATTGCAGAGATGTGTAAATTTCAGTATATGTGTTACTGGTGAAGAGTAAATGAAGACGACACACAGCAAAAATTAAATAAATTTAACGTTCGCCTAAAAAAAAAATCAAATTTTGGATGAGTGTCCTTCAGAATGATGCTGCTAAAGCTCAAAACATCTATCAAATGATTATACAATGTATGAACATTATCTCTGCAGTGGTTGATTCTGATAAAGTGAAGCAGTACAAAATGATTGGGATTTTACTACAAAATATGAATATTTTGTAGTAAAATCTCAATCATTATTACTATGACACCAAAAGTATTCAAATAGACCTTGTGGTTGCAGAGATATACTCATTTTATGCAATTTTTCGAGAAAAGGCCTAGAACATAGGCTTGGTTTTTAACAAGTTTCAGTGCCCTTCAACAACCTGCAAACTTTGACCCAAGGAAAAGCATTCTTATGATTATAAAAAGCTAAATTAAACTGTAATTTGAGGCAGAGACCACAGTATGATTGCATGATAGTGAGTGGTCATTTAATTCAGTTTGTGCATGCTGAATAAGCAGTCCAGATCTTAGCATCTGTTCCCTGTTGCTGAATAATGACAAAAGGCAACAGAATCATACTGTAGGCTACTTATGAATTCATGAATTTTTTTTTTACATAGGCCCTATGTTGTTTGCCAGAATATAATTGGTTAGCAGTGTTTTAAAAAAATGTGTTTGGCTTCAAACTGCCTATTTAAAATATACAGAAACCACATTTTTTTTCATTCACTTAGGGCGAGGAAAGCTACATATTTCATAGAGTCTGACTCTGCATCATCACTTCGGGCTAAAAGTCTCAAATATATATCTAGCTCTTGTTAAACATCAGAGATGTGTTCTTTAAAAAAAATCTGAACATCTTCCATCTTTGTTGAATCTACAATGGCCACAATTACCCGAAGAATGTCACGCTGGATGTAAGACACCTCTGTCATCAGCTATCAAGGGGCGTTTACTCTAAGGGATTTTTATACCAATGCTTTCCACATGAACGCACTGGGAAAAGTCAAAAATAAATAAATAAAAGATGAATGCAGTGTTGATGGAAAAGTGGACAGTGTCCTTGTGTTATCATATGAAATAGAACTGATTGTTTGCAGTCATCTAAATAACACAAGCCATTACTGCCCTGTAACCATGCAAATACAAATCTCTCCAAAACTGGTGACAATTAACCCTGCATCACAGATTCCTTCACCTGAGTCGAATAAATAAGTGCTTGTTTCTGCAAGGAGTTCACAGTAAACTATGGCCAGTACTGCCATACATATAACACACTGAGTAATTGAGTGCACCATGCATATTTATGACCAAATAGCCACCCTGTCGGCCCCTGGATTTATTGGAGAGAGTTATGGTTTTGGCGGAGGCTCACTTTGCAATATACAGCTTTATAAAAGGGCTTTAGCAAGCAAATCAGTCAATCTGTCATTCCAATAAGAATGGATATATCAGTAGCCGGCCAGCATGATCAACAGATCATGTTTCTGTAGGCAGGCTCTAAACAGCTTTTCAGGAGGAAGTGCCTCGATGAGCCAATTGCTACAGTACAAATGAAGCAGAGTTAGGGGGGTGCCCATCCAGGAAATGCTTCAATATACAGAAAAGGAAGCTAATTATAGTTTACAAAAAATAGTTGACACTGACAATTAAAGGTAAAGAACCTACTGCTATGTCTATAGGGATTATGGCAATGGGCAATGCTCTTGCTAACTTGCAATACTCCTAGTAAACTGGCTGATGATTGACCTTTTTAGATAGATTCTCCTTGCTCATTCACTCACTTACAACTTACCAATAATTATTCGCAATTTCCGAGAAGATGCTGCAAATTGATTCTGCCCATCCGTAACAAAATATAATGGCTAATGGCTAAGACACCTGTCAATGTCAAATTCATGTCCATATTACTTGAATTGTAATTGGTCCATTTCTCCGTCCGTATGATGATGATACAGGAACTACTACAAACAATATGCCCCTTTCTGAGATATACTGCTAGTGACAGTTATCTGCCCTGAATTCTCGCCCAGTAACATGCCAACGCAGTTTTCCCTCCTTTTGCATCTTAACTCTCACTCTCTGGCGGTTTCCAGACACAACTGTAGAGTTAGATGATAACAGTCACCGTGACTGGATAACACTTGATAACAACTGTGAGAAAGAGAAACCGTCGTTGCTCTCCCATCATCTAGGAGGTGTGAATCTTTATCTTTATTTATGCACAATAGCCAGTAGGATGTTAACACATCTCCCCTTGCAGGCTCAGTGTATCTTTCTAGTGTAAGAATCTGAACTTTGTGGTCCGGCCATCAGAATTGAGGTGGCATCATGCACTTATGTTGTGTTGATGACTCTTCTGTTCTCCTCGATCGAGCCTAATAAACTTCTTCAGTAGCTATAAGACATCCGGGACTCCGGTGTTTCTTCTTCCTGCATCACCTCAGAATTTCTCTCTAACAGTTCCTGCATTGTAGCTCATTGTTTCCTAACCACAGTAGTAACAACATTTCAGTCTCCATTGAAATGGGAAGTATTATCAGTATGTGGTACCTTTCTAGTTGTTCCATACTAGGCAGTATGTCTCATTATGTCAAGCTCTTTTTCTATAATTTATCAGTTAGGAGATAAGGTGTCTGTGAATGCAATCCACTCTCATCCACTCAATCCACACATTTTCATTAAAAAGCTGCAGAAATTTTAGGTTGATGAAAAACAAAACAAGCTACAATAGACTCCACAGCTGCATAGAAGTGTGTGGATTAGTGTTTCCAAACACATCATTTAGCAATTTAGTTAATTGAACAATGTAAAATGACCAAGAGAGAAACTTTATTGATCCCTCGGGGAAGTCCCCTCAGGACATTCTGGCTCCAGTTCCAGTTGCAGCATCATTATGATAAGAGAGAAAAAGGAAAGAGAATACACAAACAAAAAAAAACACAACATAATTATAACTAAAAAAAAATTGTGCCAAATGTCAAGTATCAGTATCAATATGGTCCAGCAGCAAAAAAAAACAAAACAACAAAACAAATGTGCAAATAACAAATAAAAGGTTAAAACATGTGCAAGGTAGCAGTAGCTGCATTGTCCTACAAGTGACTTATTAATTAAACAACCAGAAAATAAGTAAACAAATATACTGGCATGCAATACAGTCATAATGATAATCCCACATTCCATGTTTTCTCTCTCTCTCATTCACACACACACACACACACACACACACACACACACACACACACACACACACACACACACAATAAAAATGTTTGCCAATGAACATATCATACTCATGCTGACATTTCTTGTACAAATGTTTTTCTATTTATTTTATTGTTAAACAGATGCATTTCATTTTTTGAACAATTATACTGTGCAGTACACAGAATGTTGCTTTTGAAGATGAACATTTTGGGGAAAAGTTGAAGAAATTTTCAACAGAACAGTTATCTTTTTGAATGAAGATGACAGATTGCTTACCTTTCACATAATGACATATGGATGTTGATATTTTGTGGATTAGAATATTAAAGGGAGGCAAGTAAGTCCATTTTCCTGCTATTATGCTTCCACCGCACGTCCACAGTACTTACTTCTGAATTAGTCTGGGAGAGAATGATCATGACATGAATACCTTCACACAAACATACTCCATTTGAATAGGAAATGAAGAATCATTCATACATCACAAATGAGTCATTGTTCCACTAGAATATGTCACATACACCATTTCAGGTGTCTAGTGGACATAACTGTCACATTAATCACAATGTGGAGATGTGATGTCCCACTAAGCTGTGTTTCCACTGGTACCACCTCGACTCAACTCACCTCAGCTTTGGTACTAGGCACTAATCTAAAGGTCATTTCCATTACAGGACAGTAGAGTAGCTGGTCGTTACAGCAACGCCACTTAATAAAATAAAATACAATTTTTAGGGGTGACCTCGAATTGTAGACTATTTGACGATTCAATTCAGAGAGGTCTGATTATGATTTCTCCGACTTCCCATTTCTCCGACAACCCCAAAGTCCGACTTCCCATTTCTCCAACCACACATTTCTATATTTCTGCATCCATTAGTCTGACCTCCCATTTCTTCGATTTCACCATTTGCTGGTCAGACCCGGTCTGACCCAAAACCGGTGTTTCTGGCGGATTTAAAAACCGTGGACGCTTGGGGCTATCCAGTAATATTGGGCGCAGCAGACGCCTTCGTGTACCGGTGGAGTGCAGTTGATGCAACAACGTTACGTTCATGTGACCTAAATGAGACCTAAAAGTGCAAAGCACACATAGATAGCCTACTAAGCTTAAAATATAGACTTATTTAATTTTTTTCAGAACAATTTCTCATGTCGGGGCTTCAATACAAGAGGGACATTACAGATGAGCACTATGGAGGTATTTGGATGTTTTTTGGTGTGTCTTTTTGGACGAAGAAAAGTGAGCCCCATTCACAACCATTATGGACAAATACTGCTGCGCTGACCCCCCCCCCCCCCCCCGGAACTCTGAGAAGGCACGGAGGACTCTGAAAATTCTCCCAGCCCTTAGTCGACATGAGGGTGAGTAGATAATGAGTGAAATTTGAATTTTGGGTGAACTATCCCTTTTAACATTGCTACACGGATCCACTCAATCGGATTTTTTTATTTATTTCTCCACTTTTGAATCCATTTAAATTGAAATAGCCATGTTCGTGTGATTGAGAGGCCTAGTTGGACAGAAAAATGTGCGTTTAGGAATATATCCTATTTGTGCAATCACACACCTGTGCTCTATTTACAGATTGGAGACAGAGTCAATCAGAAGGTGGAACCATTCATGTTCCAGGGCCACAAGTGTAAACTGGATTGTTCTTCTTGAATTTGAGGTTTGACTATCTCTATATCTATTCTCCACTCCAGTGCCCTGGAAGAGACTTTCCCAGGGAGGCTGAGGTGTGCGATCTCCTGATAGCTGGAACACACCCTCCAGTCCCCCTTCTTGCATAGAGGGATCACCACCCCGGTCTGCCAGTCCAGAGGCACTGTCCACAACTGCCACACAATGTTGCAGAGGCGTGTCAGCCAAGACAGCCCCACGATATCCAGAGACTTGAGGTACTCAGTGTGGATCTCATCCTCCTTGCCACTGAGGAGCTTCAAAACTACCTCAGTGACTTCAGCTTGGGTGATGGATGAGTCAACCTCTGGGTTCTTTAGCCTCTGCTTCCTCTGAACAGTTAAGAATACTAAATACTCAGTTCCTGATGAAGACAGAAGAGGCAGGATTTCATGCTGTCAGAGATGTTGGACCAAAGTCATGCATGTATGATATGCATTGCATATTTGAGTATAGTAGTGCATGTGCAAGAGTATGGCAGATGACTTGTGTGTGTGTGAGAGAGAGTATGGAAGTGTAAATGTGAGAGTATGATGTCACATGTGAGAGAAAGTATGCATTATCTTTCAGACAGCCTCTTATACAATGATGTGACAAGCCTGTGTTTAACAAACATGCTGCATAGAGATGCAGGGCCCTGTCAATACCCAGGAGGCATCATTAATGTGGTGGCATTTACAACTGCAGGCTCCGTGACTGGATCAGAACAAGAAGTGCAGTGTGTGCTAAGTTTTGTCTCGAAGCCGCTCATTGACACAGAGCAGTTTTTTGCCCTAAGGCAATAAGGCTCCCGAACAACAGTTCAGTCAGAAGGAAGGTTAAGCTCTGATCTATAGCTTTAGTCTGTTTATTATTGTATTTTTATTGTTGTTGTTTTATTGGGAGTGCAGCCCACAGTCCAGTCCAAATTGTTAAATCTACTCTCTACTCTTTATTCTACACGTATTAATGTTATTTTAATGGATAATAAATGTTTAAGTAGATTTAAGCAACTTAATGGGAAAAAAAGGTATTCCTCATGGTTTAGACTAGGTGTTATGGGTACATAATACTTATTACTAGATATGAGAGCACAATGCTTAATTCTGTCACATCCATTTTCATTGTAAAAACTGAGCTCATGAGGGAAACTGTGCACAATAAGTCACATTGTTTTCATATCTCTGCCTATTGCTGAATCATACAGGATGGAGTATTACCAAGATTTGTAAACTACTGTATATTCATTAACCAGATCAGTATGGAGCTGCTGTATATTGGTCAATTACATATGTTATGTGTATATCATGTATATGTTTTTTGTTGTTGTTGTTGTTGTTGTTGTTGTTGTTGTTGTTTTTTAATCAAATTACCCCAGAGCAGGTGTCTGAGTCACAAGAAGCTAAATGAGTAGGAACGTGTTAGTTCTAAAGGAAAGGGGCGACAAGATAAAACACAGAAAACATTCAAAATAAGGCATACACTTCACCTATTTTTTTTTTCCTCCAGGCATTTTTAACTCTTTCGTGACCACACTAATTGCTCAGCACATCCGCTCCGGACCACATGTTTTTGGCTATTTTTTACCTTTTTTCTCACGTCGAACCGAACTCTGTACATCACCTAGAAACAAACGGTTTTCACGTGGTTTCACGTGGTGACTTTCCAACGTGCTCCTCGAAAGAGCTGCAAGTTTTTCCACCGTTTCGTTTGTGAGTACGAAGGAGAAGAAGAGAGCTGGGTTTCTCCAAAAATGGAGCTCCTGCTGTAGTTTCAGAGAAAAATGCACTTTTGTGTTAAGTCGGCTCATTTTACCGGTAATCTGCAGTGTGGCATGTCTCCCAAATCACGGCTAAATAAGTCTATTTGTAGGCAAATCTGGGGGGTGTGGCAGCGTGGAATGCAGCAGTGCAGCAGTGCGGGTCTCTGGCCGCAGCGCAGCAGCTCCGTGACACTGCTGTATGACTGGCCGGCGCTGAGTGCTCTGGGACGGGGGCGGCCGGTCACAGCGCCCGCTGCACAGCGCCCGCTCCGCTGCACGGTGAGAACAGCAGTGATAACGGGCTTTCAGATCCGAGTCTCCAAACCAGAAACGTTTGTAACAGCACAGGGGGAATGACATGCAGCAAAGGGCTGCTCGAGTCAGGATTCGATACGGGCTGGCTGCAGTGAGGACTGTAGCCTCTGCACATGGGGTACCTGTTTCGAGCAGGGATGTGCTCTTCATCAGACAAAAGACAGACTAATTGTAGCCATCTTAAATGAAAGTGATCACCATAACTCTCAAAAAGGAAATGAGTAAAATAGATAGAAGGTATACCATGATGTGATAGCCTATCACTATAATATATTCTGGATGTACTGTAGTCTCTGTTTCAGCATTTTCCTCCCACTTTAATATGACCTAATAGGCCAAGTTTCTGAAAAGCAGTGTTGTGAATAATGGGAAAATATCTCAACACCTTCTATTATTGCTGATGTAACGTGATATGTGATTTATATGTTGTGAGATACAGAGCTGAACTAGTGTTTCCCAGCCAACATTACGGCCTCTTAGGCCTGAGGCTTTGATGGAGCCTAGAACCGTTTTTACCCACACTGTCTGCTTACCCCAGCAGTCGTGAGATGCAAATTTGACTCTGTGCCAATTTTCTTCCATCATGGCCTTCTTTGACCTATTGTTTTTTCAGGTTGACAATCTTGTATCTATTCATTATTGTTGATGTATAATTAATTTCTGTAATGTGTTACATATTGGGTACACTCCTCAGCCGCGGTATCTTTTACTCTCTATACACCAGCTATAGCTATTCAGCAGAAATTAGTGTGAGGTGGGTGTTATTATGTGACTTTTGCGACTCCAGACTGAATTTGTCACTTTCACTCTTTTCATTTAACTTTGATTATAGTGATGGGCTATCACGTCATGGTACTTACCTTCTTTCTGTCTTACTCAGTTCTTTTTGAGAGTTATGGTTTACAACATATGGATGTCTTGTCATACTCTGGATCTTATCAACTGGGGGTCATTCCTATGTTCCCACAGCCCTGTGTTCCCACATTTCTAACTTTTGTTCCCACGGCCCTTTGGTCCCACCATTGATTGGGTTTAGGCAATGAAGAAAAGAGTTGGTTAAGTTTAGTAAAAAAGACCCGGTAGAGGCTAGACAGGCCAGATAGGTAGAGGGAGTCCAGTGGGAACATAGGGCCTATAATTTTGAGCCAGTGGGAACATAGGGCTGTGGGAACATAAGGCTGTGGGAACTAGGCATGGACCCAACAACTGCACAGTTGTGCAGCTGTTTGTCATCCTACTGTAGGTTGATTAAGTCATGTGATCACTTTCATCACTCCCATCTAGTGGTGCGGTTGTAGATCGTAAGCAACTCAGTCGTATTTTTCATGCTGCATTCACGTGAAATTGGGCTTAAGGCAGACGGACGACAGCCGCTGCAGGTAACGGCATAAACAAGCCTCTATTTAAACAAGTGGCCCGTCAGGACGAAGCAAAACAATACACGTGACAATATGTTGTCATGGCGATGTCGTATTGTTTACCTGACCCACGTTTTAATGGCTTTCTCTCCACTTCTGTGACTAAAATGACATCTGCTTTGTGACCCTGGTTTGTTACCGACGGCCGTTTTTCCGACTGCACCTGAATTCAGCATTCACGTGCAGTCCTCACAGTCCTCACTGCGTTACCACGGTGACTTTTCACAGACGCCACCTCGACCTGAGCCGACAGCTCCGGTGAGTCCCGTGGTTTCCTACCGCCACGCTGCCACTGAACGTAAAAACACGGCGAAACGACATGTCAGCTATCAACCGAGCTTACCCGCTCCATGTAGATATGAATGATATGAACGGCTAATTCAGAGCTGAAAGGAACACTTCAGTTTGTTGATGGGGGGGATTATTGATGAATGAAAAACGTACTTTTGAACGAAATAATCGATTTTCGTGAATAGATAACAGAAGAAGTTACACAATGTACCTTTAAAGGCCAAATAGTTTGACATTAAAGTGCGGCTTATTGTACTTTGACTCAATCATACAACATTCAGCATTTTATTTCTGATGCAGAACATATGCTCAAATAGGTTAGATTTAAATGGACAATGCTATAGATACAGTGTATTCCCCTCATTTCAATTTAAGCATGCCCTCATGGAACAATAAAGTAATATTGGAGACAGAGGAATATGCAGAGGAACGCTAAAATGAGCAACAAAGAAAAATGTCTCACCAGGATTTCTTTTCATCTACTTTACTATCTCCCTCCCTGTGTCAGGACCACCATCCTTATGACACCATACAACACATAATTTTTAACACAGCCACTTTAAATTATTCACCACCTTTGCAATTTTCATGAGCTAGGTGATCACATAGTGAAATGGGACTGCAGGCAAAACAGGAAAGTATATTTCCACAGCATAAATAGCACTGTGGTAAATGCTTAGAGGACTTTACAACATGCTAAAAATCTAAAATATTCCAATTAGTTAAAGCTATCTAAAAATGTCTTTGTTGCAAACAATTTGCTGCATCTTTTAATGAGGGTCATGACCTCTGGCTAGGAGCATGTAGCATAAAATCAGAAAGTCATTTGCATTAAAAGTTCAAGTTTGATGGTTTGCGATGTCTTCAAATGTGTAAAAACAAAATATTTATATATATATTTAAAAAATGTGAGGCTTTTTTCACGGGGTCACATGCTCAGTGAAAAAGCACTGTAAAAATGATTTGTCTCTCTCACCATGAAACACACTCTTCTTGTGTGTGTCCGCGTGTGTGGAGGGGGGGGGGTTGACAGAGGTGAAAAGAGGGAGCTGACTGTGTGTATCGTCTTGAAATGTCTTTTCGTTGGCTTACTACGACGTGTAGGGGGACAGCTCTCCATTTAATTCCGAAACACCTCCATTCGCACACACCGCTGTTCCAAAATCCCCCCACTCCAAAATCCTACTGTTCCGAACGTCCCCCCGAAACACCGCTGTTCCGAATCCCCCTGCAGCTGTCCGTGGTGCTGAAACGGCTGACGTTGTTTACACTCTAGCTTGTCTGTGAAACGTGCGCTGCTCAGGGACTGGGCCGGTCTGTCCCACTTGCTTTCTCCCCCACTTTGTTGTGGGACATCTCCCACAGACTAAAAAAAATACACTTTTTTTTCTCTCCCTCACTCCTGCTGACTGCAGACTGGGGAAGAGATAGAGTTCCTCATCACTGGCTTCACAGAGCGCTTCCACCCCGGCAATGCAGTGGAGCCGTCCGTCTCCTTCACTTGCAAGAACTTACAGTCAGCCATTAACGATCCTGAATCCGTCGACCGTTTACTCGATGCCGAAGTCGAACAAGGCTTCATGATCGGCTCCTTTTCTCAACCCCCTTTCCATACTTTCCGCATAAGCCCGCTCGCCATTGTCACCAGGAAATATTTGCCCTGCTGGGCTCTGTTGAGCTAGCAAACTGAAACATTCCATCATCCTTGTCCTTCCTCTATTCGCCTAGCCACCCCACCATGCTACAATATGAAATACAATGTTGAGTGACAAAAGTGTCATACTCAAGTGAGTTGTGTGCATTTCAATTTGAGCTGATCTTGCTTCATAAATGCATCATATATGCATATTCTGATCCATCATTATCAAACCAGACTATGCACAATATGACCAGCACGGCAACCAGGAAAGCATCTCTTCATCTCAGTTCCATTTTAAATGAAACCAGATCCTCTCCCGAAGGCGCTCCTCTCCCCACAGAAGTATCCATAGTGGACAAAATATGATAAAAACACAACAAAAATGAAGCCAAGGTTGAGTAAAAACTCAGAGCTACCAGACTTTGCTGCTCCCATTTTGTTTTCATGTGTAATAGTGTGGAGGAAGGTTATTTACATTGAAAATATGCTTTAAAATGAGATTGCATTTGTGTGAATGTAGCTGTTAGAGTAAAATCCTAACACTAACCCTGCCGTAACCTCGTCCTCGTTGAGTATTTGTATGTGTGGTCATGTAGGTCTACAGGTTGAAAAAATGTACTCAATATGAGGCAGGGGTTAGAATTTAAAAGAATTAAGGAGTGTCAGCTGTGTTCTGTTGAGCCTGGGATGTCCTTAAATCTGGAGGCTGTAGCTATCCATCTTAGTCCACAGACTCATTGAGAGAAAGATAGATGCATTCAATAAATGTGGTCTTGAAAACTCTGCAGGAAATGATTAAGAGTGATAAATGGGGAGTGATATTTTACAGAGCTGGGATTCATGTGACATCCATTATATCATCAGTGGCAAAAAAAGGGCTTTTCAAAGCACACTTGGGCAAAACCTTAAGAGATCTGTTAAGGCCATTATTTTTAAAAAGTTCCAATGGTACTATTAAGGGCTTTATGATGAATGTTTCATTGACTGAAAAATTCTCTTAGCTAATCAGACAAAATTTGCTATGTTAAGTGCAAATATTTAAACCTGAACATGACAATGTGAAAATGGACCATTTTTTACACATGTTAATCTAACATGCATGGCACAGTTGACCGTGAATCTGTGAACTGTCTTTTTTTCTTTCTATTTTTTACACTTTTGTCATTTCTTTACCCATGATAAGTTGCTGCGACGGGCTAATTAAATGCAGCTGTGTGTTAAGGGAAGAAGACAAGCCCTGAATTCCCTTCTTTTGTTTAAATGTAGTCTTTGTTACAGAGGACACATTCCTATTGGGGATGCATTTGTCACATAGTCACTGTGTTCGCTTAGAAGAGATCAGACTTACTCTGAAGAGATGTAGAGGGACTAAACCAAGCTGTTGAATCTCCAGAGGAAGCACAGTACCTGTAATAAAGAGGACACATCAAAGCAAATGCTCTGCTTTTGAGGACTCAACATGGCTTTAATGTACTTTCCTGTTGATTCTCTTTTTTAACCACAAAACTCTTTTGTTGGCAGTGGTATTTAAGCTTTGATTATCACTCTCTTATCAGATGCAGTATTGAAACACTGAGCACATAATATGGCCTTTGTATATGAGCACAGTCTTTTGGTTTTTAATACATTTTGGAGATGTTTCAGAAGGAATATGTCATCCTTCAACCTTTAGGGGAAAGAAAATGCTTTCTCTGGGATATTAATTCTCCAGCCACATAGCTCGGCTTGATTGATTTAAAGTCTATTCTTAGCTGGCATTTAGCTTAGCGCTAAATGATTTTCAGCCTGCACTGTCTATCTGTCTCTGTTGGCCTCCTCCCTCATACGTTTCCCCCCTTTTTGTGTTTCTATGTTTCTCCCCTACTGTCCATTTTAAACTCCATCTTTCTTTTCTTCACAGTCGTATCTTCCCTTATCCTCTCTGTCTCGGTCCCTAATTATATCTGTTTCCCTTTCCCTCTCTACCCTCTCCTCCGTCGCTCCAAATTCCTCGGTGTAAAAAGCTATGGCTTGCATTCTGATTGGCTGAGAACAGCTGCCTCTCCAATTGCTCGGGCATGACAGATCTTGTTACAGAGCTGGACAAACTACTTCTTAGCTAGGCTGTCATGAGTGCACAGCTCTTTCACAGTCGGCTCGACTCGATTGCTCATTTTAAAGGACAAGTAAGGTTTGTTTTTTTTGCACTATATATAGTTTTATTTTTATTTTCAGCCTCTTTGGTAAATGAACTGTGCTGATAAAAACTAATGCTACACTAAGATGCATAAGCCACAGTATGACAATGTAACAAAAGCCTCACTAAGATATAGCTCAAGAAAGCTCTGATTGGTGAGTTGCTGGTATAAATATCTGATCAGTTGGAACTGTCAGACAATTGAAATGTACCAAAGTCTAACAGTTGCTCAGTGATATACAGGGTGCGATTTGCTGGGGGGGATGGTGGGGATTTGCCCCTACTCTGTTTCCGATTCCCCCCCCCTCCCCGTAGCCTACTTTAGATCAAGTCTACATCATTTGAACCATGAGCCTTCTCATCTCCTCTACAGTAGCCTAGCGCACAGTGTCTCAAATAGACGCCGGTTGCACTGGGTCGGGTCTGTCTCCAGGTTTGAGCAAATAAAAGCCGGTCCCAATCTGTCTGTTTCTCTTTTCTACAAGTTCTTGTGAATGAACAAAACCTCTCAAAGTGCGTCATTCCTGCTACAGTTCTCAAAGACCCGACCCGGTCTGATCCACTCAGCTTGACTTTCCCAGTCTTTGTCAACGAGACACAATCCCACCCACATAAATGACAAAAGTCATGGGTAGCATGGGCTGGTAGTCAAGCTATCGTCCCAAGACAGTAACTCACAGTGGTCAACAGGGTGCAGCACTTACAAGAGGCAATATCAGATCCTGTATGAGACAGATGGCTGATGTGGCTGATCAGATTTAAGGAGAGATATTGCTTCCACTTCAGAAGTATTTGTTTTTTCTTTCTTTCTTTTTTTTTTTTACTAGTCAAGCACTGCTTGCCTTGCCTGCCCTGACTGCACGCCCCTGTCCTAAATATTTCCTCCCGGTTTGTGTACTCCGGGTAAGGAATGAGTCTTTGCCCCAAGTGAAGGAGTTTGAGTATCTAGGGGCCTTGTTCACAAGTGAGGGGACACTGGAGCGTGAGATTTGCTGGAGAGGGGCAGCGGCAGCGGTACTTCAATCGCTGTACAGACAAGTGACAAAGCGCACACACATTTACACCTACTGACAAATTTGAGTCAGCCAACCTCATGTGCACGTCTTTAAACTGTACAGTAAATGGTAAATTGACTTGCACTTATATAGCGCTTTTCTAGTCATTCAGACCACTCAAAGCACTTTACACTGTTTTTGTCGCATTCACCCTTTCGTATTCATACAGCACTGTTCCCAGACAGGCTTTGGGAGCTAATCATTCACACACATTCACACAGGGCAAGTCTGGGTTGAGTGTCTTGCCCAAGGACACTTCAACATGCGGACATGGGGAGCCGGGAATCAAACCACCTTAGTGGACGACCCGCTCTACCTCCTGAGCCACAGCCGCACAACCCTGTGGTACCACAAGGTTAGCACTACCTCAGCAAGAAGAAGCTGCCCTGTTGTAAAATAACTGTCTAGTTTCGGTATTTTTGGAACAATTTATGAATATCACAAACTTTACGCTTTTTAAATCTGAGGGCCTGATCTACTAAAGGTTTGCTTGTATAAAAAGTAAAACGTGTGCAAACTTGATGTCACCCGCAAAAAAATGTGCAAGCTGATCTACCAACCGGGTGCACTGAGGATTGCGTCTCTCAAATGGGCTAAAAAGCATACGTGATGCATTTAGCACGTTTGCCTTGATGAATATGTAAATATGGGAGAGTAGATGCAAATAGATTTATTTAGCACACGCAACATGATTTACCAAACCTGAAACAGATTGCGGTGGAAGTTTATTAAATATGTTTGAAAGGCAAGTATTGTCTGGCACTGCTTTTTTTCTTTTATTGATTTAATACCTGCCAGGGCTAAAGTTCTGCATTTCATCGCATCCGGGTCATTCCAGCAAACTGTAGCAGTTTTTCAGGTGTTAAGCGCTGTTAGGCACGCCGCATGTCTCTCCTCCTGTGCGCTCCTCTCCTCTCCTTTCCTCTCCTCCCTCTCGAGTATGTGGCTGCTCAGCTCCGGGACCGGTGTTGGCACAACACCGGGACCGAGACTAAGAGATGTCACCTCTGTCTTCACCCCGTCTTTGATCCCTCTGGTCAGTGTGGCCTGAGTGTCCCACCTGAGCTCTCTAATAAATCCATCGGATCAAATTTCATGCGGCCATCTAGCTCTCTGTCCATACTCTCCATGGTTTTACCACGCACAAAACCCTAATTTAAATACTGCGGTTTGCACGTGCTGTCATTTAGTGGGTTACTCTTAGTAGATCACCTCTTTTTCGTGCACTAACCAAACACGCAAAATTTTACCAGGAACACGCAATTTAGCGCCCCTTATCAGGGATCTTAGTAGATCAGGCCCATAGTGTATAACCCCAGCTAATACACAGGGCAGACTATTTTCCTTTGGCACAATACTGCAATGAACTGCTATAAGAAGCAATTTCAGATATTTTTTGTATTCACTGTCAGAAACAGACAAATATCCAGACAATCATCCAGACAAGCATCCAGACAAGCATGACACTCAAGCAATGTGATGCCTTCTTGGATTTTTCCCCAACAAAACATGGCCCATTCTTCTTGATTACAATGAGCCCATACAGTCAGTCTGCCAGATACCCAATTGTGTTTTCCAGCAACTAATATTCAGGTCTGACTCCAAGAGTTACTGTATGTAAACTCTGGTTTTCACACATCACACAAGGTTGCATTCGAAAAATAAGAATAAAGACATATCAACAATTGACTGTGCTTGTACACATAACAAAACTAGTGGTGATGCAGAGAGCCTGTCTTAAAGTGCAGAGTCGGTGATGAATCCAGTAATAAGAGCCTGATAAATTTCTCATAAAAGCTAATTTGCCACCGTGAGAAAAATAAGCTGTTGTGGAAAACTACAGGGGTTAACATGATAATTGTGCATGTGCCATCTATATTAAATGCTCTCAAGAGTGTTTTCAGGGTTTCCACCCAATCTTAATTGACTGATACTGCAGCACATTGACTAAAACAGCAAACTGCTAATTGTCAAATTTGTTCACGTCAGCAGATTCTAAATAGAGCTCACGAAGGGAAAAAGCTGCAAGCACAGCCGAGAGCCAAAGCAGAGATGGGGGTTATGGTGGTCATGGGATTGCTCATGGCTGTGGGCTTAGTGGGGGCAGCGGATCTTGAATAGTCCTCTTCATCACTGTCCTGACTCTGAACAATGCAGGGAAGACAAAATAATTACTGAGCAGTCTGAAAAAGTAAGATCTTTTTTTTTTTTTTTTGTTGCATCTATTTTGCCTGCCCTGGAGGATTAAGTCTTTTAGCTTCGAATGGCACAGACTTGTTAAAAACAACATGCTTTGCTACACTAGAAGCTGTTAATCTATCAACCCTGTCTTTGTCTAGGGCCATCACAAAACACGGCTACATTTATACAACCTTCAAGGCTGTGTGTGAAATTAATGAATGTTTTCTGTGAAAAAGGCTTGAATTTCTCGCATGAAACAAAATCTGTTATCTTTTAAGACATATATCTAGTTAAACTTTGTGCATTGTTGTGATTTGTATCATATATTATTTACCATAAAGGGCAGGAATTAAATATATTCCCTTTTATTTGCCATTTATGAACAAAAACCCTGTCGTGAGTAGCTGCCTTCAGCTGTCAGTCTGTGGTTCTGCTTCTGTGTGGTGCCGCTTACACACAACTCTAATAAAGGCCAAGATCTGGCTTAGAGGATTCATCCAAGTGCTGCCCCCTTTAATAAGACAAGAAGGATGCCAATTATTGCCCCTTTGCTGTGGACTCAACTCCCAGGCCTCCCCTTTAAACTGAACGCTTGAGTTGTCGATGTGAACAGAATGCCTACCCTGTCCCGCTCTTTGTTCACAGAGGAAGGACGGGAGGAGGGAAGGAGGCAGGGAACAGGTATAGCAAGCTGTTTATATTTGGAAGGCTACTGTAGGATCTCTTAACAGAACACAAGACAAACATGTGAAGTTTATTTTGTCTATGTTAAACGCAGAATAACAATGCACCAAATCAGGTGTTATAGTGTTTACATTTGAAGACAATAAAGCAGAGATAAACCCAGATTTAAAAAACTTCTATGGCCCCCAGAGAGACACACACACATGCTGCAGGGGGCTCTGCTGCCTTGCTTTAACCATTGGTTATCTCTCAGACCCTCTATCTCAACCTACAGGGAAACACATTAAGGAAATTGAAGATGAGATTAAAAAGGTCCAACAGAAGTAAGGCACAGTGAAATCTTTCTGAATACACATTCAGTCACTCTCAGTCTACATCATCCCCTGAGTGTTGTCTTGTCATGAACATATTACTTGTTTTCCTGTTTTATTTCCATTCTAACTCGCATTAGGGAATTTCTATCATTTATCTAGTTGAATTTTGCAGGTTTTGTATGTTGTATTATTTGTATACTGTAATCATTTGAACATTTGACCGAACATGCGACTTTCTGTTATAACCAGGACTAGGATGGCAGGTCTTTATCCATTGTAATTATTCAAGAACAAAACTATGATTAGTTGGGAATTTGTCTGAAAAGAAGACAATGCATGTGACATCTGCCCTCTGCTGGACAACATGCCCAGAGGACAGGAGGCCACTGGCAATTACAGTAATGTTTCTGAACCTTTTGGCAGCTTTCACTGTCACTGGAGCAACATTTCCTCAGTCTTTGTGTTCTGCTATCTCAAGTTCAACATCACACCTCCACACCTTTGCTGCTGCCTCATCACCTTCCTTCTCAGTCCAGACAAGCTGGCATGCTGAATCAGCTGTTCCACAGACTCACAAGCTCCCAGTAAAGGACTCATTATTTTCAGTGTATTCACCATATTTTCCATATATTAAATATAATATAGTCTGGGATTATATAATGGGTCTTTATTAAGGAAACAAACAAAGTGGGGTTTGGGGGTTCGGGTCCACAACTATCATAGTGTGTCATGGTTTTTACATTATATTGAAACCTTGTGTGTAGGACCCAACTGATTTAAAAGCAAGCAAGTAACTGGCTGATTCAAGCCTTTCTCTGACATAAGTACCAGTGTATGCCTTGGTTGATTAAAACTGGCATTAGTCATTTCTTGTGCCACACTGGCTGGGTTTCATTTTAAAGTGTATAAAAAGTTTTGTATGTATGTAAATGTTCAGTTTTCAATACATATTTGTTATGTTTGTTTGTTTGAACCATGCATGATCATTGCAAAAAAAAATGTGTATATATGAGGAATAACATCCAAAATTTATTCAGAATTTTTACTCTCTGATATCAGTATCAGCCCCAACAATCCCATATCAGTCAGGTCCAACTGTATGCATGTAAGTTTATGTGAAAGAGGCACTGCAACAGTTAGATCTGTATGTTATCATGAGGGGACGCTGAATGAAAATTATATAAAGGTAAATGCACAGCAGCAAATCAGTATTCTCCTTCATGTTTTTGTACATTGATATTTTGCAAAGTCAAAGTGCAGGCTATGATTTTTTGTCTCTGTTAGACAAAAAGGTTTTAATCACTGAATAGGAATTTCAGATCCTTTTTTTCTTCACTGCTGGCATTCATGAATGACCTTCAGTAGAGTCCCAGAAGTACCGGTGGAAATGAATGAATCATACCTGTGTTTACAAGAACAAATATTCAGCAACATGCACTGCATAGTGCCTCCTTATTCAGTCTGAAAAGGAAATAAGCATCCTTCTGAATTGAAAAAAAGAAAAACTTCCACTATCTTTTATCCCATCAGAACATCAGGCTATGGCCCACAAGTATTTGAAGTGTCTTAGTTGTGTGTTATAACAGCAATGTTGAAACATAATCTCTTATTTCTGAGGCATTATTTACAGTAGAGAGAGACAGGAAAGTTGGGGGGAGAGATTGGTGAATGCCACGCAGAAGAGATTGGCACAGTTGGGAATCGATCCAACGATCACTGCATTGGGCATGGCCAACATGGGACATGCTCTTAACATTTAAAAACCAGGCACGCCATGTGTGCTTCACGATTAACTGGATAGTATTGAATCAGAGAAGAGTGATTTGGTTAATTAATGCCCATAGTGACACATTTGATCAAATTCAAGCACATAAATTAACAGCGTGTAGCCAGAAGTGTTGACTGATAAACCATATTTTCATGTACATTGCGATATGACCATGAGTACTATAAAAACATCACAAAAGACTGATTGAATTGTGAAGAAACATTATTCTAAAAATCAATTTAATTATTATTCATTCTAATGCCATGCAATCACACGGGGTTTTCAAGGTGCAGTGCCTGAGATTGAACCAGGCAAAGGATTGCGAATATAGAAATGTGTGCAAACAATGTGGAATCTTCCTTTATCAAATAAGTTAAGTCTCAAAATTGCCACTCTACTGTTGACTCAGTGCATATCTGTAAACATTTCTAAATATGGCAATAGAACATTTCTGAATATATGTGTCTTATTCTAGCGCTACAAAAGTCCAGGAAATGTATGTCTGAGGCACCATGTCAGCGCCAGAGCATTGGATTGAGAGCCGCAGTGTTTTTGTTTGAATTTATTTCCTAGTATTACAATTTCAATTTCATAATGGTAAGAATGTTGTTGTTTTTTAGATGAACTACTAGTAGGCTATAGCTATCTCATGTGAAGAGTTAGAACTTGAAGCCTGTGGTAAGTCTGCTTGATTAGGGATTTCAACAGAACAGACGGGGTGTATTAAATGCATTTAGTGTTAAATTTATTGAGATTATTTACAATTTTAGCATCATTTACCACACCTTATTAGTGAGCAAAGTTATCCCATGCCTCAGTTCCCACACCTAGCCTCTGTGCTCCCAAAACTCAATTTCACAAAGGTATGGGTTATTGATTCCATACAGACGCAGTCATGTCTGAGTTGTTACATTAGAACTTTGTTAATCACAGGCCTAGAGAAGGAAGTGAACGTGGCAGACATAAGCCATAAATCTGCACC
The DNA here is from genome assembly GCF_045865225.1 of Trachurus japonicus. Taxonomy (NCBI): domain Eukaryota; kingdom Metazoa; phylum Chordata; class Actinopteri; order Carangiformes; family Carangidae; genus Trachurus; species Trachurus japonicus. The sequence continues at coordinate 428,625 of NC_140907.1, read as the reverse complement.
TGCAAAAATCCTTTCACTGCAGCTCCACACTGTCGATGAATTAGAAGCAACCAGGCGTAAACATCTCTTGATAGACTTGGGAGAGTGCAAATCAAACTTCCCTCTTCAGAATGTAAAAATCACAAACTTACAGCAGCTTGTTGCATGTATATATGGGATTAATATTTGTCACTGAACAAAAACGGCTGAGTGAAAAAAATAAAGAATTCGCAATAGGGGCAGTCTCAGACCTTTTAGAACCTCTAAAAAATGTTTTCTGTAGCATAGAAGCATAAATGGTACCTATACTGTATATGTGGTCAGACTCTTTCAGTGGTGTCAGTTCGAGTTTGGAGAAATGTTATTGGCCCTTCAAGACAACAGTGGAGTATGGAACTTTGAGAGTGAGCTAACAGGCTCTTGCTACCCATCTGGTGTTTCCATGAAGTATCAGTGCGCTATATTGCTGTTCATTTACGTATAATTAGGGGTGTAACGGTATTTGTCACGGTACAGGGGTCACGGTTCGGTGCACACAGTCACACGACAAATACGTCTGAAAAAAAAAAATAAATAAATAAAGGTCGAGTCCTCACTCCAATCTAGGTGGCGGTAATGAGCCTAAAAGCTGCCAGCAACTGTGATGAAAGACGAAGAAGAGAAGTAATGAGAGTGTGAAGTTAGAGGAGCTGCCTGCCTCTTATGTCACCGTGTGGCTTCAGTGAAACACAACAGCGACGGCTCGCGGCCATAGACTGTAAAGCAGCTCGCGACTGGTTGACCGGATAAAGGCCATCGGCGATATTTCACGGATGTGCGGTGCGTAACTAGAAACGCATTAAACACGTTATTGCATATAAGAAAACCAACATTGATGTCAGTTTCTTGTTTTTTATAGAATATTTGCCAATTGTTAAGTGCATGTTTTTTTCCCTCTAGAATTGATGAATGTATTATAGCACTCCTTTTGCACTTGTTTGAATTTTTATTCTATTCTTTTCACTTTTATAACAGAAGATGGTTTTTAGTTTTACATGCATTAGTGTCTGTTGTACCGAACCCGTACTGGACCGTGACTTGTGTGTACCGTTACACCCCTATTTATAATGAATGCTCTGGTTAAAGTGCGTTCACACTGGACCTTTTATTTTTGTCGCTGGCAACAAATTTACATATTAAGTCAATGCAAACGAGCGACTGAGCGATTAATCACTCTGATCACTCGCTGGGGCTCGACCGAGCTCGAGATGAGTAATTCCAACTCTCTGGCCGTGAGTCGCTTGTCGCTCAGCGCTGATTGGCTGCCGTAATCTTTTGAGTAACTATGACAACTACTGAAATCATGGAAACGTAATACAACTCCGCCGGTCTGGCAGAGCAAAGCCGGCTTGACGTTGTACGGCGCTTGTGGGACTTCCACAACAGGTAAAAGGCGGCAACAGGTACAATGTCAGCCGTGTTGGACCAATACAAACGGGAAGAAAAGAGCCACTCCGAGCGAGGTGAAATTCACTGGAATCGCTTGTATGACGTCATCAGAGCGATCTGTTGAATTGTTCCAAACTGACGAGCAACTGCAGAGCAATTTTTTTTTAGCGACACCAGCGACAGCGACAAAAATAAAAGGTCCGCACCTTTAGACTAGCCCTTGACAGATCCATTCGACTGATATTCCTGTTGGTTCATCATCAGAGTAAACTCTGTCACATTGCCATTTGATATGTAAAAATCTGTTGAAGACCATTTTGAGTTGAAAGTATTGAAAGTATTACAGTACTTGTGATAAATTTGTTTTGCCTGATATTTTCCTCTGTTCTCTAACACATGTAACACACTCATTGCCCTATGAGATTGTATGGATAAGACTGCTTAGCATTATGTCAGGTAACAATTTTAATTGGATGGTGATGTCATTGGGAGTTCATAATGAAGAACTGATAGAATAACAAGTCTGCACTGTTGATCTTGATGAATAATAATAGGCCTGGATGTTCCATATTCAGTAAGCAGCAATAATTGCATTACAAGTCTGCTCATTAGCCAACTCACAGACAACCCTCAGTCTTACTTTTTAAATGTAAAAGTGTATAGAAATTAGAGCCACTGCTTAAGACTGTGAGAAGCCTTTATCTAGTACTGTGGCATCCTTACCACACTGTGTGTCTGGCTTTCAAGGGGAAGATGATAGAGCCTGTAATCTATCACAGAGAATACTAACCACTTTCCTCCAGCAGAGTTGAAGAGGTGAACAATTTCCCCCAATTTCATACATATTATTAATATGTATGAAAACATTCATCTTTTTGTGTTGCTTGAGGATCCAGAGAGTATTGATTTGGTGATTTGGTGACTACTGAGGAAGTCCTCTGAAACTCAAGACATCATTTTCTGTCCATTTTGGCTACAGGTAGGACTACATAGGAAACTGAACATGTCAGTTTCATGATAAGCAGGGTTAATTAAAGCCTTGATGATTGTTTTCTATTACATAATGAGAGTAGATAAGTTTGACTACCTCAGTATTTCATAATTTGTATAAGGTGGAGGAGGGGTGGTATGGTATAACTTACACCGTTTGTGCGTTCATTTCCAAAGTCAAAAACCCTGATTAGCCTTCCTGCTTGTAATTACTGGGGTTTCACTGCATTGGTACCGACTCCTAAATGGCTTTGAATTGTGAAAGCTTTGAACTGGTGTGTACACGTGTGCGTGTGTGTGTGTGAGTGTGAGTGAGAGAGAGAATTCACATGCATGAGACAAAAAAATAAGAGAGTCTGAGTGAGAATGCAAGCCAAGCCTTGGCCTTGACTGGAATCAGATGGAATCTATGCAGCTCATTAGTAGCATTTCTGTTCTTGAACAAAAGCTGAGGCTAAAATTATTGTAATTGATTTCTATGCCGGCTCACCCTGCCTTCTTTTAATGAATAATTACTTCAAATGAACACTCAGCAAAGAACTAAAGCAGCCTGGCTATTTTTATATGTAGCATTCATTTATTTCATTATTTTAATCCCTTGTTTCATGTGTCCACTGACAACACAGCTAAACAAGTGACACAGATACATCTATCACTGCAGCACTGATAAACGAAGCAGAGACAAAGTGCTGCAGCTAAATGTCAGAGGAAGACATCAAAAAAATACAAGCCAATTAGTGACTCTCCATTGATCTCCATCTGCTCGGAGACAGACAAAGGCTCACAAGGACACTTGTTCATGACTGTAAAACTTCTGTTTTGCAGAGTAAAGTTTGCAAAAACATTTTCTGCTTTGCCAATATCAGCACCATATAGCTGAAAGGCTCTGTTTTTGAAATCCACCTGTAAATATATGACACATAGGGGGGGTCCATTTTTTATCCTCCAACACACAGAGTTGTATTTTCTGATGTATACATTGTGTTAATAAGCATGCAGTTCCCAAATGCCTTTCTAGTTAAGACCAGCACACGCACGCACGCACACACACATGCACACACACACTCGCATCATGCTGCTTAGTTATCCTGAGTGGCAGGCAGTATAACCCTACCAAGACATTTCTTAAATTCAATCAAGATGGACTGAGTGATTCATGATCCCTTTCCATGATTGATGATGTGACAGGCTTTCTATAAGCCTGTTCCTGATATTTATATCTTTGCCAGGGAATGAATGAAATAGTTAGAGACTTTAGGTTCTCCCAGTCACATTTAACAGGCATTTATTGGGACAAGTATTGGCAAAGGCCCTATTGTAATTGCTATGTTTTTTATTATTAAGGCCCAGGCGACGACCAGCACCTGCGAAGGCCCTATTGTACTGTAATTGCTACGTTTATTATTATTTGTAGGCCTAAACGATCGCATTTTTGGAGCCTTTCCCATTCCCCAAAATTAGGGCTGCCCCTGACCAAAGATTTTCTTGGTCGACCAATAGGTCGTCATTTATGGCAATTAGTCGACTTATCGACTCCCCCACCATAGTCACACACACACACATCACACAGCTTATGAACTTCCTGTATCTGGCCCCTTCAAATTAAAAGACCTATAGCCTTTCATATACAGTTCAGTCATATTGATTTTTTGGCTTTTGCCTTTATTCGATAGCACACAGTGGAGATAGACAGGAAAGGGGGAGGCAGAGAGAGGGGGAATGACATGCAGGAAAGTTTCTGCCCAACGCAGGATTCGAACCGGGGCCGCCTGCGGTGAGGACTATAGCCTCTACATGGGGCGGCCGCTTTACCCACTGCGCCACGCACTGCCCGAGTCATATTTATTTTGACTTTATTTTGACAAGACACGGATCAAAATGTTTTTTTTTTCCTGCGACCAATCAACCAATGAAATTTGGTCGGCTAATGACTTTTTGGTCGAACAGTGCGTGGTCAACTATTTGGGGGCAGCCCTACCCAAAATGCACAAAACTCTACGCACACGTCAGACTGGCGAAAATGTTCATATTTTAAAGTCGTTTGAAAAGGGCGGGGCAAAATGGCTCTCTAGCGCCCCCTAAAGTTCAGCCCCTCTGACAGGCTTTACCTACATGTATGGAAATTGGTAGGCTCACAAAAAAGCCTCCTGGACCCTTGCCCTAAACCCAACAGGAAGTTGGCCATTTGGATTTTTGTCGGCCATTTTGACGTTTTCCACAACTTGTACTTGTACGAACTAGTCCTAGGGATTTTACCTGATCTACTTCAAACTGTGCACAAATAATTCTGATGGCTCACATGTGTGAAGAGCGGCTGCCCCTGAAAGGACCAGGCCTCGTTTGGTTACACTCCTACCGCCCCCTGATGGATGAACCATCAACTTGTCATAACTCCTTCATGGATTGTCCGATTTGCTCCAAAATTCACATGTTTGATGAGGGTCCCTCCCTGACCACACGCGCCCACATCTGGTTACCACCCCCTAGTGGACAAATATCAACTTGTCATAATTCCTTTGTGCATTGTCCGATTTGCTCCAAACGTCACATGTGTTATGAGGGTCCACTGCTGAAGGCATCTGCCCATGTCTGGTTTCATTCGTAGTGCCACCTGGTGGATGAACAAAACATTGTATTTTTTCTATCCTGCAAAAGTTTTTTCTCCCTTCTTGCTTCATGCCTCAGGCGGTTGCATGGGTGAGTGAGGGCCCGGCCATCTATAGGGATAAATAAAGTATCTATCTATCTATCTATCTATCTATCTATCTATCTATCTATCTATCTATCTATCTATCTATCTATCTATCTATCTATCTATCTATCTATCTATCTATCTATCTATCTATCTATCTATCTATCTATCTATCTATCTATCTATCTATCTATCTATCTGCTTTTTGGACAGCCAGTGCAAAAAGAAAAAAGCTATGTCTTGCCCTCTGTTGACTGTGTGCCTTTGTTCAGACAGATTTTTTCAGCTAAAGTAGCCTCACTGTTAAACCCTTCGTTAAACCTTTGAGATCTGAATGGCATGATGCATTAGCTGTCCGTATTAGCTGCCTTTTTCTAGGTACACTATCCATCCTTTGGAATCTAACAGGATGTTGAGTCAGGTTGGTTGCATACAGAGAACAATAGAGGAGGACTGGTAATCAGGTTGCACGACTGAGAATGGGCCAATGGTAATCAAATGTAATGGAACAAGCCTGGGGATCAATACAAGTCAGTGATCGCAGACATACAAAGGTTGTTAAGAAGCAAGCAGCACTTATTGAAATCAATGACTAATCTGATGACAGTTCTTAACCTTTACACCTCTGGGGATTCATAAATAAGTGGGAATCATGATGGAGCAGCAGGGAGACTGCCATTTCTGTACAATTACTTCCTCCCACAACCCCCTTTTTTCTGCTGATTCATACTTTTCAAAGATGCCTAACTAAGGCATTCAATGAGGTTACATTGCCATGGATCAATGCAGAAGTACAAACACTGGGGGTTGTGGTGATTCTGCTGTAT
>NC_140907.1:201122-422609 GCF_045865225.1 Trachurus japonicus | reverse complement strand
TTAATGTTCATGCACTTTAATGTCTCCAGCTGTACAGTGTTTATTCATTTGTACATTGTACGAAGTTTTGGAATAAATGCATGAGACTTTTTCCTTTTTATGTTTTTTTTTTCAGTCACATATATATTGTGATATATCGTTGATGAAATTTCTTGCAATATATCGAATATCGCAGATATCGTGTATCGTGATATTATCATTATCGTGGGCCAAATATCGCCACAGTATCGAATCGTGAGTTACCCATATCGTCCCACCCCTAGTCTTAAATGAAAATGTATTGGCTGTGTTGTTTCTTTTTTGGTGGGATGTCTAATTTATATGTAGAAATGCACATTTGCAAAAGTGACTTAGTATGTTGTCGCAAAAGTGGCTCTCCCCTTGATTTTGCACTGCCAATGTGGCTCTTGTGAAAAAAATAGTGAGGATCACTGCTGTACAGGGTGGTTAGCAGGGAGAGAGCTGGGCGTCACCCTGGTGGCTGTGGGGGGAAGGTGCTGCTTGTAGCAACACTGGGGGTCCTTGAACCTGTATAGACAGGAGCAGGGTGAGAAGGTGACTGAGAGGGCTGCACCAGGAAATGAGGCAGGTCCTTATCACAAGGGGTGGGATGGGTGAAGTGATGATGTGGTGAGGCTAAAGTAGGGGCATAATAGGTTGACGGGGCTTGATTTGGGGAACTGTGAGGAGGGTGGTTCTGGTGTGTGTCCCGTTTCCCTAGGTTGAGACCATTCATGCCCATCGGCTGGTTATCCTCAGGTTCAGGCGAGGGTGGAGGAGCAGGCCAGTCCTCCTCAGCTTCTTCCTTAGGCTGTAGTGAAATGGGATTGGGCTGTGATGTTGCAGCACTGGCTCCTAGAGGTCTGTAGCTGCTGTGACTTGAAGCTGAGTCAATGAACGGGCTACATCAATTAGCTCCTTCATTTCCTTCCGTGCCTCGTGGAGTTCCTTTAAGGTAGACTGAAATACCTGTTGGGATTGTAGTAGCTTTACGTTCTGTCAGGATAGAGGGAGGCGTCTCTAAGAGCTCCACTGGGATGAGGTGAGGGCTCCAGGTCGGATCTCTGTGTGGTTTCTCCTCTCGAGGTGACCTGGGGCTAGCTGAGGTGTCTCGTAGTGAGCAGCATCCCTAGGGAAGCCACCAAAGGGAGGCTGGGGTGAGTAAAGGGGACTCAGATTAACGGGAGCGTGCCTATGTTCCCACAGCCCTATGTTCCCTCAGCCCTATGTTCCCTCTGGACTCTCTCTACCTATCTGGACTCTACCTATCTGGCCTGTCTAGCCTCTACCTGGTCTTTTTACTAAACTTAACCAACACCTTTCTTCATTGCCTAAACCTAACCAATGGTAGGACCAAAGGGCTGAGGGAACATAGGGCCTAATTTTCAGTGACAACAAAAGTTAGAAATGAGGGAACATAGGGCTGAGGGAACATAGGGCTGTGGGAACATAGGAATGACCCCAGATTAACTGGACCATACTGGGGGAGGAAGGCAGCCTGCTCTGGGGGAGGAGGGGAGGGTGGCGGTCTGCACTGTGGTGAGTCTTGAGGATGATCTCTCATGTAGTCCACATCATAATCCTGGAGCCCGGCAGGTCGACGTTTCTGACGCCTGTGTCTCACATCAGCGAGGAGCTCTTCATCTGACTGCATCTTGAATGCTGTATCCGGCTTGAAGGACCAATGTAAGAGAGGTAAGGGAACTACAGTTGATTTGTTTAGGTTAACTACAGCATCCAAGATGGTGTGTCGGTCAGGACACAAGAAGTAGTGCTGCACGATTCATCTAATTGCGATTACGTAATCGCACGAAAGAGTGCGATTGGCGATTTAAAGTCTACATAAATGTGCAACCGCGTGAGCCTGTAAACGGGACTTTAACTGATTACAGCAGGTGTGGAGCTTTAGCGTCACGGAGCGAACTGTGTTTTCCTCCGCAACATGTGCAGTGCGTTTAAAAAACGAGGAGGTATATGCCTGTTGGGGCGAACGACCAGAAAGCTCCGGTGTTTGGTTTTCTTTTAACTGTCCTTTATTTATTTTTTATTTTTATTTTACGGTAACAGCCACACTCATTTGCCGTCTCCTCTCGTCTCCTCCGTTAGCATTAATTTACAATATCGTAATCGCAATCGCAAATCGCAATATTTTCCACCATAATCGCAATCAGGCGAGGGTCGCACATTTTTATCAAATCGTGCAGCACTAACAAGAAGGAGGGAAGACCGGCGTATCTTCAATGCAATGGTGCTTTATTCTGACACTCACGTGTACACACACAGTTCTGAAATAATAATAAACAATAATTAACAATATTATTTCAGTCTTGATAGTCTCTTGCATGTATTATACACAATTATCTCCAGTGTATTCATCCAAATTCATCCCAAAAATGCCCAGAATGCATAGGCTACATATTAAGATAAACAGGAGGTACATAGGCATACTGCCCTCTGCTGGCTAAGAGAGGGGAAAAAAACACAGCGTTCACAGGCGGCACACCTGTTGGCTCTCAACGAGCAATTAAGGACCAGAATAATAACAACATTCATAAACATGTAACTGCTACGGTAAGCAACTTTAAGGCTGCAGAAAATCTGCAACCTATTATTGCTCTTGCTCTAGCTCTAGCTCTCTCTCTCTCTACTTAATGTCGTTTCCCTTCAATGGAGGGGAAATTAAATTTGGGCCAAATGTTTTATTTACATGATTAAACCAAGGGACACGTTATGATGCGAAGCCTGCAAAGCTATTTCAGGCAGACAACTCAAGTCACACCCATCCCGATCAGCTAATCAGTCGCATTCTCTCCTCGTCCAAATAGGGCGGGCTATTTAAATCTCCCAGCTTACCTGGCTATGCTTCTGCTGCTACTCTGCAGAGTAGCAGCATGGTGTGGAAAACGTTACTTTTATTTTCACAGCGGAACTGGCAAAAACACATCAAGATGTCGGGAAGTCACCATGCATGCTCTGTTTTCTCTTTCCCAGAATGCTGCACACAAAACACAACTTCCTATTTGCCCTAACCTGGCAGTATTCTGCTATTGACACACCCCTACTGCCCCCCACTGGCTATAATCTAACAGGGTGCTACACTTTGCTGCCCAAGAGCTTTGTGCCTCACCCCCAGCGCGTAGTACTTCATCTGTGAAGGAGCTTTGTTCATCTCTCGGAATGCTTTTTTCTGAGGAAAAAACTGTAGGCCCCAGCACCCGCCTCGAGTTCCTAGGCATTATATTGGTGTATACAGCGTTCTGCATGCAGACCTCTCTCCCCGAAGAAAAACTGTGCCGCATCAAGGATATCTTGAAAACCTTTGCTTCAGCCTCATCTGTGTCAAAAAGGGAGCTCCTCTCTCAGCTGGGTCATCTGAATTTTGCTATGAGGATCATCCCTAAGGGGCGTGCGTTCGTGTCCCGTTTACTCAACCTGTCAAAATCTGTTAAAAAACCTCCAAGACAGTATCGTTTTAGATCAGGGGTGCCTGACCGACATTTGTTTCTGGTCTCTCTTCCTAGAGCAGTGGAATGGCATTTCCTTTTTCTTTAACGATAAATCAGAAACCCTGCTTCTATCGAGTTTTTTACAGATACCGTTCCCTCTGTTGGTTTCGAGGGCTTATAGTCCACTCTTTCGAGTCTCGCAAGTTGCAGCCTCTCTCAATTAAGGCTCTGTTAGCTGGCATTCAGTTTCACCTCCGCTGGCGGGAAAAGTGAGAAACAGACTCACCTAGAGTTTGCCCACGACCTGTCGGTTCATTTTACGCGCTGGCACGTTGCGCTGGGCGTGGAGAGTTTTGAAGATTTGTGCGATCTGATTGTGCTGGAACAATTTAAGGATTCAGTCCCTGAGATCAGCAAGGAAGCCCTTTTGACTCCATGCTGCACTACCTGAGAACCCCGGCCTGCACCTTCTCCCAGCGACCCGCTTTTCGTCGTCGACGGCAGCAAGCCCATGACCCGAACCTGGTTTTCTGCACGGCTCCGGGAACTCTGCTCAAGCTGCGGACTAAATCTGGATGTGTACACTGCTCACTCCTTCCAGATCGGAGCTGCCACAACTGCCGCACTGCTCGTGCCCACTCCTTCCCTAAAGTCTCTGGGCCGCTGGTCCTTGGCCACTTATGTCAGATATTCGGCTCAGCAAAAATGTAATTCTGCAGGCTCAAAAAATTATGATTGCCCACGCCATGTAATACCATGAAATCTGCCTTCAATAAATGTTCTGCTGCTATTTGTGTCTCTCTAGGATGCTTTCAGGTGGATTGTGGGGAGTCTTTCACTCTAATTGTCTCTTGTTTCCTCAGAAGTCCCATATTCAGGCCCTAGCTGTGGGGAATTCGAGTTCAGAAAGAGAATGTCCTGTAATTGTTATCTTATGCCAACTGAATAATTAAATTTGTTTATTTGGGTGTTTTAACTATTTTCTCTGGAGCAGAAAAAGTCACAAATGAGATCATGAATCAATGAGGGGAAGAATAACATGATTTGATGATTTGTCAGGTCTGGACTGGAAAGAGGACTCAGGTGCAGAGTTGCAAAAGGCAGAAGCCAGTTTTATTTTAACAACAAAAAAAACACTCCAAAGGAGGGAAACAAAACACTCACGATGAGGCAAAAAGGGTTAACAGGCAATTGGAAGCTCAATAAACTATGGACTATGGGCTGGGGTGAAGGAAGGACGAAACACTCTGGCACAAGACAAAGGGAGACACAGAACCTATATAGACACACACACAGGTAATGGGGAACAGGTGGAGACAATCAGAAATCAAGGCAGGCAGACTGGTGACACACAAGGGAAGGGCAAGTGACCTGAAGCGAGAGGGCAGTTAGATTTCAAAATAAAACAGGAAGTCACAAGACAAAACAAAAACACCATCACTGTGTTGTGACAATGATTAGTTGACAAAAGGCAAAACCAGATGAATCAGATTCAACTATGAAAAGTAGTCGAAGACACCCTGAATTTACACCCACCTTTGTATTTACAGTAGTGTAAATGAGGTAGAGTGGGTTGTCCAATAATCAGAGGGTTGACGGTTCAAATCCCGCTCTGTCCCAGTCGCTGTCCTTGGGCAAGACACCTTACCCACCTTGCCTCATGAATGCGTATGAATGATCATGGTGGTGGTCGGAGGGGCCATTTGACGCATATTGGCAGCCACGCTTCCATCAGGCAGCTGTGGCTACAGACGTAGCTTACCACCACCAGTGTGAATGTGTATGAATGAATAATGGTTTCTGTAACGCGCTTTGGGTATCGGGTATCAATAAAAAAGCGCTATAAATCCATTGTCCATTATTATTATTATTATTAATCCTGACTACAGCAGAACCTCTGGGGTTGTCAGTTATACATAGTTTAATTAAACAAATTTGGGGATTGATTCAGAGCACAAAGTAAAGATTCCTATCATTTTCATATAATTTCCATTGAGAGGTTTGCATTGTATTTTCAGTTTCTTTTGTCACTGCCTGCTGTGTGAATCGGACAATAATAGCTACAATTTAGTTGTCCCTGAATAATGAGTAGAAAGAGGGGAAATGTACCATTTGATAGCCCAAATGTGGAGAACTCTAAAACCTTTCTTTAACTTGACATCAGTTGGATCAGTGGATTTACACAACAAATTGAATTAATTATTTATGACCATAGATGTTGGATAACAGTTGTATGATGTACACTCTACATGTTAAAAGTGGCAATTGATATTCTCCATACCGTCCTTCACCAAACGTAATTTCCCTACTGATTGCCTGGTTGGGGGGGAAGCTCAGCTGTTGAGCTGGAATCATGATCTGACCCTTGCCTCATCTGAGTAGATTAATCGACTAGGGCAGTTTCAGTGACCCTAATTTTCCCTGGCAGCATCTCAAACGGCACAGCTGATGCTCGGGTATCCGGAGAATGATGTGATTGAAGTTCATCACAACTATTGCTATGCAGACAATGGCACAGGAAAAGGGGGCATTTTCAAAATTGCCATGCAGGATGCCAGAGCTGTCCTTCTCCAGTCAGCAGCGTTTGTTACATTCAGATTGAATCAGCAGTGTGTGCTCAGGCGATTAGGGAAAATAGGCTGCGGTTCAGCATCTCAGTGTAGGCAGTCTATACAGATACTGTTTTGTATTTTACTTATAAGCCTTACAGATTTAGGCGAGATTTATGCTCTCGATATCCTCTTGATTTATTGTAAAACAAACAGAGCAGCAAGACAAGGCCTCCAAGGTTCGTGTACGTTTCGTTAGTTTGATTTTTCCTTTAAACCAAACTGTCAGAAAACGAAAGTCAGCTGGTAATTTGGTTTTCCGTTTCAAACCAAAAACCAATAAACCAAAATTCAGGCTGGTTTTTTCGTTTTTTGGTTTTTGGTTTTAAAACGAAAAAACGAGGAAACCAAAATCAAATTACGGTCAAATTTTGATTGTCTTTTTGTTTTTGATCTTAAACAACACATTAACGCCGATGACAGACCGGAAGTGTCGGAACTTCAAAATAAAAGCCCAGTGACTCGTGTTGTAGCCACAGACTGTAGATGAATGGCCTATAAAATCTTTTTTTTCTTTGTAAATGTTGTGTTTTGAGCACATGGATACATTTTCACAGCTGTGTTTATTTTTTCACACAAGCTGATCGTTAACTCATCTTCCTACTGTTCTCCTCGCTGCGCTGGGTCTCTGTCTCCGCTGCGCTGTAGCGCTTTGCTTTGCTTCCAGTCAGTCAGATCATTTTCACAGCAGACTTCTTTGCAGCCTGATCCACCTGTTTGTGTACCTCTGTGTAGGCTCCACCGTGCCATGAGACAAACATGCAAGAAGTAGTGCAGTTTATTGTGTTTCACCGGCGATAAGCTGTCATTACGCGCGACCATTACGCACGGCGATTCCCCTCATCTAAGCTGCCAATTAGAGTGCCCTGTGCCGGGAAGGGAGCCTGATGAAATCCCAGACTGTAGCCGAGGTCTGGGACTGGATCCCATGTGACTGAAAAGAGTAGAAAAGAACCATAAAGGGGCCGCTGCCACCTGCCAAATATGCCCGGGTTGGAGACCTCAGGGTCGGGTTGAGTCTCTGAGAAGAGCTGGTCTATCACCCAGCCCCATGCAGCATTATTCCACAAGGTGGCGAACGTTACTGCAGCAGATCGTAATATAGCTATATTCCTCAAATAACAAAACAATCAGTCAGTATTCAATTAATAGCCGGGTCTCATATAATGGCGTTCAAGCCATATATATAAAAAAATAAATTAAAAACTATCTGCCGCTGCCTGGGACAAACTGAGGAGGAAATGTTCAGAAGCTCCTTGTGGACTGTCTGTGAAGACTGACTGGAGTGAAGCTGACCTCATCACGCTGTGAAAATGCTCTGATGAGAGCGAAGCCCTGCAGCGTGCGCAACGGACAGACCGTGAGGAAGATGAACTAATGATCTTGGCCGCTAATGTGTAAAAATAAACACAGTTGTGAAAATGTATCCGTATGCTCAAAACACAACATTTACAAAGAAAAAAAGATTTCATAGGCTATTTATATAGGCTACAGTGCAGTGGCTATAACTAAATTCACTGGGCTTTTATTTTGAAGTTCAGACACTTCCAGGCTGTCATCGGCGTTAAAGCAGATAACAGCGGCACGGCCGTTTCGGCTAATGCTGTGTTCAAGGCAGGCTTTTGAAACCGTAAGTTACAGCTTCAAGTCACAACTACGACTTGGTAGCGTTCCAGGTAACCCGTAGCTCGTGTTTTTACCGTCCTGTTGTCTGTGAAAGTTCCCTATAACGGCCACTCGTAACTTCCGACCCGTGAACTCGTACCAGATCGAACTGGTATGACTTCACAGGAAGGAAAAACACAACGTACGAGTTTCCTTGAACGCACCATGAGTTAGCAGCCCCCGCCCTTGTCAGGCATCAATTGGTCCTCGTGCTACGTCACCACATTCACGCGCATCCCTTGGCTGCACACACAGCCCTTCATGCCGTTCTCTCCCCTCATTGGATAACACTTGTATCCCACAAGGAAAATTTTCTCCTCGGGTTACAGCAGAGCAGAGTGACGGAGAGACTCGTGTTTAGGCTGAAATACTTCATGTAAGTGATTGCTGACGGAAAATAGGACTATTTAGGACTTATATTAACAAAAACATTCCACTGATATCTGCTTTAATGCAGGAGTGAAGCTGACCTCTCCCTCTGCTTCAGAGAGGGACAGCCTGTCCGGAGCCCGGTTGGGACCGGAGACGGGCCGCAGAACACGTACAGTCTGTGGCTATAACCATAGACTGTCAAGGCTGTAACGCAATTCACTGGGCTTTTATTTTGAAGTTCCGACACTTCCGGTCTGTCATCGGCGTTAATGTGTTGTTTAAGATCAAAAACAAAAAGACAATCAAAATTTGACCGTAATTTGATTTTGGTTTCCTCGTTTTTTCGTTTTAAAACGAAAAACCAAAAAACGAAAAAAACAGCCTGAATTTTGGTTTATTGGTTTTTGGTTTGAAACGGAAAACCAAATTACCAGCTGACTTTCGTTTTCTGACAGTTTGGTTTAAAGGAAAAATCAAACTAACGAAACGTACACGGACCCTCCAAGGTCCGGGGTCCGTGTACTTCGCGGCCATTGGTTTTCCGTTTCAAACAAAAAACAAAAAAACAAAAATTCAGGCTGGTTTTTTCGTTTTTCGTTTTTTGCTTTTAAAACCAAAAAACGAGGAGACCAAAATCAAATAACGGCCAATTTGTAATTTTGATTGTTACAAAATCTCTCTTTTCGTTTTTGATAATAATATTAACGCTGATGACAGACCGGAAGTGTCTGGACTTCAAAATAAAAGCCCAGTGCATTGACTTATAGCCAAGAAAAAAAAATAAACTTGTTTCCCCCTTGTAAATGTTGTGTTTTGAGCAGGTTTTGAGCATATGCATACATTTTCGCAGCTGTTTGCCGCTGATACGTGTGTGTGTTTGTTTATAAATATAAATATATATTACGATCTGCTGCAGTAAGGCCACCGCTGGGGGCTGGGTGCATGATAGACCATACTCCTACTCCCGACTCATTCTGACCCTGAGATCTCCAACCCCGGGCATATTTGGCAGGTGGCAGACCCTTTATGGTTCTTTACTACTCTTTTCAGCCACATGAGATCCAGTCACAGACCTCGGTTACAGTCAGGGAACTAGTGGAATCACCTCCGCTGTGCGTAATAGTCGCGTGTAATGACAGCTCCTCGCCAGATGAATCTACACAGTTTTCCCACTGTCGGCCCATTTCAAAACTCATTCCGGCGCCAGCATACAATTTATATTATCATTGTTAAGATTACATCAGTGACAGATTTCTTGTGATGTGTGATGTTTACTGAACATTAAGTGTAAATCCTCTCTCCACACCCCGGGGATCCAATAACAACTTTTATTCTCAATCCATGCTGTGCATTTACAAAGAATTACCAGCAGGTGTCGCACTGCGAGCATACCCTTGGGGGTCGTCGTTTTACCTGTTCAATCTTTGATGTTCTATCAGAGATGGACAGAGTACTCGACCCCAGTACTTGAGTAAGAGTACAAATACTACTGGTCAAATATCAATCAATATCAATCAATCAAATATAAATTGTATGCTGGCGCCGGAATGAGTTTTGAAATGGGCCGACATAGTGGGAAAACTGTGTAGATTCATCCGGCGAGGAGCTGTCATTACGCGCGACTATTACGCACAGCGGAGGTGATTCCACTAGTTCCCTGACTGTAACCGAGGTCTGTGACTGGATCTCATGTGGCTGAAAAGAGTAGTAAAGAACCATAAAGGGTCTGCCACCTGCCAAATATGCCCGGGGTTGGAGATCTCAGGGTCAGAATGAGTCGGGAGTAGGAGTATGGTCTATCATGCACCCAGCCCCCAGCGGTGGCCTTACTGCAGCAGATCGTAATATATATTTATATTTATAAACAAACACACACA
Source organism: Trachurus japonicus (assembly GCF_045865225.1). NCBI lineage: Eukaryota > Metazoa > Chordata > Actinopteri > Carangiformes > Carangidae > Trachurus > Trachurus japonicus. The sequence goes on along the minus strand of NC_140907.1, from coordinate 412,640 downwards.
CGTATCAGCGGCAAACAGCTGCGAAAATGTATGCATATGCTCAAAACCTGCTCAAAACACAACATTTACAAGGGGGAAACAAGTTTATTTTTTTTTCTTGGCTATAAGTCAATGCACTGGGCTTTTATTTTGAAGTCCAGACACTTCCGGTCTGTCATCAGCGTTAATATTATTATCAAAAACGAAAAGAGAGATTTTGTAACAATCAAAATTACAAATTGGCCGTTATTTGATTTTGGTCTCCTCGTTTTTTGGTTTTAAAAGCAAAAAACGAAAAACGAAAAAACCAGCCTGAATTTTTGTTTTTTTGTTTTTTGTTTGAAACGGAAAACCAAATTACCAGCTTACTTTCGTTTTTTGACAGTTCTGTTTAAAGGAAAAATCGAATGGCCGCGAAGTACACGGACCGTCCGGGTATAAAAGTATAATAATAATTTTCGTTTCGACGGGAAAACGGAAAAACGGAAACAGCGCCCCTTTTTCCTTTTCGTTTTAAAACAAAAACGTTTTTTGCTGGGTTTTTGCTGTCAGCATAAAAAACGAGAAAACGAAAAAACCAAAACCAAATAACGGCCGAAATTTGTTTTTTGCAAATTCATTTTGTCGTTTTTTGTTTCTTTTTTTTTATTAATATGATATGACTGCAGACAGACCGGAAGCGGAAGTGAAGTGTAAAACCGTCAAAATAATAGTTTAGCTTGCTGGCGCTAACTTCTTAGCGTATATTATAGACTACCGTCCTCTGTCTACACCATGGTTCACTTTTTTTTTTTTTTTTACTTCTGTGAAACTATAACAGCTGGTTGTTTGGAAGAACGTGTTAGGCCTATAATTATAATTTTAGCCGAGTGTGTGAATGCACTTACTGTGGAAAAACTTTACTATTAGCTATAGGCTTTACGTCCCCTGCCTAAATTAAGAACATCTATCAAGTCAGCAGAGGTCCCCATCACCCACAGTCAATACTAGGTGTCCTGACACTGCAGGTCTGCAGCCAGACTGTCTTGAATGATTTTGAGAACTTATGGCTTAAGTGCAGTTGTTTTTACAGAATAGTAGACCTCAGTGCTACCACGGCGGATGATGGCCAACACAGCCAGGCTCTGTGTTCATGATGCGGCTCAACAAAAACTGGCAGACCCAACTGGTGTCACGGCGGTGAGCTGCGCCCATGTGATCACTTCATTTCAGTCGGGAGGAGCAGGTTGATTTACAGTGGAAACCGCTTATAGTGATCACGGATACAGTAATCAACCGCTTATATAGATCAAAAGGCTTGGGACAGAATCATTTCTATAGGCTACAAATGCTGTTTTAGGCTAATTTGTTTATAGTAATCAAGAAATCCGCTTATAGTGCTCATTTTTGTTCATTTTATGGATGAAAACATGCGCAAAAACAATTTAAAAACTATGTGTAGCCTATTTATTTTATTTTCGGTGGTGTCCCATTGATGTGCACTACTGCAGCAGCCCGCACACGTCGCCGTGCTGTGTGTTGTTGTGCTGTGTGCGTCAGCTGGCTGGCTGAGACACATGACTGTGGGTGCAGCACGGCTGTTTGTGTTGTCTGTCAGTGAATGAAATGATCGACTTTATATCGACCGCAGACGTCATGGAATAGATTTTGGGCTTTTGGCTCGTTCCGTTCATCTCCGCGTAGCGCTCGTTGTCCGTTATTGGCGTACAGAGAGAGAGAGAGAGAGAGAGAGAGAGAAAGAAGCTAAAAATTATAATTATAGGCCTAACACGTTCTTCCAAACAACCAGCTGTCATAGTTTCACAGAAGTAAAAAAAAAAAAAAAAAAAAGTGAACCATATGGTGTAGAAAGAGGACGGTAGTCTATAATATATGCTAAGAAGTTAATAACTATTATTTTGACGGTTTTACACTTCACTTCCGCTTCCGGTCTGTCCGCCGTCATATCATATTCATAAAAAAAAGAAATGAAAAACGACAAAATGAATTTGCAAAAACCAAATTTCGGCCGTTATTTGGTTTTGGTTTTTTCGTTTTCTCGTTTTTTTAAGGCAAGGCAAGGCAAGGCAAGGCAATTTTATTTGTATAGCCCGTTTTTACGAACAGTTTGTCTCAAAGGGCTTTACATGGCATCGTAACAACATCCTCTGTCCTTAGACCCTCACATCGACTGAGGAAAAACTCCATGGAAACCCTTTTAACAGGGAAAAATCGGAGAAACCTCAGGGTGAGCAACAGAGGAGGGATCCCTCACCCAGGACGGACAGACGTGCAATAGATGTTGTTACAGACAAGAAAACAGTTTACAGTTTGTCACAGAATGTGCGAAATATGGAAATGTTAGCAGGAGTTGATGAAGGCAGTCTCTGGTGAGGGGAGGGGGCGGGGGGCAGGGAGAGCTGGCCAGCTCGATGGGAGGACTGGGTGGCAGACTGGTCCATGGGAAGGAAGGGGAGGCCGGTCTAACAGCAGGGGAAAGGGTGGGAGGGGGGCGATGCAGGCGGCGGCTGGTGCAGAGAGATGGAGCTCCGGTGGATCTGCGGAAACACAGAGAGAGTGCGAGACACCAAGGCCAAACTACAAAGTGCAACAGAAAATGACAGTTCAAAAAAGAAAATGACAGTTCAAAAATCTTTAATTTAAGCTGACAACAAAAACCCAGCTGTAATGTTGTTGTGCATGCAATGTTGTTGTTCGTCCAGAAGGAGTTATTATTGTGTTGGTTAAGCCGGAAGAGGAAGAAATAAGGTGCAGAGAAAGACGGTTAGTATGAGTGTGTAACACGGGTTTTTGCATAAGAGTTACGCTGTATTCTTGTGTTTTGGAAAGCTAACTAAAAGTGTGTAAGAGTCACAAAGTGCATCGGAGTCTTCTTTCTAAAACTTTACACCAGCAAAAAACGTTTTTCCGTTTTGGTTTTAAAACGAAAAAACGGATTATACTTTTATACCCGGACCCTCCAAGAACCTTGCTCTCCTGCTGCTATTGTTCTAGCAGCAGTATGCTATATTTCAAAGGAGGTTAAATCGAACGCAACTGGACTTAGTTATTTGTCTAGGAAGACGTTTCACCTCTTATTTAAGAGGCTTCATCAGTTCATGTACGCATCTGACCAGGCTGGGACTGGTCCAAGGGGGCAGTTGTGGGTCTGAGAAGTGAAGCTCACTTCCGCGTTCAAAAAACTGCAATCCCCTCGGCTTCCTCTGGGGGCTGGTGTCAGAAGGGAGCATTCCCCATAGACCCCCATGTTAAAATCGCCGATTTTACATCCTCAATAAACATGTTAAAAGCCTGGTGTCAGAACGTTTTTTTGTCTCAATCGATAGTTTCTACCCCCGCACACACTCTGAGGGGGGTGAATTTTTTTTAAAACTCTGCCGTTTTACTGTTATTAGGTTAAAACTCTGGCCAATTAGGGCGTGGAAACGTTGAGTGACAGGTCCGAGCAGCTCCGGAGACAGGCTGCTTCGAGGCCAGTGGGCGGGTTCTCGGCCGGCCAATCCAACATGGCGCTGTTCAGGCCGCCATATTTGAGTCACAAAAACGACTCCCCAAAACCAATGGGTGACGTCACGGACGCTACGTCCATTCTTTTTACAGTCTATGGACTGGTCCAACTAACTGGTGTGGAGACCCAGGTATTTAACCTCTTGTGTGGGCGTTCACAAGGGTGATGATGTCACTGGTTCCCTTTTGTGCTCCAAGTGCCAACGACAGTCGTTTAAATGACTGTCTATGATGGAAAGTTGGTTTTGACTTCGTTAGTGCCCTATGTTGTTATAACGACAGTCGTTGGAGGCACTTTCCACTTGTGAACAGTTGTCCTTCTTTGAGGCTAGATTGTTGAATCTCCTGGGAAGGGATGAAAGGGCAGCATTGAATTGGAGATAGGTGGTGTCTGAGACCCCCTCCCCTGTTGAGGGATGGTTTCTCTGCTTTTACATAGTTGGCTTCTTTTACTCCTCTTTCAAACCATCTGTCCTCTCTGTCTAGGATGTCCAGTGTCCTAAGTCCAGTTGCGTTCGATTTAACCTCCTTTGAAATACTATGACCTGGACAAATGAGAATATGCACAGGCTTAGTATATGCTATAGTTTATGCCTTCTCCCTCCATCCAAACTAATAAGTCCCTGCATAATGTACATTTTTGGCTCTTTCATCATTCAAAGGAACATATACACACCATGGTGGATCCAGTCACTGCCACTGTGGCCAAATTTGGATTCCTCTGTTGTTGATGGCCTCCAGTCTAATAGATGGAAATACTACTGTTTGTGTGACAAGTGACAAAACCTTGGAACCACAGTGTGAAAACGGTTATTTTCTCATCAATCATTCCTGCATTTTATCAACCAAAGCTGACTATGCTCCTAAAACTGCACCATACAACATCTGCAAAAGAAACAATGCAATTACAGAAGCCATCTGGTACAATAGAAAATAAATGATCAACAGTGATACAAACAGATGGCAAAGTGTTAGATTGCTGTTTGACAAGCAAATAATGGGTAGGAACAGTAAGTACAATTGTCAATGGCAACAGTCTGCCATTGTTGATGAGGAAGCAGTGAGATGCCGTCGCTGGAGCCATAAGAGCCATTTAATTTAAATGGGGCTCAGTTCTTTCATATGGGCTGAAACACCTACAGCTCTTGTCTCTGCGACACAAACGCGCTCCGTAACCCGTAATCTTTTGTTTATGATGGTTAAAGCAGAAGTAAGCAATCCGCCCTCGTCCCCCGGTCGTCACCACATTCACGCGAATCCCTTGGCTGCACACACAGAGAGGACCGCCCCTTCATGCCGTTCTCTCTCCTCATTAGATAAAAGTTGTAGGATACAAGGAAAGTTTTCTCCTCGGCTTTAAGACTACACAAACACACACGTTGTAACATTAGATGTGTTGTAACGTTATCCGCCTCTCCATTGATTGATTTTTTTGCCAGATTTGTTGTAAACAAACGCACATGGCTGAGAGGAGCGTAACCAAAACAGCGGAAAAGCTAACAGACTTGCATAGTTCCCCTTTAACAGATAAGAAGAGTTTCTTTTGGGATAAATGGATAAGGTCTGGTATTCACATTCTTAAGGATGTTGGATTCAGATCCTTTTGACAGAATAAAAAATAAATATAATCTGTGTAATTCAGAATTTTGGAGATACCTACAAATCAGACATTGCATTCTCTCAAATAAGAGTATACTACACAAAGTTACTGCAATCATAACTGGTGGGTTTATATTCTCCCTGCATATTCCCATTTCTAAAGCTAAAGGAGGTACCTTAAAGACAGTATCAGAGAGCTAAGAGGAGAAGGAAGGATTCACATCTCTCATAAGACACCAGCTGCTCTGATGTATATTCAGGAGTACAAGAAAAAAGGTGACAACAATATTGACAACATGTCAAGTGGTATTCATCAAGGGTTTGTGTGGCATTCTGCCAAGGGAGGAAGCAAAGCCTTAAATCAGCTTAGGGGCCATCTTCTCCACAAACCTCTGGAGCAGTGCCCTTTTGGAGGTTAATTTGCTGCGTCAATGAGTTGGGATTCACACTGAAGGACAAATGAGCAATTTGTATCCACTTTTTCAGCCAAACCTCAATATTTGTTGATGTCATATCGACAAAAAATGCATTCCACTCCACCGTTACTTGCCTGTATAATTTATTTCTTAAGATTTCAAAGGACCATTTGCATGTCTTTGGTGATGGTAAACCATATGGTAAACCATAGTATGCTTGGCTGAACTCATCCTGCACCAGAATGAAGGTGACAGAGGAGCAGAGGTTGTCATGTCGTGTGTATGTGTTGTCTATTCCCCATTTCAGTTCAGCATTTCCTGTTTTATTTTGTCTAACTCTCCTCTTGTTTCAGATTACTTCCTGTCAAGTTTCCCTCCTGTGTGATTGCTGGCCCTGCCCTAATGAGTTGCACCTGTGTCTCTGTCTCTTGTCCTCCCTCTCCTAGTGTATTTAATCTGTGTGCTCCCTGTTTTCTGTGCCAGATTGTCTTCGTATGTCAAAGCGTCCCAGTCTTGCCTTCTGTGCAAATAAACGCAATCCTTACCTATTGAGAGAAACCTTGCCTGAGTCGTGCATTTGGGTCTTTCCCAGTGGTGTCAGCAGTCGTGACAGAGGGATCAATAAATCACATAAGAGGAGTTGAAATTATGAGGTGTTCTGTTGTAATAGCAGGAAAAACTAGAAAAGAGAACACACAAAGTTAATATTGTGTACTAATGTGAAAGGAAATAGTCCAGCATTGTTGGGAAGAGACTGGATCCAGCAACTGAAACTAAATTGGTCAGTTGTAAATAGAGTAGCACCTGATAGCTTTTTTTTTTTTTTTTTTTTTTTAAATATATATATTTTTTTGGCCTTTTTGCCTTTTATTGGAGAGATAGACAGGAAAGGGGGAGGCAGAGAGAGGGGGAATGACATGCAGGAAGGGTCTGCCCGACGCGGGACTCGAACCGGGGACGCCTGCGTTGAGGACTGTAGCCTCTACATGGGGTGGCCGCCTTAACCACTACGCCACGCACCGCCCCGCACCTGATAGCTTTGATGAGCTATGTGATAGATACCCAGAGGTGTTTCAGACCAGTCTAGGGAAAGTGACAGGCATTAAAGCTAAACTACATGTGGTGTCAAGGGCTGTTCCCAAGTGTGGTAAACCACGGCCTGTGCCTTATGCACTTAGGGACGCCATGGAAGCCCAGCTAAACAAAAATATCACACCTGTGAATTTCAGTGAAGGCGCTGCACCAACTGTCGATATTCCTAAATTTGATCAGACAGTGAGAATCTACACACAAAGGGCTCTATCAAGTAAACAGACTTCCCTATGGTGTAGCCAGTGCACCTGTTATATTTCAAAAGTTAATGGATCAAGTTTTGCAGGGCATAGAGGGTGTTATTTGTTATTTGGATGACATACTGATTACTGGTCAGGACACAGAGATGCACATGAAACACCTGGAAGAGGTTTTGAAAAGACTGAAAAGCTACAACCTCAGGGTGAACAGAGAAAAATGTGCTTTCTTTCAACACAGTGTATCTTATTTAGGACATGTTGTTGATGCAGAGGGGATTCTAGCCTCGTAAACCAGCCTCTCACGGAAATGCATTTCATTTCATTTCTCGGGAGAGTCTGGCCTCATTCCTCCTGTGAGCGTTTGGGGTGGGCGGGAGCTGGGCGGGAGTAGTAGCGTTGACAGGCAACCCCATTCAGCCAATCAGCAAGTTGGTGTAGTGACGGGGCTTTGCACCAGTCGGTCCCTGATTGGCCAACGTGCTGTGTCAATCACAGCGGTGACGCTGATTGGCTCGGCCTTCTGAGGGTTTCAGGCCAAACGCTTACAACGGGGATGAGGCCAGACTCTCCCTCAGAAATGAAATGAATTGCATTTCCGGGAGCGGCTGGTTTACGAGGCTAAGGGGATTCACCCAATGCAAGAGAAATGTGAGGCTATTGCTAAAGAGGCTATTCCCACAACAGTTACAGAGCTAAGATCATTCTTGTCACTGTTAAGTTATTATGGGAAGTTTATTCCAAACCTTTCTACTCTGATAGCACCTATGACAGAACTGCTACAGAAAGATGCAAAGTCGCCTCACATTTTCTGTGAGGCAACCTTGAGTGCCATGAAAGGCGCCATACAAATAAAATCTATTATTAGTGTGCTGAAGCAGTCACACTATTGTTCTTCTGTTTGGCCATTTTCTTCCGCCTTTTTACGGTCTTCTTCTAGTCCTTCATACTTTGTGCTATTTCAACAATTCATATATCAAAACGTGCAGCTTTTTTTGAACTTTATCGGCATTACTTTTCTCTTTTTAACTATTTATACTTTTTCAAATATTTAACTTTTTCACAAAAAATCTCACATTCATCAAAAGTTCAACCCTCTCTTCTTCACAACTCCACTGTAGTGTAGGGGGTTATGGTAAACTGCTTGCCAACCCGAAGGTCACTGGTTCGAAACCCTAAGGGAAGAATTCTTGTTATGTTATGTTGAATTCTGCTCTCCTCCCCCCGCCTTCAATTGGTTACAGGTGTTTGTTATCTCCTTGATTACTCGTACCAGTTTGCAGCACATCATCACATTACAATGAATGACAACAGTTTTGAAAGCAGTGTGCTCTCTGTAGCCGAGTGGCAGAGTAAAGGTTTAGTGATCATATGGTCATGCCTCAGTCTTTTCACTTCATTGCTTGACTTTTGATTCCAATTATTCAGCTGTCATTGGACAGTCTTTGATTCCTCATAGTATAAAGCTCATTGTAACTCAGGTTCTCTGTGGCCATATGGTTAGTGCTCAGCCTGAAATTCACAGACATTTTCATACTAAGTCATTCAAGCTTGACTCTCAAGCTTTCTTGATGTTGACAGTGTGCAGATCATTAACAGACAACAGTCTCTGCAACTGTGTGTGCACCGTGGCCTAGAGGCAGAGTGGAAGTCTAATGACCATGAGGGTGTGGGTTCGATTCCACACCCGCACCCACGGACCTTGGTCAAACATTTGTATGGTGATCACAGCTTGCACTATTTGCTAATTCTGCAACAGCGTTCAGTTGCTATCAGCAGTCACACCATTTCCATTCTTGGAAATGCTTTTTCTAGTTAGTATTAATATAATAGTGTGACTGCTGAAGCAGTCACTGGCTTCTGCTTAAAAAAAAAAGTAAGAAATCGAACCCATGACCTCATGATCAATAAACCTTTACTCTGCCATTTCGCCACAGAGAGCACAGACATAAGCATGTTGCCATTGTAATGTGATGATGTGCTGCAAACGGTGGCAGAAGCAATTAATGCGTCTCTTAACAAACACCTGTAACCAACTGGACTACAGACAGAGTTGTGGAGAACTCTCAGCATTGGGCTGAATGAGAGCAGAGAGCTCCCTGGCTGCATTTAAAAAAATTTTTAAATTATTATCTAAAATAAGTCTCTTTGCATTTTTGACCAGAATTTTTAGCCAGAAGACAAGTGTGGCTTACAAAACTGGAGAAAATAATTTTGTCTAGAGTTTAATTTGCAGAAAAAGTTAAATAATATTGAAAAAGTATAAATAGTTAAAAAGAGAAAAGTAATGCCGATAAAGTTCAAAAAAAGCTGCACGTTTTGATATATGAATTGTTGAAATCGCACAACACCTAACACACGAACCATATGGCCACAGAGAACCTGAGTTATGTTTACAAATGAGCTTTATACTATGAGGGAATCAAAGACTGTCCAATGACAGCTGAATAATTGGAATCAAAAGTCAAGCAATGATGATGAAATGAACTGAGGCAGGAATCGAACCCATGACCATATGATCACTAAACTTTAAACCTTTACTCTGCCACTCGGCTACAGAGAGCACACTGCTTTCTGTTGTCATTCAAGACTGTTGTCATTCATTGTAAAGTGATGATGTTGCTGCAAACTGGTATGAGTAATCAAGGAAAAAAGGATAACAAACACCTTGTAACCAATTGAAGGCGGGGAGGAGAGCAGAATTCAACATAACATAACAAGAGTTCTTCCCCTTGGATTCGAACCAGTGACCTTAGGGTTGGTAAGCAGTTTACCCTAACCCCTACACTACAGTGGAGTTGTGAAGAAGGAGAGGTTGAGACTTTGATGAATGTGAGATTTTGATTCAATGATGTTTAAAATAAAGAGTAATTAGTATAAATTAGCACACCAAGTAAGAAGAGGGACTTTTTTGTGACCTGTGACTATTTTTGGTGAATTAAAATGAATTAAAAAAGCACTTAAACGGCAAGTTACAAAGTTGAGAGCTCCTTCTCCTGCTGATGTGAAAAAAAATGCATTGAGCTGAATGGGAGCAGAGAGCTCCTGGCTGCATTTAAAAAATAATTTTAAATATTATCTAAGTCTCTTTGCATTTTTGACCAGAATTTTAGCCAGAAGACAAGTGTGGCTACAAAACTGGAGAAAATAATTTGTCTAGAGTTTAATTTGTGGCCGTGCTGACAGTTTAGCCAGAAAAACTCTAGAATGTTTTTTTGCCTCTATCCACTCTGACAAAACCACTCTGGCTCTGCTCGTTAGACGCAATTACACACACATTATAAAGCTGAAAAAAATCAGAAAAAGTTTAAAATATTTGAAAAAGTATAAATAGTTAAAAAAGAGAAAAGTAATGCCGATAAAGTTCAAAAAAAGCTGCACGTTTTGATATATGAATTGTTTGAAAATAGCACAAAGTATGAAGGACTAGAAGAAGACCGTAAAAAGCGGAAGAAAAATGGCCAAACAGAAGAACAATAGTGTGACTGCTTCAGCAGTCACACTATTGTTCTTCTGTTTGGCCATTTTCTTCAACCTCTTTCTTCAACCTCTCTTCTTGATAACTCCTCTGTAGTGTAGGGGTTAGGGTAACTGCCTGCCAACCCTAAGGTCACTGGTTCGAATCCAAGGGAAGAATTCTTGTTATGTTATGTTGAATTCTGCTCTCCTCCCCCCCCCGCCTTCAATTGGTTACAGGTGTTTGTTATCTCCTTGATGTACTCGTACCAGTTTGCAGCACAATCATCACATTACAATGAATGACAACAGTCTTGAAAGCAGTGTGCTCTCTGTAGCCGAGTGGCAGAGTAAAGGTTTAGTGATCATATGGCCACAGGTTCGATTCCTGCCATCAGTCATTGCCACATCCTTGCTTGACTTTTTGATTCCAAATTATCAGCTGTCATTGGACAGTCTTTGATTCCTCATAGTATAAAGCTCATTGTAACTCAGGTTCTCTGTGGCCATATGGTTAGTGTGTTAGTGTTGTGCTATTTCATTCAACAATTCATATCAACAAAACGTGCAGCTTTTTTACACTGAACTTTATCGGCGTTACTTTTCTCTTTTTAACTATTTATACTTTTTAAAATATTTAATTTTTCTGCAATGTCCAACTCTAGACAAATTATTTTCTCCAGTTTTTGTAAGCCACACTTGTCTTCTGGCTAAAAATTTCTGGTCAAAAATGCAAAGAGACTTAGATAATAATTTTTTAAATATTTTTTAAATGTAGCCAGGGAGCTCTCTGCTCTCATTCAGCCCAATGCTGAGAATTCTCCACAACTCTGTCTGAAACATGCTTATGTCTGTGCTCTCTGTGGCGAAGTGGCAGAGTAAAGGTTTATTGATCATGAGGTCATGGGTTCGATTCCTTACTTTTTTTTTAAGCAGAAAGCCAGTGATCCTCTTATCAAAGGTTTTTTCTTTACCCCTCACATACTGTCTCTGTCGGTAGCCTAGTGGTTAGCTTGGCTGGTCTGGAGACCTGAAGGGTTGCTGGTTCAATTCTTGCCTCAACAACAATTATAGTGAATGATTTTCCCAGTCGTCCTCTGTTGACTTCTGATAAACTTGCTTCATGTTGAAACTGCTGCTCTCAGCCTGAAATTCACAAAGAAATTTTCATTCTAAGTCATTCAAGCTTGACTCTCAAGCTTTCTTGATGTTGACAGTGTTGCAGATCATTAACAGACAACAGTCTCTGCACCTGTGTGTGCACCGTGGCCTAGAGGCAGAGTGGAAGTCTAATGACCATGAGGTTTGTGGGTTCAATTCCGACCTTTGGTCAAACATTTTTTTATTGTATGGGTGATCACTGCTTTGCACTATTTGCTAATTCTGCAAACAGCGTTCAGTTGCTATCAGCAGTCACACCATTTCCCATTCTTGGAAATGCTTTTTCTAGTTTTAAAATATTTTTTAAATGCAGCCAGGGAGCTCTCTGCTCCCATTCAGCTACAATGCATTTTTTTTTTTTCACATCAGCAGGGAGAAGGAGCTCAACTTTGTAACTTGCTGTTAAGTGCTTTTTAATTCATTTTAATTCACCAAAAAATAGTCACAGGTCACAAAAAAGTCCTCTTCTTACTTGGTGTGGCTAATCTATACAAATTTCTCCTTATTTTAAGCATCATTGAAAAATCTCACATTCATCAAAGTCTCAACCTCTCTTCTTCACAACTCCACTGTAGTGTAGGGGGTAGGGTGGCTGTTTGCCAACCCTAAGGTCACTGGTTCGAATCCAAGGGAAGAACTCTTGTTATGTTATATTGAATTCTGCTCTCCTCCCCCGCCTTCAATTGGTTACAGGTGTTTGTTATCTCCTTGATTACTCATACCAGTTTGCAGCACATCATCACATTACAATTAATGACAACAGTCTTGAAAGCAGTGTGCTCTCTGTAGCTGAGTGGCAGAGTAAAGGTTTAGTGATCATATGGTCATGGGTTCGATTCCTGCCTCAGTCATATCACATCATTGTTTGACTTTTGATTCCAATTATTCAGCTGTCATTGGACAGTCTTTGATTCCTCATGGTATAAAGCTCATTGTAACTCAGGTTCTCTGTGGCCATATGGTTAGTGTGTTAGGTGTTGTGCTATTTCAACAATTCATATATCAAAACGTGCAGCTTTTTTTGAACTTTATCGGCATTACTTTTCTCTTTTTAACTATTTATACTTTTTAAAATATTTAACTTTTTCTGCAAATTAAACTCTAGACAAATTATTTTCTCCAGTTTTGTAGCCACACTTGTCTTCTGGCTAAAATTCTGGTCAAAAATGCAAAGAGACTTAGATAATAATTTAAAATATTTTTTAAATGCAGCCAGGGAGCTCTCTGCACATCATCACATTACAATGGCAACATGCTTATGTCTGTGCTCTCTGTGGCGAAGTGGCAGAGTAAAGGTTTATTGATCATGAGGTCATGCGTTCGATTCCTTACTTTTTTTTTTAAGCAGAAGCCAGTGAAAAAGAGCCTATGCGGAGGGGAGCGTGCCTATGTTCCCTCAGCCCTATGTTCCCTCTGGACTCTCTCTACCTATCTGGACTCTGTCTATCTGGCCTGTCTAGCCTCTACCTGGTCTTTTTACTAAACTTAACCAACTCCTTTCTTCATTGCCTAAACCCAACCAATGGTGGGACCAAAGGGCTGTGGGAATAGGGCCTAATTTTCAGTGACAACAAAAGTTAGAAATGAGGGAACATAGGGCTGAGGGAACATAGGGCTGTGGGAACATAGGGATGACCCCGTGATGGCGATCACACACACGCGGTCCCATACAGCACCTACACAACGCTGCTGGCGCATCTTCTAGCTCCGACTCGCTCGCCATGCTCACAAACGTTTCCACAAGTGACCAGCTGATACATTGCTCTGCTTCTTCTTCTTGTTTACCCATAGCACCCATGCTACAGGGCAGATTATTTCTTAGCACAGACTTGATGTAGCTGGGCTGTACAGCCCTGGGTACTAATGTTGGTCTCATTGATTAAATCTAACAACTGTGGCAGTCGCGTTAGTTAGTTTGTATGAAAAGTGAAGCTTCAGGTGTGTATGGTTGGACAGAAGAGGAGCGCTGCCACCACTTGTTTTCATCCAGATAAGGTGCACGCGCCTTAAAGAGACAGAGGTGCATTGCCTCGATCTCCTCGCCACATACACCCCCCAACCCCCCCCCCCCCGCCTTAATTTTTTTTTATTGCGGATATACACGAATCACACAAATGACCCATTTGGGATCCAAAACGGCGAATTTCGCCGAAAGGTGACAAGTTTGCACCCCTGACATAAGGGGGCGACGCACCGAACCGAGGCTGCCATGTTGCATCGCCATTTTTTACGTTGAGTGGCAGCGTGACCGTAGGTAACCACGGAAACTCAGCGGAGCTGTCGGCTCAGGGAGAAAGTTTTCCAGGTTGCATGCCTCCCTGCTTAGTGACTACTGTTTTGATTATGCAGATTTTTTTTTTCTTTCACAGAAAGTCAAGTCACTCACTCAGAGATTGATTAACTAATGTAAAAATTATCGCAAGGATTTATGCTAATTAATATTTACAACAGTTAAGATTTTCCGGAGGCTGCATCTGTCCTGGCATTGTATCTCCTTGTATCTCTTCCTGCCCAAGAAGATGGACAAGCCAACTAGTGCTCAGGAATTCTTTGCCACAAAGAAGTACAAAGACAACTCCCCAGAGCAACATACCAAGGAGGAGGGGATAGCACAGTGGATAGGGCGCACAGGACTCCCAGCGCGAATTGTAGAATATGAGGAGTTCATCCCCATGATGGCAAAAATGGACAAAAAGTGAGTGTCAAAAAGACAAAATGTACAAAGAAGAGAAAGAAAAGGTCAAACAAAAGCTGACCACAGCACGCAGGATTACTAGGGTTAGATATTTGGACTAAAAAGGGGTTAACAGCATCCTTCTGGGAGTCAGCGCCTGTTACTTCAACCCTGAGGACAACAAGGCTGAACACAAACTGCTGAAGTTGAAGGAGATGGTTCACCTTCACACCACAGAGTCGATTAGTACACTTGTGGTGGAGTCAATGGAAGAATGGGGGATTCCCAAAGTGAAGGTCCTTACAACGATTACTTGCTTTTTTCCACACACATGCAGACGTTGCCACAACTTCTGAAGAGGACTCAAGAGGCAGAGCACGATGATGGCAATGATGACGATGAGCATGAGGAGGATGACAGGTCAGTCTGTGTATGAAACTATGCTATTAATTAATTCAACATTTATGTAACTGGTCTTTTTTTATGAATAAAAAAATAATAATTCCACAGAAAGTTAAAGATTAAAAATAATGCTATTAATTAATTCAGCATTTATGAAACTGTTTATGATTAAATTTGATATATGTACATAAAAACTTTAGGTCATAGAACTATGTCATTTGGTTCACTAATGCAAGGGTTAAGGTGATTAAATACAGGGTGCGAACTACGGGGGAGCCAGGGGGGTCTCAGCCCCCCCTAATGAGACATGAGCTCCCCTGAAAACATGATTTGTGAAATTTTGGGGGGTCTCTAAAATACTGGCAAAATGCTGTCTTTTCCCATACATTTCCTCATTGATTTGTTTTTTTTGCATTGTCAATATAATGGATCGTGTGTAAAATAGGCTATTTTAATGTATTTGAGCATGAGGGTGAGTCATCGCTGACCGCTATTTCGCTTTAATAAAGATGCAATTGATGCCTGCATGCAATTCTTGTCCTCACCATTGACGCGTGGGTGTGCTAGTCTTAAACGTCACTCTAAATCAGACATTGGAAACAAACAAAAACAAACAAACAGCTGGACCGCACTGGAACCACTGGAGCCGCTGAATTTCGGTTCAGATTTGTAATATGTTTGGCAGAAAAGAAAACAGGGAAACCTACTCACGAATTTCGGGTTTACAAAAAAAAAAAACACGGGTGACCCTGAGGAGCAGCCACACACGAGTTCTTCAGCAGCTGCTAAGACAGACACCACCGCTGCACCTATACGGGGACTGATGTCGGCGAAAGCCTGCCAACAGCCGGGCCCGGGGTGACCACCCAGGACAAGCCTACAGAGGCTAACTCAGAGGCCACTGATGACCGTGACTCCACCTGCCTCTCTCTGCCGGCTGACTGGACCAGCCAGCAGTGGAGAGAGTGGAAATCCCACCTGGCTGTTTCTGAAGGATGGAAATTTGGGATGCACAATTTGCAGAGACACAAAAACTCTCCTCCTCTCTGAAAAGGTAATTGGCACGCACTTATCAGAAGAGTGGATTAATGGAGATGCAAACTGCCACACACAAAAAAGGGTTGCGTAAACAAATTTATAAACATCGAGACAGCATTGCACACAGAAGGGCCGTTGAAGTCGCGGAAACCAAGCAAAAGGAGATTCTGCCAAACAGAGTACAGAGCTGGCTTATAAAAAGCTCCCTCCTTTAATGAAGGTACAGGAGCTCAATGGCGCAAAAGTAGGCACTGTGCATAAATCAGATAGATCATGTGCTGAAATTATAGGCCATATTGCACAGCATATGCGGATGAAGTTAGTCTCAAACATAAAAGAAATGGATTCAAAAATCAGCATAACTATTGATGAGAGCACGGTGCATAGACGCGCATATCTCATTATATATGTGCGGTGTGATGTAAGTGGGAAAGGAGATGTGGACAATGTCTTTTTAGACATTACAGAATTGACACAAGGCACAGATGCTGAATCCATCTACAGCAGCTTGAGACAGAGTTTGCGCCAAGCGGGATTAGATGATGAGTTTTTGGGGAAAAACCTCATCAGCATCGCCACCGATGGTGCAGCAGTTCTCACCGGCAAAACCACTGGACTGATTGCGATGCTTAAATGTGACTTCCCAAACATACACTCCATTCATTGCCTGGCCCACCGCCTTGAATTGGCTGTCCATGACTCTCTCAAAGAGGTTGCTGGATGTAACCACTTTGAGTTTTTCATCTCCAAGCTGTACGTTCTGTAGTATCACCAGTCTGCAAAGAATGCGCGATTGCTCGAGGAAGCGGCTGCAGATCTCAATATGCAGATTTTTAGAATTGGGCAGATATTCACGATCAGGTGGGTGGCAAGTAGTTTTAATACTGTAAAAGCAGTCTGGAATAACTACCCTGCATAGCTCGCCACTTAAAGACAGCGAGCGAGGATACATCCCGCAACGACACAGAGAGGAAGACGTTTCTGGGGCTATACAAACATCTCACACACTCCGGGTTTTTAATGGATCTGGCTTGCATGAAAGACATACTCCACATACATAGTGGATGCCACTCACCAGATTCAGCAGACTGATAAGCATGAAAGAGAGTGGCGGTAAATCCACATTGAAGGCTGAACAGCACACATCCCTGGGCCTGTTTAAGGATGTTCAACTTGTTGAGGGCAGGGGGAAAATCAACCGGCGTCAGTTTTATCGGTCTGTGATTGACAGCCTTAAAGTGCGAATGCTGGAATCGGACCTTGTCCACATGTTAAAACCCCTGGATAAGCACTTCTGGCCACAGGACCGCAATGCATTGATCCTGTATGGAGAACATTAAGTAAGAACACTAGCTAAAAAACTCGGCGAGTCTGCTAGAGAGGCAGTGGATGAGTTCCGCGACTGGAAGTTACAAGATAAAGCACCAGGCAAAACTTTGGAAAAGCTTTGTACTGCAAGCAGGACATATTATCACCCCACCTCATCAGAGTGTGAGAGGGGTTTTTCTGCCGTAAATAACACTGACAGCAAGACCCGCAATAGACTGCGTGAGAACAGCCTCTCATCGCTCCTTTTTGTGGATCTTAATGGACCCCCTCTAGAGAGATTTGACCCGACACCCTTCATCAGATCCTGGATTAAATCAGGTCACCGCCTGTCCACATCATGGGCTTCTGGACCAACAGCAAAGGAAGCTGATCCCAGGCCTGTGTGGTCCCTTCTGTCCTAAGGTAAGGGCTGATCTGTACAAACTGTATTATTAATTGTTAGGACTGTGTTGTGATGTTAGTGAGGATTGGATCTCTTGTAGGCAGCCTGGCCGATTATTTTTCAAATTATGATGGTCATGCATGTGTGGTGTCATTGATTGGTTTGTTGATGCGTGTTAAAGTATTTCAGAGGTTATTTTGCGTATGTTAATACGGACTTGGTTATTTGTTGCAGGACTGGCATGTTTTGATTTAGATTTGATGCGTGTGTGGAAGTTGGGGGTGATATTTGCTTACAACAGTGTCTCTGGTGTGAGCAGCTGCAGCAGCAGAGCGGTCACGCCGTGACTGCGCTCCCTTTGATGTGTAACCGCGGCCGGACCTGCTCCGACTGCCTGGTGTCTCCATTGTGAAAGTTTAGCATTATTTACAGTAGGCTACTGTATCAGAGTTGTGCTTACATGGCAATACAGGCTTGTGTTTTGAGTAAGTCCTTGCTCCGAGGCACGCGGCACCCTTCTGGAAAATGATGACAATGAAGTACAGAATCTTGTCAGAAAGGCTAAGGACTACATTGCTTATCTTGTGTCACAAACAGTGCAAGTATGAGAAGAGCAGTTGACTGATGATGAGCAAGTCGCAAATTAGAGTACAGAGGCTCCAGAATCAACTACCGCAAAACAGTGTAGATTTAGGTTCTTCAGTGCCAATCAATCGTCCATCTAGGCCCAAGACAGCCAAGACAACAAACATTAGGCAGGAGATTTTAAAGTATAAAGAGGGGCCGAGCCCCACCAGGCTGCTGCTACTAGTGCTGAGGTTGAGGAATCTGGCATTGAGTATTGGATAACTCAGTGTTGTTCCACTGTCTTTTGCAACACTGAAACCAGTAGCCCTGGACCTCCTGGCAATGCCAGCCTCTCAGACCTTTACAGAGAGGGTCTTCAGTGTAACTGGTTCTCTTGTAGCCGCAGGAACAGAGCTAGGACAATTTTGGAAAGAAGAGCTTTCCTCAAAATAAGCAAGCCTAAATAGTGGTTAATGGCTGGCCTGAACAGACATGCAACAAGCAGGCATGTACTGTGTACACACACACAAACAAATAGAGAAGTGAATGTAGAGGAAACCCAGTTGCTGCTTTTGAGACTACTTGTTATTTGTTTCTGGAGTTGTCAGTACTGTTTATTCTTTTCTGTCAACAAATTCCTATGCAGTCAGTGCCATTTGTAGTGTTGTTCTTTTAAGTTAGTTTTTATGATGCAAAATCATCATCATGCAAAATTCAGTTTACAAGCAGGTCACAGACACACATTTTCACATTTGCACTTTTTATTATGTTACTATAGCTTGAAGCCTGTTTTGTTGCATTGTCAGTCATGTGATGCTACAGTATTTTATGTATTTATTTAATTTAAATGTATGTGTGTGTACCTACATGTTTGGTTGGTAAAACAAATATGTTGAGCAGTCTGCTCAGAGCAGAGCATCTTCCGCATCAGGAATGGATGTTTTCTTGAGTCTTTAAGGTAACAATAATATAATAATAAGATGACCATGTTTGATTTGTAAAATGGGTTTGACTAAAAGAAAAGAATTGTTTCATCTATACTATACTAGGTAATTATACTATATTAACTGGGTAAAACAGAATTACATTACTAAAAGAGATTAAAATCATTGACTAATGATCAGAGTTTTAGTTTAACTTGACTAAACAAAAATGAGTTTGAAGGTGACTAAAACTAATAAAAACTAAAATGAATTAAAACAGGCCGCCAAAAACAACACTACTTGTTGTGTACTTGTTAGCTACAAAAGCGCGGGTGTCCATGTCCATGAAAGGCCACCAAAAGTAGCGTCGGAGGAGCTGCAGAGTTCTGTTGGCCCCAGCATGACAGGCAAAAGGAGAGCAGTGCCCCCCACCGCAACACTTCTTACCACATCTGGAATGAAACGTGATTCCCAGGGTCAGGTTGTCATTGGAGAATGATGGAGAGTGCATCTGGTTTAGCTAATATTCTTGTTTCCTGGACGGTAAGTTATGAAGAAGTTAAAGCAGTCAAAAAACAGAGGCGGGAATTCAATCTCTTGGCGGTTTGGATGTAAGAAAGGTTTTAATGATCTGTCCATACCATAAAGGGGTGCTCCGCCCCCTCGAGCCAGTATCCCCATTCCTTCAGGGCCAGTTTTACTGCCAGCAACTCCCGATTTCCCATGTCATAGTTGCGTTCAGGGACTGTGAGTCAGCATGAGACGAAGGCACAAGGGTGTAACTGGTTGTCTGATTCACCACGTTGGGATAGGACCGCCACCACTCCCACATCTGAGGCATCCACCTCAACACTGAATGGTCGCCGGGGGTCAGGCTGGGTGAGGATGGGACCAGAGGTGAACAGCTCCATGAGACACTGGAAGGCTGCATCTCCCTAAGGCGTCCACCTGAAAGGGAGCTTGGAAGAGGTAAGTTGGGACAAGGGAGCTGTCACTGAACTGAACCCCATGATGAATCTTCGATAAAAATTAGCAAACCACAGGAACCTCTGGAGTTGCTTACCTGATGTAGGAGCCGGCCACTCTGCCACTGCTTTGAGTTTATCAGGGTCTGCTTTCACTTGTCCACTCTGAATAACATAGCCCAAGAATGCTACTGAAGCTGCGTGGAACTCACATTTCTCTGCTTTTACGTACAGTTTGCTCTCCATCAGCCGTTGGAGAACTTGTGGGTCACATGTTTGTCCATGGTGCGTGAAAAAATCAGGATGCCGTCTAGGTAGACAAAAACAAAACAGTTAAGGTAGTCTCTTAATACACCATTTACCAGGGCCTGGAAGACAGCTGGTTAGTCTGAAATGCATCACCAAGTATTCGAAATGGCCCAGGGGTGTGTTGAAGGCTGCCTTCCATTTGTCACCTTCCTCGATGCGGACCAGGTGGTAGGCGTTCCTCAGATCTAACTTAGAAAATATGGTGGCACCATGAGGGGCTCGAAAGCAGAAGACATAAGAGGCAGAGGATATTTATTCTTGATGGTTATTTGATTGAGCCCTTTGAAATCAATGCATGGTCTAAGGGTCTTGTCTTTCTTACTTACAAATAAGTATCCGGCTCCCAGGGGGGATGAGGACAGGCAAATTATCCCAGCCACCAGCGATTCGGCAATATATTTTCCATAGCCTCTCTCTCGGGTCAAGAGAGATCGTAGAGGCGGCCTGAAGGCAACGGGGCACCTAGAACAAGGTCATAGGAGCGCTGAGGTGGCAGGGAAAGGGCACTCTCCCTACTGAATACATGAGCAAGATCATGGTAATTAGCTGGAATCAGGGAGAGATCAGGAGGAGGTGACAGGGATGGGGTAATGTCGCCATCTATGGGTGGAAGAGCAGACTGCAGACAGACAGGATCACAACAATCACCCCAGTTAATTATCTTCTTCCGGCTGTCCAATCAATGTGCAGGTTGTGAAGGACAAGCCAGGGATGGCCGACCATTCCAGTCAAGTGAGGCTTCTAGTCAGCTTCTTTCCCTTAAACAGGGTTCAAGAAGCGTTGCTGACTATTTCATTGAGTTTCGGGTGTTGGCTGCTATACGTAGGTCGGGGTGGAACGACACAAACAAGGAAGCAGCTCCACTCTTTTCTGGCCATGGCAGGCTTTTATCACCGCTTCATACCCCAGTTCTCCAACCGAGCAGCTCCTCTCACAGACCTGACCCAACCAGATCCAGTGGACAGAGGAGGCAGAGGCAGCTTTTGATGACATCTGACAGTCACTAAGCAAGCGACCTGTTTTATATTGCCCAAATTTTGATGAACACTTCATTTTACAAACTGATGCTTCTGGCCGAGGTCTGGGAGCTGTTTTGCTCCAGGGACCACAGGGAGACCGGCATCCAGTCGCTTACATTAGCCGAAAACTTTCCCAGAGAGGTTCGATATTCAATGGTGGAAAAGGAGGCACTGGCCATCAAGTGGGCCCTGGATTCCTCCCGGTGCTACCTGCTGGGAAGAGAGTTTACCCTGGAGACAGACCATAAGGCACTTCAGTGGATGGAGAGGATGAGGGACACAAATGGACGGATTACGCGCTGGTATCTGGCTCTTCAACCTTACAGATTCAGCATTCAGCACATCCCATGGGAAGGACAACGTCACTGCTGACTACCTCTCTCGCTGTCCCAGCGAGGGTTCTGAAGGGGGGGAGTGTGTGTGATGGCTGCAGCCACACATGGTCACACCCTCCATTTTAATCATTTGTTATAAGATGATTTGTTTTCAGTAAGACAAATAATTGGCATTCTTGGATTTGGTAATAGTTTATTTTGTTTAATCTTACATTTTTGCACAAGTATACACATTAATACTGTATGATTTAAATATTGTGTTAATTATTATTTCTTCTTTTTGAGTTACCTGGCTGGTGGGGTGGTGATGACTCCGGAAGGACAAAAGGCGTGGCCAAGGGCACCTTTATACAGCCAGTAGCTGAAATGGGCCAAACCACCCACTCAAATGTCATGGGGAGGGTTTGGGGTTTAGTTATTTGCGTTTTGTATTAGTTTAATGTGTTGCCTATTTTGTTCATTCCTTGCGTTTCACTTTGGTTTGCCCAAGCCAGTATTTAAGTTTACTTTGTCTCTCATTTAGGAGGTCTGTTGTTTCAGTTGCACTTTATTGCCAGTTTATTTGTAGTTATATTAAGTTGACCTCTTTTAAGGGCCCTTGTCTTGAGTTGTAAGTTTGATTTTGTTGTTTCTTTGGGTAAATAAAAACCCACTTTTCTTTGAAATTGACTGTGTTGTGCTCCTTACTGCTTGGTCCCTGACAACGCTTGCCACAATGTTTGAATGGAGCGGAGCCCCTATGAGCCCTGCGGGCACACAAGCAGCGCGTCAACATCATCTTGCGGCCCGGAGCTGAAATCAAACGCACCTCTTCTGCTGCATCAAGTTGAACTGAGTTGAAAACAGCGCCACTGAGCTTCTATTGAACTACATTGGTTTTCAATCAAGATTCCAGTGTGACGGCAGACAATTTCAGCGAGGCGGCCACCTCAAAATGTATAATACAGGAAAAAACCCTATATATACAGTATATGTATATATTCTGTTCTTATAACAGATCCATGGTATGGTCACAGTTGGCATTCTAACTCACAGCACCTAAACAAAGTGTGTTGCAGTTAAACAATTACTTCAGGAAAGAGTTAGTCCCAGTCTTTCTATTTTGACCCAAAGGCAGGGAACAAAAATACTGAGACAAACAGGATGGTCTGTCCTGACTCGTTTGGAGGGATGTATGTCTCAAACAAACTATCAAACATTTTCCATTTTAAAAGGACAGTGCTTACTATGTTTGTGAAACTGTCTGTGTTGACCCCTTGTAAAACACAACCACACACTCCCTTA
The DNA here is from genome assembly GCF_045865225.1 of Trachurus japonicus. Taxonomy (NCBI): domain Eukaryota; kingdom Metazoa; phylum Chordata; class Actinopteri; order Carangiformes; family Carangidae; genus Trachurus; species Trachurus japonicus. The sequence goes on along the minus strand of NC_140907.1, from coordinate 390,006 downwards.
CCACACACACACAGGTCACTTTATGTAATTGCAGCTCCTCCATATCAGTGCTCAGTCAAAGATGATCATGTGTCTGTCTGATTAGCTCAGTCTTGACCTTAAGGTCATGGGTTTGATTCCCATGTTGACAGAGATGGTATGCCCGGCAGTAGCCCCCCGTGGTCCTATCAAAATTTCCCAGAGGAAATATTCTAGTTTTAGTTACTGTAATGTTTCTGTATTTCATTAAATCTAATGTATCTGCATGATGCCCTTTTGACTCTGCACAGTTTAACTCTGGGATTTATTCCCAGGGTTATAGCCCAATTCAAAACCAACTGTGCACTGTTAGATTCATTGTCATAGTACTGCGAGAGATCTCAATTCAGTGTTATGTTATGTTCGTTTTATTTGATACGGACATCACAAATAAATTGAGACTGTCCTAGAGGACAGACCAGATGCTTTGCAGTGCAGATTAATAGATTGTTCTTGATGTCACTATGGGAAAAATAATTAAGTGATATCAATTTTTCCCATCAAGTTCATCTTATGAATCCGCAGCTGCTTTTTCACTGTCCTTGTGGTTGAATCTTCCTTCTGATGCTATACTTCAGTGGGCTCAGTGACACAAATAGCTACTGAAAGCTCCGTTACAAGTTCAGAAAGCCCATCACACACTCTCAAGTGAGATGATTGTAAGTTCTCTCCAAAATTTGCCACCTGTCCAATAGTATACTGTGTCCACCCAGGGATAGTTGTAACTGGGCATCACACCACTTGCTTTGCTGAATAATTAACTACCTGATGTGAGATGACATTTTTTAGATAAGAACAAATGGGGTCCTGCCCCCTTTTCGTTTGTCCATGGCCTTCTCACTAAACAGTTTAAAGAGTTAAGGGTTATTTCCAATGAGTGCAGTGCACTTTCAATGGGAGTGGTGAAAAGGTTAATGAATTCAACACTGTATGTCACGGCTTGCCTTACAGTGAGCACAGTGAAAAGTGCGTTCACAGGGCTTTGACAGCATACTGATGAACGCAAAACGGTAAAGGAGAGTGTCACTGCCCCCTAAAGGTGGACATCAGCAAATGCAATGGGGAGTTGGTAGCAGCTGGTGCAGTTAAAATATGGCTTGTAATAGATGATTACTCTTTTATTTCCTTTGATGCAAAATAGATTAGAGAAAAAATTTTGAGCATTTTCAGTAGGAAATTATTTATGAATTGCATCCCATCTATTTTTAATTTTAGGTGTACTCTTGGTTTTCCTTTTCTCATTGTATTACCAGGCAATCATATTAATATTTACATTAATCTATATTATTTTTTAAATAATAGAATACACTTTGCTTCACTTTAAAATGTCTGATAGTTTTTATAATTGATGTTTTGAATTATTTTTGATAAACAAGAAAATGCAGCCTTATTCACAATTGCAGTGCAGTATAGCATCCAATAGAATGAGTGAGGATTTGTGTATTGCTCTGTCTCGAAGCTGTATCTCACTCTGCATCTCAACAATTTGACAGAAGGTGTCAGCACCAGGGGACCTGAACCAGTGACCAGAAACAATCCCCAAGCAGAATGTGTGTTATCCCTCCTCACATTACTCCATCCATCTCTCCTCCCTCCTTACGTGTAAATCAAAGCCACACGCAGCACAGTTTGCAGCTCTAGAATAGACCAGTGGTACATCAGGTGGAAGAAAATCCAATCTATTTGACTGAGATATCATTTGCATAGTATTCACAGTGACTATTACAACTATTATTGAAACAATCATTCCAAATCTGCTCTCACAGAAAAACAGCAGAAAGGAAACCATATTATTGCTGTGATTGGCTGCAGATAAATTCAGCCATGTGTGACACTGTAAGAAAAAAATCCTTTGGAGATGTAGTTTCGCTCTGCATCCTATGAGGCCGTGTCATTTATTTCATGATGAGGTGCACGGTTCAGCATTCAGAGTGATGGGCCAGTAGCTCTGTGTTTACTCAGTAGTTATGAAGTCTGGAATCAATGCAGAGGCCAGCTCTGTGTTTTTGTACTCCCTGTGCAGTTACCCCTTTTCTGCACTTAAAATGACAAGTGGCACGTATGCTGCCCTGTGACTCTGAGCAGGTAAGTGTCCAATCAACACTGATAGACATAGAGTGAGCAAGGGAGCAATGAGGGTGAATGCACGATGCTTTATTTATGGAGCTGGAAGCAGCCATGACTGACAACCTGGGATAACAGAGAGGTCCATCTCCCGCAACCCCCCCCACCACGAAAAAGCCTCAGGCTGTCTCACACCCAGGATGCTGTCACAAACACACACCTACACAAATATCAATGCCATCGGTTGAAAACATCCTATCTCTAAAATGTCACCTTGTCAATATTGCTCTGCACTTGACAACCTTTCTGACTCCATATGGAGAAGGGTAGAATTTTGCCAACATGTGGACCATAAAAAATGGTAACACAACAAAAGCTATAAATATTTTGATAGAAGGTCTGATATAATAACTTTGACGTGTAGCTCTGAGTGCAGAGTTGTACCACCAGCTTCACTGCCCCTAAAACCCTAAAAAAGTAACTGAATATGAAAAAGACAGACACTAAATGGATTTGCATATTACTTGAGTCACGTCTTGACACACTTTAATCCAGTAAATTCTACTGCTCGGAACACTCCATGAATTTCTTAGTTTCATTTTTTTTTTCTTTTGTGCTATGCACGCTCATTGCCTGCCTCACTTTACCAGTGCATGAAAGCCTTTGCTCTAATAGCACGACACAAACACATCAATCTCAATCTCAAACACCTTTTTCCACCACTAGCCCTGAGACTGAGAAATGTGGAAGGTTAGATCAAGTTGCTCAGAGGTTCAACAAAAAGGATAAAAACCACTGTTCTTAAGGTCAGAGCCAAACTTGATCACCAGTTCACTCATGCCTGCAACATGCTTAGGTATTTGAGATAACTTTGACTCAAATGCACAATCCCTGGCTTTGCCAGAAGTAAAGATTTGTATTAGTTTAAAAGACCAAGTTAAGTGCAACACATTTGAGAAAGATATACACTATCCTGTATGGTCAGCAAAAAGAGAAGCTAAATCATCTATGATACAAAATAAAATGCCCAAGTTCCTATTACAAAAGATCTTGCAATAATTCCATACATTTATTGCATTTAAAGGTACTGAGATACATTTCTTAAGAAACTAACTGAGTTTAAAACTTAAGGCAGCGTTGGTTATCCAGTAGCCATTGTTTTAAGTTGTGAGAGAAATTTAATAAGTCTATTCTGCTTTTTAGGGTTTCAGGCAGTCTGTTCCATTATTTGATGGCTGTCCATGAAAAAGCTGAGGAGTTACGCCAGGAAACAGATCTTGAGGCTCTGATTGTCAATTCAGAACAAAGCTGTACAAAATTTTTCAAAGGGCTGCATTATATATTATCTTATGAGCCAGTCCAATTTAATTAGGTTGTCAAAACTCAAAAAAAAATTAAAGAGTATATTGCAGGTATTGCATGGTTTGCAGCTTATAATTCAATTTGATTACTGTCAAGACACAAATCAATTATGGTAAATGGTAAATGGACTTGCACTTATAAAGCGCTTTTCTAGTCTCTCGGACCACTGAAAGCGCTACACTGTTTCATTACATTCACCCTTTCACACACACATTTATACAGCTCTGTTCACAGACAGGCTTTTAGAGGCTAATCATTCACACACATTCATACATCCGTTGGTACATCGGACACTGTTTACATTAAACACGTGTCCTAATAGTGACACTTGACCAACTGTGTGTGTGTGTGCATCAGGTTTTGCACTTTCTTGCCTCAACATTCATCAACTTCAGAGCTGTACTGGCAAATACAACACTCTGGCACCACCTAATGGCAGCAACATGTAGCTTCCTGGCTTTAGTGAATTGTCATTTGTTTCCCCTTAATATCATAAACACAAATAGGACAAGTCTACTGAATGAGGATATTATTACAAATCACTCATGATTTAGAGCCATGTAGCTAATTTTGTTTAGTGCATTTGTATCTCTGAGAGAAAAGGTATGTGTGTGCATGTGTGTTTGAGCTGCTACATGGGACAACCACAGCCTCAGTCAGGACCCAGAGAAGGGGTGGGCTTATCGAGGATCTATTATTTCCCACACTCTCGTGCTCTGACCGAGACCAGGCCATCACTGATTTCCCTGGAGTGAAGCTGCAGTAGCTCTGATACTCTCCAGCAAACTATCTCTCCAACAAAGTTAATGGTCAAATTTACAGGGGCAGAGGGAGCTGCAACCATGGATGTTTTCTCAATAGCCTGGATCATTTTTGGCTTTTCCTTCTTTTAATTGTGTGTTGTGTGCTATAATACTATTTTTGACCATTTGAGGAAGCAGCAGCAATATGTTGATCGTTGGGAAAATCAAATACGTCTTGTACATTCAGGTTAAAACTCAAAGAATGAGGCAGTCTGACATTTGACACATCATTGTGACATTCTAAGTTTAAAAGTAGGTGAGATTCTGGCTACAAGAGAGGAGACGTTGTTAGTTCCAACATGCTTTTCATTTATTTATTCATTTTTATTTAAACCTTTATTTTAACTCGAGTTTACAAGCAGCAGCAGAACATAACATAACAAATGACTGTTAAATGCCGACCATTCTACACGCCGCGGGAGCTGACGGCAGTCATCGTAATGGCCGTCTATGTACCACCAAGCGCAAACTGCAAGGAGGCTATGGCAGAGCTCTACACCAACATCAGCGAGACGCAGACGGATCACCCCGACGCCTTTTTCATCATAGCCGGAGATTTCAATCAGGCAAGTCTCAAATCTGTCATGCCCAAATTCTACCAACACGTGAATATTGCAACAAGGGGGGAAAACACATTAGACCTGGTGTACACAAACATCAAAGACTCTTACAGAGCTGCCCCCCTTCCTCATGTTGGCAGAGCCGGTTCAGACCTCCATGGGGCCCTAGGCAAAATTCTGCTAAGGGGCCCTCCTAACTGAACCCCAAAAACAGTCGCACCTGACACCCAGTGCTTCCACGCATCCCCCCTTTAAACGTATTGCAGTGTTGGCCTAACTAAGAATAAATTCAGAACAAATCAAATCAAACTAAATGTAACAATCATCAACATGTTAATGTTTGAAAAAACTCACTATTAAATAAATCTCTAGATAAAGCGACTATTAATTCAGCTCCATCAAATTGGCTGCACTTGTTTTACTTTCACTTCAAATGTAGGTAATTATGTTTATTATTATTTATTATATAATTATTATCATTTTTAGCACCATTGTCATAATATTTCACAAGTTTTGTTTGATTCTGCATCTATATTTGCATGTAGGCTATCCAAGCAAACAAAATTCAATCTTAGTCAATATTTATCCATTGCTTTCCATTTTGTATGTTGATGTAACTACACTACAACTAAAATTATAGAAGCCAGCAAGACGCACACGGAGACTGGGGTTCACCCAGGGCCCACCGCCCTGTTAATGCAGGTCAAATGCGGACTAGTCCCTCCCTCCCTCCCACTCTCTCACCCGGAGAGGAGAGTTACCTGACTGCTGTTCCTGTAGGTCATTGTCAGCTGTTTCTTCCCCCTAATTCCCCGAGGGATAACTCCGCTTCATCGTGGCGTGCTAAACGCTGTCTTGCTAGGCTGTACTGGGAATCCGGTAGGCTACACGTCACGTCGTCAGTTTTTTATTTTTTAACGGGGCCTCTGCTATTTTGCGGGGCCCTACGCAACGTGCGTAGTGTGCGTATTGGGTGAACCGGTACTGCATGTTGGTAGCTCTGATCATCTGGCTGTCATGCTAACACCAGCATACAAACCAAGGGTGAAGCAGGACAGGCCAGTGGTCAGTGAGATCAGAACGTGGCCACAGGAAGCCATAACAGCACTGCAAGACTGTTTTGAGAGCACTCAGTGGGACATTTTTAGAGAAGCAGCAACATATGAAAATGCCATTGACCTACAAGAATACACAGAATCTGTCATTGGCTACATCAATAAATGCATAGATGATGTTACAGTGGTTAAAACAATAAAAAGGCGTGCCAACCAGAAGCCATGGCTTACTGCGGAGGTCTGCTCATTGCTGAGAGCCCGCAATGCAGCTTTTAAAGCGGGTGATATGGCAGCATACAGTGTGGCAAGGAAGAACCTGTCCCGGGGGATCAAAGAAGCAAAGAGGCTGTATGCACAAAAACTTAACAGCCACTTCATGAGTGACAAAGACCCACGTCGCTTGTGGCAAGGGTTTCAGAACCTGCACAGACACTCCCACCATCACCCACTGACCAGGTACTCCAGGTGTCCACAGCTGAAGTGAAAAGGGTCCTCGCTAGCGTTAACCCACGCAAAGCTGCAGGGCCGGACAACATCCCTGGCCGTGTTTTAAAGGACTGCGCTGAGCAACTGTCAGATGTTTTTACAGACATTTTTAACACATCGCTCAGCCAGGCAGCTGTGCCTACCTGCCTCAAAAGTGCTACCATTATCCCTGTTCCTAAGAAGTCAAAACCAGCCTGCTTAAATGACTTTCGCCCTGTGGCCCTAACACCAATCATAATGAAATGCTTCGAGCGGCTGGTCATGCGCCACATTAAGAACTGCCTCCCTGCAAACCTGGACCCCCTACAGTTTGCAAACAGAACAAACTGATCCACAGAGGACGCCATTGCCACCACACTCCACCTCACACTGTCCCACCTAGAGAGGAAAAACACCTCTGCCAGAATCCTACTTATCGACTTCAGCTCAGCCTTTAATACGCTCATTCCACAACAATTGGTGAAAAAGCTGAAGATGCTACAGGTGGACACTAGCATCTGTAACTGGATTCTCGACTTCCTGACACAGCGGCGCCAGGCAGTCAAGGTGGGCAGTCAAACATCGAGGACCATCTCAGTGAGCACAGGCTCTCCTCAGGGCTGTGTTCTGAGCCCTTTGTTGTTCAGCCTGCTGACCCACGACTGTGCTGCTAGGCACAGTACCAACCACATCATCAAGTACGCCGACGACTCAACAGTGGTGGGGCTCATCAGTGACAATGATGAGTCTGCGTACAGGAGCGAGGTGGAGCTGCTCACTGCATGGTGTGAATCCCACAACCTTGTCCTTAAATGTGGACAAAACAAAGGAGATGGTGATTGACTTTCGGAGGGGTGGCAGACAACATGCACCAATAAACATCCATGGTGCTGCCGTGGAGAGGGTCAGTAACGTCAAGTTTCTGGGAGTCCATCTAGCTGACGACCTGACCTTCTCAACAAACACCACAGCGGCCATCAAAAAAGCCCAGAGGTGTCTCCACCCCCTCCGGAGGCTCAGGAAGGCAGGTCTGCCCACTCCTCACCTCACTACCTTTTATAGAGGTACCATTGAAAGCATTCTCACATACGGTTTCACTTCCTGGTTTGGGAGCTGCAAGGCATACGAATAACAGCAACTCAACCGGATAGTGAAAACAGCCAGCAGAATCATTGGTGCCCCTCTGCCCTTCCTGAAGGAGATCTACGAGCAGCGCTGCACCCACAGAGCTGCTGCCATTATCAGGGATTTCCATCACCCCTCTCATGGACTGTTCTCCCTCCTGCCATCCGGGAAGAGGTACAGGAGCATCTGCTGCAGATCAACCAGGATGCTGAACAGCTTCTTTGCACAAGCTGTAAGGCTGGTAAATGGACTGCGCCCCCTGCCCACACACACACCCACACACACATTCACACCCAACCCTCCCGCCCAGTAGGTCAGTAGGTCAGTCATCCTGCATCTAATAGCACTTTATTATGGACACATTCCAAAACTGCTGCCGCTGTACGATTGTTTTTATTCTTGTCTGTTTTGCTTTCTTTCTTACATTTTTATACGATGCGATACGATGATTTTAACACGTTTTAAATTATTTATTATTATTTTTCTTTTAATAAAGCACTGCTAGTAGGAGCTGGTGAGAAACGATATTTCGTTTCAGTCGATGTATCTTGTACATTTGTGTGAAATGACAATAAAGTGTCTGATAAATCTGATACATTTAATAACAGTTGCAGGATGATTTACAAAGGTCAGACACCATGCGTTTAAAATCAGCAAGAGTAGGAATAATCTCCAGCCTCAAAGTATGTTGGAGAATATTCCATGAGTTGGGAGCATCAAAGGAAAAGGCAGATTTACCAAACTCTGAGTGTACAAAAGGGACTTTAAGAAATAATAAACCACTAGAGCGAGTAGAATAAGATCCAGAGCGCCATTCTAATAAAGATGAGATGTATGGGGGCTGTCTACCAGTAAGGGCCTTAAAGATAAACATATACCAGTGCTTCATGCGTCTGTCAGAAAGGGAGGACCAACCAACTTTTTTATAGAGTAAGCAATGATGAGTGTCATATCTATCCCCGGTTATAAATCTGAGAGCAGAGTGATAAATGGAATCCAGAGGTTTGAGGGTTGTAGCTGCTGCATGTCTGTAAATGATATCACCGTAGTCCAAAACTGATAAAAAGACTGATTCTACAATTATTTTCCTGCTGAGTAATGGGAAATAAGCTCTGTTTCGGTACAGAAAGCCAACCTTCTGTCGCAGAGTGGAGGCAAGGACATTAATATGCAATTTAAAAGTTAGCTTCTCATCAAGCCAGAGACCAAGGTATTTATATTCAGTGACTCGTTCTATGGATGAGCCATCTATGGTTAATAAAAGTGTATTGGAATCCAGGTTTCGGGAACGAGTGAAAAGCATAAACTTGGTCTTTTTTGCATTTAAGACCAATTTCAAATTAATAAGAGCCTCCTGCAGAAATTTAAATGAGAGCTGCAATTTCTCAGTGGCTAACTGTACAGTCAGCAATGCAATATAGAATCGTGTCATCTGCATACAAATGGGCATGACAGCCATTCAGCGAAGAAAGAATATCATTGATATAAATAGTAAAAAGGACAGGACCCAGGACAGAGCCTTGTGGCACACCTTTGGTTACAGGCAGGAATTCAGAACAAAAATTACCAGACTTTACACATTTGCGCCTAGAAGATAAATAGTCAGCAAACCAATCACAGGCATTAGCATGTAAACCTATGTTATGTAGACTATTCAACAGTATTTGATGATCGACTGTATCAAATGCTTTCGACAAGTCAACAAATAAAGCAGCACAGTGTTTTTTCTTGTCTAATGCTGTGATTATGTCATTGGTAACCAGAGTGATGGCTGAAGTTGTACTGTGATTGGCTCTAAATCCTGATTGTTGGGGACTGAGTATCGAGAAGGTGGAAAGAAAGCCCTTCTGTTGATTGTTTATCAATGTCTCAAGCACCTTTGCAAGGCAAGGTAATTTAGAGATAGGACGATAATTGTCTGGGTTATCCCTGTCTCCTCCTTTGTGCAGGGGAATGACATGGGTGGATTTCCAAACAGGGGGAAATTTGCCAGCGGAGATGGAAAGATTAAATATGTATTTGAGTGGCTCTGCAATAAGTGGGGCTGCCAGCCTGATGAAAAATGGTTCTAAATTATCCTCACCAGTAGAGCTTCTAGGATTAATCAATAGTAGCTGGTATAGTACCTCTTGCTGAGAGACAGGGTTAAGCGAGAAACAAGGGTTAAACAAACAATCAGAGCTGACAATTGGTGGAGCAACAGTGGACCTAAAATTCTGATCGAACAGAAGGCCAGCATCAGCAAAATGTCTATTAAATGCTTGACAGATGTTGGTTTCGCCTGAGACATCACAATCATTTACACACAGGTGTGTCGGCAGAGCACTGGAAACTTTAGGTTTAAGTAGTTTTACTGCATTCCAAAATTTTGCAGGGTTGGAATCAGAGAGATCAGATAATCATAATAATTTTAGCTTTCCTCACAGCTGCAGTACAGCGGTTACGAATCTGATGAAAAGTGAGCCAGTCATGAGAGTTACCAGAATGTCTAGCACGAGACCAAGCTAAATTTCTGTCCTTGAACAAGCTAGACAGTTCCTGTGAGAACCAGGGTGTTACTCGGTTGTTTGGAGGTCAATGGCTTGGATTTTTGATTCAATATTACACGAAGCAAGGTCATTGAGGAAAGCTTTGCTGTCAAAGACTGGCTCACTTTTCGTCAGATTCGTAACCGCTGTACTACAGCTGTGAGGAAAGCTAAAATTATTATGATTATCTGATCTCTAACTCTTCTTCCAACCCTGCAAAATTTTGGAATGCAGTAAAACTACTTAAACCTAAAGTTTCCAGTGCTCTGCCGACACACCTGTGTGTAAATGATTGTGATGTCTCAGGCGAAACCAACATCTGTCAAGCATTTAATAGACATTTTGCTGAAGCTGGCCTTCTGTTCGATCAGAATTTTAGGTCCACTGTTGCTCCACCAATCATCTTGTGGGTCTATAACTATCTTACAGAGCGGCCACAGTATGTGAGGCTGGGGAATTGCATGTCAGACACAGTGGTGAGCAGTGTAGGAGTACCACAAGGTACTGTGCTCTCACCTTACCTCTTCACACTTTTCACTGCAGATTTCACATCTACATCTGAATCTTGCCATGTTCAGAAGTACTTTGATGACACGGCCATAGTGGCATGTGTGAAGAAGGGACAGTAAGATGAATACAGGGACCTGGTGGGGGCGTTCACAGACTGGTGCAACAAGAACAACTTGTCGCTTAATACATCAAAGACCAAAGAAATGATTATTGACTTTGGCAGGTCCAAAAGATCCTTACGGCCTGTGACTGTGGATGGGGTGGACATTGAGAGGGTTCAGTCATACAAGTACCTTGGAGTACACCTTGATGACAGGCTGGACTGGTCTGTACACACAAATGATGTGTACAAAAAGACACAAAGCAGGCTCTTCTTTTTAAGAAGACTCAGGTCTTTTGATGTATGTAATGTAATGCTGCGTATGTTTTATCAGTCTGTCATTGCAAGTGTTACATTCTTTGCTATTGTCTGCTGGGGTAACAACATCAAGGTCAGGGACAGGAACAGACTAGACAGGCTCATCAAAAAATGTAGCTCTGTGATGGGGGAGGGAGCGGAGCTGGTAGAGGCTGTAAGTTGAAGACCATCCTGGGTGACCCCCAACACCCTCTACACAAAACCCTCTCAGGTCAGAGGAGCAGCCGCAGTAAAAGGCTCATCTCCCTGACCTGCAGAACTGAAAGATTTAAGAGATCATTCCTGCTGCAATCGTTTTATATAACACTTGTTAAAATGTTTTTTGTGTTCATCTTTTTTGTGTCATTGTTGTGTGAGCTACTGGACTAACTTGAATTTCCCTGCTAGGGATGAATAAAGTATTCTCTATCTATCTATTTATATGTTTTTTTTTAACGTATTTGTTTGACAGATGCGACTAATACTCCGGTGCGACATATAGTCCAGAAAGTACGGTACATTTATCAATTGGTTCTTACAAAAAAATATATCTAATAAAATATAAAAGTAAAAATGTCTCTTAAAGCTCTTGAATTAGTGCATACAACCACATTATTTACCAACAACATAAAGTGAAGCATAGGCTCCATAGGCTGCAGAGGCATATGTGTCCTGCCACAGTCTCGTTTGGGCTCTCACCGAAAAAAAAGATATATATATACATATATATTGTGGTGTTTAACTATATTAGCATTTTAACTCAATAACTTCCAGGTCATGTGATCAATTGACTCAAAATCAGTGTTGGATCAATCATAGTATTTACTGGCTGCATGAGATGCACCTCTTGTTTATATATTTTTAACTTTTTAAAACACATTGGCCAATCATAGCATAGCATAGAAGTACCAATCATACTTCCACTCCGATCTAAAGAGATCAGACTGGAAGTCATTTGAATGCTGATCTTCAGCATTTATCAAATGACTGTCTAGTTTGACTGCAGTGGGAAAAAAAGAAGCTGCCACCTCATTGAAGTCCATGGACGCTGAGCTTCAACAGATTTAATGCATGTAATGAGACGTTACAGGAATACAGGAAATAGATGCAGGAAAATGACATCAGTTGACCTGTAGACCTGTGAAAGTAGCTGATTCTCAACAAACTCATCTCAGAGCTGAACATGTTCCAATGCATTTTTGGTCAATGAAATGTAAACAGAACAGTTCATATATGACCATTTATTTTTTGACATTTTGGAGGATGCAGAGCTTCCCTTGTACACTTCTATCACATAAAATTAAACAAACTAGTTTTATGTCAGCCGTCCTATTTCAATTGAGAAGAGTGCTAGGATGTTCATTTTTTTAAGGACATGCATGGGCACTTCATTTGTTTATTTTGTATGATTTACTCATTTAAACTTTTCATGTTCTGAATCACCATCTTGGTCAGTTTTCTTTCTGTGAAACAAGCACAGAACACATTCCATTGTTTGTCTCCAGAGTGAGAGTGGAAATTCCAGAGCATGCTGTAGGCTTGGCTTGATGGGAAGAAGCATAAAGTTGGGGAAAACCCACTCTGCGCTGCCTATAAGAGAGAAAAATCCTCAGCAGCTGTTCACTCGCCTGGCCTGACTTCAGCAGGAACTTCTCTTATCCTCCAAGGGATCTTTGGACCTCTTTGTTTAAATAGAATAATGGCCATGTCGCAAAAAAGCTGCACTCACTTGATGGTTTTTGTGGCAGTTGTTGGCATACAGCTCTATCAAGGTATGTAAAAATGGAGTTTATAATGTTTACAGTAGCTTGCTAATTACAGGATTACACTATGAATTACACAGTAATGATGACAAGCAATACAGAAACTAAGAATCTGTGATTATTTTCATTGTATACCGTTTAATAGGTTTTGCTAAACTACTTGTGGAAACTTTTTTCTACAGCCCATGACTTTCTTGGACGTTGCTCATGTCCCAACACAATCAAGTTCATCAAAGGCAACATGTCAGATTTCCAAGTCCTTGAAAAGCGGCCTGGCTGTGATAAAGCTGAATTAATGTAAGTTTAAAATAAAATGTAGGATATCTGTAATGTAAGAACATTTAAAATCTTCTGATTCTGACTTTGACTTATTGTTTTTCACAGTGTAACCATGAATGGGAAAGACAACTCCACTGTAAAAATCTGTATGAACACTGAGGGAAAGATGGGCAAGGCTTTTTTGAGATGCTGGGAAAGGTAATTTACATCATTAAACATTTTAAGTATTGTGTTTTTCTGACATCATTTGATGCACAATGTCCCAAAGACACAAGATAGATGGAGCACAAGTTTACAGCTGGCTTAGGAAGTTTCAACAACCAACTCTTGCACAAACCTCCAGATGTTTTGTGTTAGTCGTCTGGCCTAATTCCAGTTTTCCCCTTCATTCCTTTCAGGGTAAACAAAGATGAGAGCCGCAAAATGGAGTGTATCGACAGAAAGAGAAAGGCAGCTTGAGAATACAAGAGCCTACATGGGGAGGAAAGTTGCCCAAACTTGAGTCCCAGAGGTCACACAAACACACAAGCCCAAGAATGCTGAGAGCAGAGCTTTCAGCGAACTTCTGCACTGGAGAGGGTTGAGAAATCTGAAATGGCAAGGCCAGTGGGAGGGAAGAGGATTAACATCTGGGAGGTAGGAAGGGAGGATGGAGTCAAGAAGAGAAGACGTTATAAACAAGTCTGTGTCAGAAGCCCAGTGTTGAAATGCATACACCTTTGTTTTTTGTCATACCACTATTATTTATGTTGTCTTATTTATTATGAAAATCCATCCATCCATTAGCTTTATCAAGTTAGAGCACTAACCCCCGCTGCCTTATTTATTGTCAAAGTTTATGCCTCAATCTTTTTTTTTGTATAGAAATACAAATAAATGAATTTTGACACAAACTACTCCTTTCTGGTTCTTTTCTGGCAATTACATTAGATTTGAATTCCCTTGAAAAGAGGAAACTTGTTGGAATCCTGTGAACAATCTTTCCCAGCTGCCATTTTCCTTCAGTGGTTTATAACCATTTCTGTGGCTGAGCAGTTACACAATGTCAAAAAAAAACAAAAAAACAATCATTATGCTGCAGTGAAGATACAACTGGTACTTGAGGACACAGCAGTGACTTTGTTGCAGGGAGCAACAAATGTATTATCAGAAAAAACACTCGTCTAGGGGAACAGTAACCATTATAGCACTGTAGAAATTCACAGTAACATATTGTGTACTATACAAAACGACAGCAACCAGTATAGCCACGTAGAAATTCACAGTAACCATTATATTACTGTAGAAATTCACAGTAACATATTGTGTACTGAAGGAAATGACAGCAACCATTATAGTAGCCTACTGTAGAAATTCACAGTAACATATTGAAATTCACAGTAACATAATTTGTGTACTGTAGGAAATGGCAGCAACCAGCATACACTGGGCCAATTGGCAAGTGGCGGTTTAACAGTGGCTTCACAAATTGAGTAAGCCATTCACTATCATGCAGGCAGATTTGATAGACAATGGTCTTTGGTTCAAGCCTCAACTGGTGCAAAATGAACATTATAAGGTCAACTGTCTTGTCTTCCAATTCTCCTATTTATTGCTCAGAATTTGCCTACATTTGCCCAAAATAGTCTGGACCCCACCCATCGCTGTGCAGCAGCTATAATTCCACTTTGATTCCACTGGATGCTTTTTACCACTCTGCCTTACATTTCATATCCAATGATTCATATAATACTCATCACTGCACTCTTTATCAAAATGTCGGCTGGCCATTTCTGACAGTAAGGGGACAACAGCATTGGTTTTTATTCATTTTTAAAGCCCTGTCACAGTTATCGCCTCCTTATTTATCATCCCTGTTATATGAAATCACATAACATTGGTACCCACTCACAGAACTGGTTGTTGCTTCATATTCCATTTGTCAGAAGTGAGCTGGGTAAAATGTCCTTCTCTCACAATACACCACCAATCTGCAGAGAATCTCTCCCATCAGTACAGCAGTCCAGAACCCTTGTCTCAAACCTGGTTTCACCGGATTGTAATTGTTTTAATTCATGACTGTTTGACTTTTCTTATTTGTTTCCTAATATTTTCTTATGTAAACTCTTGTTCTTCTTTGCTGTATTTGTTGTTCTCTATACAACATCTATGTCACGTCTGCCCATCCTGGGTGAGGGATCCCTCCTCTGTTGCTCACCCTAAGGTTTCTCCATGGTTTTTCCCTGTTTTAAATGGTTTTCTTGGGAGTTTTTACTCAGTGGATGTGAGGGTCTAAGCGTAGAGGATGTTGTTATGATGCAACGTAAAGCCTTTCGAGTCGGACTGTTTGTGACAATGGGCTGTGCAAATGAAATTGCCTTGTCTTGCCTTGCCTTGTCCTCCTGACACCATTGTAAATTAGGATTTTTCCTCAATGGTCTTTGAGAGTAAATAAAGGTTATAATAATGAATTTTCTGAAATACCCCATAGGAGAATACTGTATGAGCTATCTTCACATCTCTGAAACTCACTCGTCCCATGTGATGATCACCGGTGCACCGGTGAACACTGTATCGGATTTTGTTACAAAAAACAAAGCAAAATAACATAATTACATTAATATGGGACCAACATGGGACACTAAAATCTTTTTCATTTACTGAGAAGAGTGTCTCTGCTAAAGCTGCAGTGCAATTTCCAAACTGACATGCAATGCATGGATCATTTTATTAAATATTGATTGAATTTGACATTATTTTTATGTTAACATTTTTTAAATTATGTTTTAAATTGAACAACAGAGAGTATATGAATTCAGCTAATTTAATTGAGCAGTTCATTGGCATTTTTCTTATTGTGACACAGGCGTCACATAGTATTTTTCATGACTTTTTTAAGGGCCCGATGTGACATATACTAAGTCACAGCGATATTTTCTGAAGTTACTGTATTTTATATACGTTTCTTCAAAAAATGAGGTCAGAAAAGGTTAAATACAATAAGGGGCATGCTATAAAACAATTTGCATCATGAAATGAGTGGTGGCATATTTATTGACAGAAAGCAAGCTTTTTGAAATTAGCTGCCTCTGTGAAATGTGCCACCTACTGTATGCTGGCCACCATCTTGGAAATGTTGTCATGGATAGACAGATTCACAGAGAGTCATGTGACTGCACCAGGATGTTGAGTAGATGGCACTTAGGGAATTCATGAGTTAAAAGTTAAACATAAACATGTGTATGGCTTTCCAGGACACTTGAAGGCTGTGTCATCGTGGGTCCTTATGATTCTATAACTGTTATACAAACAGTAATTCTAGTCTAGCTAAAATGAGTTTGGATAGAAAACACAGACAAATTGATTCTGACTATTACATTTTAATCAACACAATGTAACATTGTAACTTTTGTGTGGAAGTTGTACAGTATTTGTAAAATAAATCTTATTTCCTTGAGCTTTGTTACTCATTGCATCCTTTGATTTGGTACAGCAGGAC
This sequence comes from Trachurus japonicus, assembly GCF_045865225.1. Taxonomy (NCBI): domain Eukaryota; kingdom Metazoa; phylum Chordata; class Actinopteri; order Carangiformes; family Carangidae; genus Trachurus; species Trachurus japonicus. The sequence continues at coordinate 373,599 of NC_140907.1, read as the reverse complement.
CATCTGCTGCATCCCCAAACAGGTTTCTCTGTGTTCCTCATTCTGACACTCTGCATCTGTGGGCCAGTATTCAACCCAAGTTCTCTCACCAAGCACATACTGAAACCTGAGGAAAGCAAAGTGAAACATGCATGCTAGATATGAATATACATGCCAGACATGAACAAGAACAAGCACCAGTTCCTCCCTCCCACCAAAAATGATGACTGTATGATTAATGTAAATCTTAGAATTCACCAGTATTTTAATTGGTCAGATCTTGTGTAGCTACTAACCGAATCTACACCTGCTCCTTACTGCGTGTAGTTTCTCGTAAATTTACGAATGCACATAAATATTGTTTGTCATTATTGGAAATTACAATTTTAATCTGTATTGCGCTGTGTTTTGTACACATTACACAGATGAAAAACGTAATCTAAACATGACAAAATATTTAAAATATAACACATTTATCTAAATTAGCTGTCAAAGTGGGTTTAAGATCCAGATTGGGTTTATCCAAAATGTTACGCAGTTACATAACACTGTTACTTTATTCAGTAACTAATAATGTAACTTTTTTTTTTTAATTCAGTAACTCCTTTTCCGTTAACCAAACGGCACACAGTTCCCATAACATTTTAGCGATCAATAAAGTTTCATTGAATTGAAAGAAAGACAAAGCACACTGTGACACTGTGAAAAACAAAGCACTTGGCGCCCTCTAGCATCTGACACGTAATCAAACACGCTCCATGAAGAGGACTGGACCATAGACATATAAATATTTTTATGTCTATGGGCCCTAGTTTCCTCGACCGAGCGAGGTCTAAGTGCAGCGCAGCTTCGCCACGCCAACGGGGTGTGGCCCAGGTCTATTTCGCAAGATTGATGGGCCGCGCAGTCAGACTTAGACCAGCGCAACCCCTCCCCTCGTCCCTCCCACCGGCGCAAACGGTGAAGAGGGAGGAGAGAGGGCGGGAGGGAGACAGGAGGAGGAGAGAAAGGCGTGGAGTGGGTTTGACACAGCCGAGTCAGATCTTCACCAATCAAAGGAGCTCCTCTCCTCACCTTTAACTGCGTGGCGGGTGATGCGCGCTGCAAGTTTGTCATTTTATACTTGGACATGGACGGAGGAGACAGCGACGCCAGAGGCCGAACCTCTCCCAGGAGGAAACTGCTGTTTTGGTCCAGAGGTCCGAGCTCAGAGTGACCAATAATGAGTTTACTAATATACTTAACCAGGATTGATCTGATACACTGAGAACGGCTGCCCAATGTAAGAAACAACAACTAATAAACTAATAAAGAAACTTACATTTATTCAAACCCTGTGTAACCAAGATGAGAGGTGTAGGCTACACTAATCACAACATAAACAAAGACCATGTGGATGTAAAGGACGCGCGCTCTATCTCTCCCTCCCTCTCTCTCTCTCTCTCTCTCTCTCTCTCTGTCCTCCTCTCTCTCTCTCTCTCTCTCTCTGTCCGTCTCTTTTTTTCTCTTTTTTCTCTGTGATAGAGATGCTGAGTATACTGTAGTAGGCTATATACTGACTATCTGATACCGAGGCTGTTGTGGTGGACTAAGAGAGATGAAGATTTGTGTTTTGTTTTTCATTAAGGCTGCGTGATGCGGTCGCTCTCCGCTAATGAATTAATAAGTAAATAAATAAATAAATAAAGGGGATCATCACAAGGGCAGAGTGGTATGGCAGCGACATGCAGTCATCCACCCTCAGTCCTGCTTTTGGGACATCCACAGCTGCTTTTCAGTGCCAGTTCGTCCCTGCTGTGTTAATTCAGGTGGAGTTTCCATTACGCGTGCCACAGCCTTTGATCTCTGCTTTGATCTGACGTCAGATGTGACGGGACAATCTATATAGATATAAATTCACGTGTTGATTCCCTTAGTTGCATTAAATAGTGGTTATTGTGGATATTTATTGCATTGAAATGTGTCTGGAACTGTGGAAATCTGCCTGTGAGGTCTTGGTGACGTGTGTGCACTGCAGGTCAGTCAGCCAAACTTCCACTGCACCTGCTGCGCTTCGCTCTGCGCTGAGATTAGACCTGGTTGGAGGTGGCGAGCTTTCAGCGCAACCTCGGCGGGACATTTTCGCACAAAACTTCCACTGCACCAAGCTGAATCTGTGACGCCTCCCCCTGCTGCGCGGCCACGCCTATCTCAGCGCAGCGCGATCTGCCAATCTTCCAATCTGACTTTGCGCTAGGCTGCGCTGGTCGAAACTTGCATTAGACCGGCTGCGCTACCTTGCGCCACCTGCGCTGCGCCAGCAAACTAGGGCCCTATATGTCTATGGACTGGACAGGTCAGGGCAGGGCATGATGGTGAGCTAATAAGGTAACGCTAGCTAACGCAGCATCAGAGACCGAGAGTCACAGCGAGCACACACAAGCACCCACTCCACCCGTAAAATATCTATTTTACTGCATCAAATCTTTTCAAAAACTTCAGACCTAACTGTAGATATGACATTTTATATTATTTTTTCTATATTTTGTATGTTAGTACAGAGACTTAATTATAAAGGGATGGTTCAACATTTTGGCAAATTGGCCCATTGCCATAATCAAATACACAATCCAACAACTCCAAAACGCTCTTGTGGACAAGTTGTGACCTGCACATTCACCACGCTATGAGATAATAACGGAACATTATGAGACAGAGTTGTTTTGCATGACTTGCACTTGGTGCAATGTGCAATTTGGATAGTGAGAAATTTAAGGGATTTAGTTTAGAGTTTAGTTTAGTTTATTAATACAGGACAGTGTACAATACCATTAATCACTTTTAGAACAGAGAAGAGATGGTTGTACAGATATGTTGGCTGAGAGTGATGAATTGTTGATTTTCCTAATTTTATAAAATTCTCTTTTTTGAAAGTTGTTTTTAAGTGTGTCAATGGACTGGCCCCACAAGCGATGTCACAGATTTTTACTAAGTCAGACAACTGTGGGACAACGACAAGGAGCATGAGCATGCAAAACTGTAAAATTCGAAGATGCAGGACAACATCCGGTCAATCATCCCTTTCAGTGCTGGGTACACACCTATGGAATTCTTTACCACCAGATATCAAATCCCAAACAGAATTAAAGATGTGTAAGTGCTAGAGCTAAACATTGGCTTAAGCAGCAGCAGAAATGTGAACATTAACTTCTCTCAAGTCACTGTCAATACAGCATTTTACTAATGTTTAATGTATTTAACCTGTGCAATTTCTTAATCTAAATTTTGTAGCTGTGTTTATTTATTCATGATATCTATTCACTGTATTATTCACTGTATTTGTATTATTGCACTTATTGTAACGGTATTCAGTATCTTTTATCCTTCTTTAGCCTGACCAGGGAGAAAGACTGCAAATTAGCTGAAGCTAGACGTCTTGTATGCATCGCATTTTTCATTCTTTGTGGCAATGTTGTATGTATCGTCCCTGTTAAATAAACATAAAAATAAAAATAAAATAAAATAGTTGTTTCCAACTACCAAAACTATTTCTGTTGCATTAATGCAACATTTTGGAGCCTAATCTGATCAGGCTAACAAAAAGCAACCATGCCACCCCCGCCCATTTACAAGTGCACTCTGTGCTTGGGTTTTTGGCCACAGGGACTCTCCAGCTGAGGTTTGCTGACATGTCCGACATATCCCAGCCATCCATTAGCACATCCTACCTGTTGTACTCACCGGCATGATCAAATTAATGCCAGAGTACCTCGATTGTGTGCAACAGCAAGTGGAAGTAAAGCAGGGTTTTTGCGCTACTGCAATACAGTATATTAACCATAAAAACTTTAATTATCCCATAAATGTACCTACCTCCTTATCGTAGTCATTAGCTGTTCATGAACGGGGATGTATGCTATGCTAATTGCTGATTATTGGGAGCACATTGCCAATTACGATTGATTGGTATTCATGATAATACACATGTGCTTATGATCAAATATGAGTTGCCCGCAGAGTTTATGATTCGGAGTAGGCTTTTTAGTACCATAGGTTTTCATGTGCAAATGTATCACAGATTTACTAACTTTTCATGAATATGACCCATTGTCAGGGAGCTGCACACAATCTACACATATCTACTTAAAAAAGCACTTACGTTTTCCTTTCCGTGTCTCTGTAAATATCTTTGGATGTGCCCATGATAAGGTAGGTGTTGCCTACTCTCAGGTCTAATGCTTCCTTGCAATGTGGATAACCCAGGAATATGCGTGATTTAAGTCGAGGTCCAACATCAAGGTTACCTAAAATACAGCAGAAGAGAGAGAAGGTGCTTAAGGATGAAATGCACAGCTCAAAGGAAAAGTAGCATATGACAAATAAAAATAAATAAAATAAATGTGCTTCCTAAAATATGTAACATTTTCTCTAAAGGTCCAATTTTGACCATTCCTGGGTGCCAAGAAACCCCACTCAGAAGATGCTGGCCAGATAGATAGATAGATAGATAGATAGATAGATAGATAGATAGATAGATAGATAGATAGATAGATAGATAGATAGATAGATAGATAGATAGATAGATAGATAGATAGATAGATAGATAGATAGATAGATAGATAGATAGATAGATAGATAGATAGATAGATACAGTAGATAGATAGATAGATAGATAGATAGAATCACCTGGAGATTTTGGATAGTTCAAACCGCATTATTTAAGAGGTGATAAACACACCCACCTTCTTTAATGGAGTCCAGTACCAGCATTGTGTAAAAGTCAGTGGAAACACCATTTGTATAGTTTTCCACGCTCACTTTGTAAACTGAGGACATAGAAGTTAAGGATAGTTACTGCACATTCCCTCAATCTCTTTACAAAAATATTTACATCCACAAAAGACAAATTTTAAGATAAAGACATAAGTAACGTCTTACCATAATCAATTTTGCTGGTTGGGGTGCTCTCACAAGATTTTTCTATTCGCTGACCGTTGTCAACGTTTGCTTTCTTCTGCATACTGCAATTCTCTGGAAATATAAGCACAAAGACATGAGCAAATTCATTGAGAACATGCGTACCTATGTGGATGGGTTGATGAGTGCAGCTGTATGAAGTATGCTGGTGGGTTTTTTTTGCTCTGCTTTGATCCAACAGGCACCTGTTGGTGCATGTTACAGTAATACATTTTATTTATAGACGCTTTCAGGACACTCAAAGTTCCTAGCCTCTGACAAAGATCTGATGATAATGTTATGATCTGGTGATTTCTTGACCTTCTCCCCTACAGTAATGTTTAACACTCTCTCAGTCAAGGCACCCACATTTATTGTTGTGCAATACTAACTGAAGTTAATAGACAATGTGGAATGACAAGGGATTAATGTTATGTAACATGCAATCTATGTGACCGTCAGCCTATCCATAGGGGCAAATTGTCCATTTCTATTTTATCTATTGTATCTGTTTATTGATTGTTTATTTATCTGCTTATTGGTTGTCTATTGTTCTATTGTCTTAAGTGTTTTTTTTTTGAGCTCTCGCAAATCCTTTTCCAATGTGGTCTCCTTCCACAAATGGCAAATAAACTGACTCTCTGACTCTGACTCATGAGGGCAATAATCCAATAATCATCCAATTTGTAGGTAGGCAGTTTATGTCTTCAAACACTTATCATCTTGTTTACCTTCAGCACATGTGCATTCTTCATTTCTACAGAGTCTCATTAGATGTCCAGCTCTCCTCTCAGGATGGTAGAATTTTACACAATGTTTCTCTGCAACAAAAAGTAATGTACATGCATTTGCAGCAAAGAAAATAATCTTGAAAACATTGAGGCAGCATATATTTACGACATACGTTCATAATATTCATAGATAGACACGGCCGCTGGTTGTAAGACTCCGACTTTCAAGGTCTGGTGAATTCTAAAGGCGACCTCTTCTGTTTGTGTGTGAGAAACCTGAGGATGTAAAGCAAAGAGGGGCACAGATAAATAGAGGAATGGCAAGTCAAAGAGAAAACTGCATGATGACTGAGAGAAACCCTGATGTCTTACACTTTTCAGGTAGATTATCAGTGACCCTCTGTCAGACAGGGCTTTGTCCATCTCATATCTTGAAATGGTGCGGGCAGGTCCTTTTGCCAACTACCCACAAACATACGATCACACATTGTCAGACAACTTTCAAAATCATAAATCATCTTGTTTGACTTTGACCACTGCACTCTATGTGGGTATGGTTGTATCTGTAAAAGCTCTTACTCTGTTCAGATCATTTGTGTTGACAGTGTAGCCAGTTAGCAAGCCAATATCCAAGATTGACATACCAGCATCTCTCTCATCGTCCTTGTAACTATGCAGAACATGGGCAATGTACAATTTCATGGAGCAATTTAAACAAAATGAGTAACAGTAACAGAGTTACTAAGATATGAAGCAATGGGGGCTGTAGCTGGTTAGAAAATGACATATTTTTGTAACATTTGTCAGTATTCTTTATCGTACTCACAAATATTCTATTTTCAGCCAGTAAACTTTCTCCTCTTCATTCTCTTTCTCTGGAGAAGCAAAACATCAGATGATTAAATATTTCTTCAATTAAAGAAAAAATACTTGTCACGATGATGAAGATGTAATTAATTGTAATTTAATGTAAAAGCTAGACAGATATACATCTAAACAAACAGCTCACACACAATAAACAGTGGGAGAGAGGGGGGATCAAATTACCTGGGATGAGCTGCACTGACAGATTGAACTTCTGGCAGTCACTCTCCTTCTCCTTAGGTATAGCATAATACAGTGACACCAACTATTTCACAGAAGAAAAAAGTGCACTTTAATATTACATGCACTGGGAAGATATGGGATGGATTCATCGTAATAGACAAAGTTAAAAGAGAAAATCTTTGGTCTCAAAAGGGACACATCAATACAAAACAGATAATGAAGCAAAGAACAAAAACACATTATATGTACCGTCACTGTTGCTTCTCCTGTGCCTGTGGCAGTCACTGTTACATTCTGGTTTATATCGCTGATCTGTAGACATTGAAAAAATATGTACAGTAGACACAAACACACACACATGCGTGTGTACACACAAATATGAAGAGAACAATTTGATTGACTTTGATTTACTGCTGATATTAATGAGTCACTGTGTGTGTGGTTGTGTGTGTGTTCTCACTTTAGAAGTTCTTGTGGCAAAATGGTTTTCACGGTTGAAGTTGTAGGAGTCAGGTTTTGACCTGCCCTGCACCAAGATGTCCACATTCAGATTATACTCTGGTTCTTTGGCACTGGCCCAGTACTCGGCTACAGCCTGGTACACTATTATAGTTGCCTGGGGAGAAAGAGAGCATGAAACTAATAAGATTATAATCCCAGATCATAGAACAAAAAAAGAAAGAGAAATAGCACAGATGCATTAAAGACAGCTAGATAAAGTCCTATTACCTGAGTTGATCCATAGCCTCTGCCCACCCTCTGCTGTTTGTTGAGCCATCTCACCACAGGTCTGGCGTGTTCAAAGTCCTTTAGTAACAGAGAAGGGGTGAACTGACAGTGGTTAACTTGTGCGTGCATTGGAAGTGGACTGCAATAATGAGTCAAATCAAATCAAATTATTCATCTATAAAGCTCATTTAAAAACAGCACAATGAAAAAACATCAAACATCAAAAAATTAAAAAGCAAAAGGGGGGAACTACTGTGACAAACTGGCTGACTGAGTACAGGAATAAGCACATATATAGTGACATTTACGGAAGTGTATTGCATTCACTTGAGTGAAGTCTGTTTTTTCTGAGTAATTAATTTTTTTGGTCTGTTTTTTGAGGTAATTATTTCTGTTTTTCTGGATAATTTATTTTTTGGTTTGTTTTTTTGAATAATTTTTTCTGTTTTTCTGACTAATTATTTTCTGTTTTTCGAGGTAATTCTTTTCTGACTTAGCTTCGAGATTTCAAAATCCTGTGAGAAGCTCCCACCTGTAAGTAACGTAAGGACTGATTTCAAAATAAAAGTGCTACATCGGACTGTTCTGAGTGACACTCTCTGAGGAGGTGTTCTGTAATAACAGGTAGTTTCCTTTCAATATAAATCTGAATTTACTTGGAACACAGTGAAAATAAGACTGTATTTTTTGTGGAGCATATCCACGGATGTAGCAATGTAAAAGAAAGCGCCTTTACTCATTGTGTTATGAGTAGTACTTTTATTTTGAAGGCGCTCCCTGATGTGTAGTGTGTAGCTTGCCCCGGGAAAGTTTGTTGATGCTTGTGTTCAGTCTGGAAAATGAGTGGAGTTTGAATAAAAAATCCTTAACAATGTATCTCATGTATGTAAGATGCAATAAATCCGTGATGCAGTGGTTAAACGATACTTGCAGTTGGGAGATTCCCACGGGATTTTAAAATCCTGTTAGGTCAGAAAAAATTACCCCGAAAAACAGGAGGAAAAATATTACCACGATAAACAGAAAAAATTAGTCAGAAAAACAGAAAAATTATTCAAAAGAACAAACCAAAAAATAAATTACCCAGAAAAACTAAAATAATTAGCTCGAAAAACAAACCAAAAAAATTAATTACTCAGAAAAACCAGACTTTTTTTTTTTATTCAAGTGAATGCAATACGCTTCCGTAGAAATTTACCTTCAACAACTTTCTTAAAAAGTGGCACCCTATAAGCAAGCTTGTTAGTGAGTGCTGCTTAAAGCTGAAGTAAGTGATATATTTGTGTTAATATAAGTCTTAAATAGTTATATCTTCCGACAGCAATCACTTACATAGAGTGTTTGGACTGAAACACGGGTCTCTCAGTCCCTCTGCTCTGCTCTGAGCCGAAGAGAAAACATTTATCGTATCCTACAGTTTTTATCCAATGAGGAGAGAGAACGGCATGCAGGGCTGTGTGTGCAGCCAAGGAACGCCGTGAATGTGGTGACGTAGGGACGAGGACTGTTATGGTGCGTTCAAGGAAACTCGTATTTTTCCGACCGTGAAGTCGTACCAGTTCGATCTGGTAGGAGTTCACCGGTCGGAAGTTACGAGTGGCCGTTATAGTGACTTTCACCGGTAAAACAGGTCGGAAAAACACGAGTGGGTTGCCTGAAACGCTACAAAGTCGTAAGTTGTGACTTGAAGCTGTAATTTACGATTTCAAAAGCCTGCCTGGAACGCAGCATTAGCGAAAACGACCGGACCACTTACTTCTGCTTTAACATATGGGCCAGGTTTCGGTCACTATTTGAAACTTGTTCTGAACAGAAACAAAGGAAAATGTAAGAGCTTTCTTGTAAGTGTCAATGCAAAATGTAGACTGGCTGTATCTCAGAGCACAGAGGTAAACAGGCCAGACAGAAATTGACTGACACCAGACATTATGCAAATATGACACAATGTCAGATGTTTACAGTGGTTTCACAACTGTTGAACTACTCCAGTTACTGCAGCCTATCAACCATACACACTCCAGCCATATACTACGTAGGTTTGACCTTGTCTTAGTTATTTGTATTAATACAGACTGCTATTAATGCACATACAATAACATTTTTTGAATGATTTACACTGCCCTTGGTTTCTCTGAAGCTACGTTTTCTTTCCACAGTACAATAAATGATAATTTATTTTATTTTATTTATAAAGAAAATGCTAATAATTATGAGGTGCTCTGGTGGGTGATCAACTGAAATTTAAAGGGTTTATGATGTTTGGTGAATGAGGTAAACAGTTGGAAAAATATGGACATTTAGTATAACACATTTCACTGATTTTTGTTTCGTCCTCATAAACCCTTTTCCCACCAAGTGAGGTGGCAAAGACAATGACCTCATTGTGAGTTTTTGTAGTGGGTAACATGCTGGTAACATGCTGGTAGAAGGGACATGCTTACCTTGGATCTGACCAGTGCAAGAAGAGCATAACCTGTGGCCTCCATTGTGTAAACATGTCCTTTAGGTACACGCCAGTGAGTCAAATCTATTGAAAACACACAACAGGCAACACACAGGCCGACACAGATTTTACAGTTTTATCACAATGAAGAAATCAGATGTTTTGTTTTTAACATACTGTAACTTACAAATAAACTGCCAAGAAACTTTGGTTACTAACATATTGATACTACTGACTGGGACATTTTGCGGTTGAAATACTTAAAAATATCTTTGGCTACAATTTTATCCTATCAATCATAAAGTGGATGTGTTATGCGTTGAGCGGTGCTGTGTGCCCCCCGTCCTGTCCATTAAAGGTAAAAAAGCCCCCAAAAATAAAAAAAAATTATTGCACTATTGTGCAACGGTACCTGAGTCAGCAAACTGGTAGAGGATCTCTTTGTTTAATTTTTCTTCATTGGCCAGGGCATATGATGCTATGGCAACAGCATATGGATTGGTGAGTCTGGGCAAACGCTTCTCCAGGTAGGCCACTGCTTTGTTTATAGCTCCTTGCAGACTCTGGAGAGGGGAAGATGAAAATGACGGAAGAATCAGTGAAACAGATAGAGAGAAGGGACTGGTCACTTTTTTTTTTACAATATAATTTTTATTTCACAATACCACTAACACACCTAAAGGACAATTCCAGGCAAATTCAACCTGGGGCTATTGTTTCCTAATTTTAGGTCTAAAAGAATGAATCTGAATCTGATGATCTATTAAGCAGTAGTTCTGTCTGTCCCCACATCGCCACAGCAGCGTATGATGGGACCGGATCGATCTTAGGCTGTTTACATCCCACAAAACCACCATTCTTTTTCACATACAACATCAGATGACTATTCAAACATACTGTACACCGAGGGGTTTGTTTACTTCAAGAAAGTGGACATGTTTGTAAACATACAGTAGCTCTAATACAAAGTATCATGCAAGAGTCACGTTCACACGCTCATAAATTAACAGCCCACCCCCGGTGATCAGCAATTAGCATAGATCTCCGCCCATGAGTAACACCATATAAGGAGACTGTGAGCACCATCAAAGTCATTTTGGGTGAAGAGGAGTCCAGAATTTTTTTTAAATTCCATTCTGTTAGTAGTGATGTGAGGGGGAAGTAACAGATAGTGGATTAAGTATCCTTGGCCAGAATAGTTTGATATAAAACATGGAAAAAACATAACACAGAACTACAGCAGCCACGGGAGGAGGAGGCTCTTCACAGCCTCAGCTGTGTTGGAGCATGGTTGTATCAACACATGAACAGTGGCGTGCACAGGGGGGGGGCAGGGGGGGCGGTCGCCCCCCCTCGTGGCCCAATTGTTGAAAAACGCGTGCTAAAGTGCCCCCTGGGAGCCAAAACGCGCGTTAAAGTGCCCTCTTGGAAGCCAAAACACGTGCTAAAGTGTCCTCATGGGGGCCAAAACGTGTGCTAAAGTGCCCTCTAGGAGCCAAAACGTGTGCTAAAGTGCCCTCTAGGAGCCACAACGTGTGCTAAAGTGCCCTCTAGGAGCTGAAACGCGTGCTTAAGTGCCCTCTTGGGAGCCAAAACGTGTGCTTAAGTGCCCTCTAGGAGCTGAAACGCGTGCTTAAGTGCCCTCTTGGGAGCCAAAACGCGTGCTTAAGTGCCCTCTAGGAGCCAAAACGTGTGCTAAAGTGCCCTCATGGTAGCCAAAACGTGTACTAAAGTGCCCTCTAGGAGCCAAAACACATGTTAAAGTGCCCTCTTGGAAGCCAAAACACATGTTAAAGTGCCCTCTTGGGAGCCAAAACACATATTAAAGTGCCCTCTTGGGAGCCAAAACACGTGTTAAAACGTCAACGTTTTTTAGTCTTAAGGCATTCATATTATAAAACAGGCCAAATCAACGTTAAAAAAGGCCAAATTTTCCAAACACACCATGTCGCTACAGTCTCACTCTTGTCATTTTCTGAAACTTGGCAGCCCTGAAAGTGCCCTCTAGGAGCCAAAACGTGTGCTAAAGTGGCCTCTTGGGAGCTAAAACACATGTTAAAGTGCCCCCTTGGAAGCCAAAATGCATGCTAAAGTGCTCTCTAGGAGCCAAAACGTGTGCTAAAGTGCCCTCTTGGGGGCCAAAACACGTGTTAAAACAGGCCAAATCGACGTTTTTTTAGTCTTAAGGTATCGATATTAAAACAGGCCAAATCGATGTTAAAAAAGGCCAAAATTTTTTCGCCGCCGACCTGTGGTCGCCGGCCAAACGCACCTTGTTGCTACAGTCTCACTCTTGTCATTTTCTGAAACTTGGCAGCCCTGAAAGTGCCCTCAAGGAGCCACATCTAGGAGCCAAAACATGTGCTAAAGTGGCCTCTTGGGAGCTAAAACACGTGTTAAAGTGCCCTCAGGGAAGCCAAGACGCGTGCTAAAGTGCCCTCTTCAGTGGCGAGGACGCGCTATTATGTGCCCTTTTTTTCCTTTTCGCCCCTGCCCTTCAAAAAGTCTGTGCACGCCACTGCACATGAAGTTATATAGGCAGGTTATATTGTTACAGATGAACCAGCCGTCTCTCACAGCTCCATCCAAGTGTGTGTCCACCGAGCGCGTAGCAACGTGTAGCAACACACAACGTGCATGTCCGATCCCTAAAACGTCTCTCTCCAAATATTTCTAATCGTTTGTCAAGTTTAATACGTGTTTCAACCATTAGCCACCTCCTCTAAATGGATGATATCAAGCTCTATGCCAGGAGTAAGTCATTTACTCAAAAATGTGATCTGATGGGTTTTTTAATGAGCAACAGAGCCACTATGCAAGATGACACAACAAAGATCCATGAGTGCAATAGGAAGACGGTTCTAAGTGATGAGCTCTCAAGGAAATTTAAATCGAATGCAACTGGACTATAGGAAGACGTTTCACCTCTCATCCAAGAGGCTTCATCAGTTCATGTTCACATCTGACCAGGCTGGGACTGGTCCAACTATCTGGTGTGGAGACCCAGGTATTCAGTCAGTACGTTTACATGCAGAGCTTAATCGAGCTATGCTCAAAATTCGACTGTGGCGTCAAGTCGGACTTCTGTCCTTGTCTCAATTTACATGCAACTGAGAAAATCGAATAACTGACGGGGTCCATCGCCCCCTCATGCAGCGTCACCCGTTGTTTCAGTGGGTTAATACGCCTCCTGTCCTGTTGACTTTACTGACACCTCCTAAAAAACTCAATATAAACAACTTAGTAGCTAAGATTAATAATAAATTCTCAACTGCAGCTCCCGACCAGACGCGCCAGTCTGGGCCGGATTCGCGCTGAGAATAGGATACAGCCCCCCCCCCCCCCCCCCCCTCTTTTTTTTTTTTTTAATAAAACACTCTTGCTGGTCGAGCTGTGTGAAATGCATTGAATCGGCGCTGATGTTGTTTTTTTTTCTTTCCTTTGCCGGGTTCAGGCGGCTTCTCTGCTCCACTTGGTGCCGTCTCTACGGTTGTGGAGCATGCGCACATGTATTGTCCAGCTTCAGTCCGACTAAGGCGTATACATGACGGAGAAAATCGAATTCCAATCGCATTATCTGGGTGTCTTAATCAGAGTTTAGTTGGACTAAGGTGTTTACATGCACTCAGTTGTCCAGTTATAGTCGAATTAAGGCAATAATTCAGTTTTTTTCAAGTGTCATGTAAATGTACTGTGTGAGGGCTTTCACAAGACCGATGATGTCACTGGAAAGTGACAGTCGTTAGAGTGACAGTCGTTTGTGGGAAGTTGGTTTCGACTTCTTTAGTGCCCTATTGTGTTATAACGCACGCAAGCACACAATTTAGCGCCCGCTATCTGGGATCTTAGTAGATCCGGCCCTTAGTGTGCAGTGGTTTTTCCATTTCAAGTTTATACAGTCTACACCACAAAAGGCCTCAAAACCTTTGCCCAACCTCTGAAGTGAAAGGAAAAATTGAGATACTTACATTAACAGTGTCAGAACACAGTGCGCGTGTCTCTTGCAAGGCAATGAGGCAGAAGGCCGTCATGGAGGCATCTGAGTCAACGCCACCACGTGTATCACCCTGTTCACACACACAAACAAAAAATAAAATAAATAATGTGTATGAGGTTGTAATTTTAATCTCCATTATCTTATTTTTAATAATTTATCTTAAGACTGATGTTGATCAGGGTACCATCATCTCTCCATGAATCACAGTTCCATCCTCCTTAAACATGCCATCAGGTTGTTGTCCATTGAGAACCACATACTTGACTGCACCACAGATCACATTCTTGTCCACTGCCACCAGGGTGTAGGCCATAGCAAACACCTTGGCAACATAAGCTGTCAACCTATGGCAGAAGGTGTAAATGTTTAGTTTCATTTGCTCATTAAATACACCCATCCTTGCATAGTTCCAGTTCATAGATGTTTGTAAGCCTCACCAGCTGCTAGGTTGACGGTTGGGAAATGCAGCAAAAGATCCATCAGTTTTACGGTAGGCAAGCTCCCTTTGATAGCCTGGTAACATGAACAAAACAGCCTTTTTCTGACTGACATTCATCTCATTCATCATATGGTAATATAAGAAATGCTGATAAATCTTTTCTTTTGACATTATGCAAATTTTTCTGATGACACAAATTTTTGCTAATATTTGTCTTTTTGGCACTTGCAGTGACAATCCAAGCGGGTCTGAGCTGTTAGACCTCTTGCATCACCTCACCTATTGTAAAATCTTACCTCTCTGAACTGCTGCAGCTACAATATGAATTCTCGTTTTTGCTGCTGCAGCACTGATCCCACAAGAAATTCCATCCGTCTACACTGAGTTTGCCTTTGATGATGACCATCAATACTAACAGGTATCCATTAGTGATTAGAAGTCAGGAAAGTGAGGAATTCAGATGAGTGTACACAAAATCTACTGCCCTTCACCTAGTGTTCTGTCAACTTATTGAATACATATATTGAATACAATAATGATAATAACATCATATGTGATCAGTTATACAGTTTATATTTAGTTTTTTGACTTTCCTGCAGTACCAGATAGTTTTAGAATTAGCATCTGAGCGTGGTCTAAAATTCCTGGCCTAAGTTGTTGTTTCCTCTCCTATCGGTTGTCTGTGTATGTGTGTGCTGCATTCAGTTCAGTTATTCACAGTCCCTGCTGTAGCTTGGATCCGTGGGGCAGGGGTAGCATGTTGTCCACCACACTGCCGGATTTTAGTTTTGCACTTCAGCCAGGTAAGAGATTTTACAATCACACACAGTCGGGCATCGGCAAAATTGTATGAATATGTGAACAAATACATCTTTGTGAACCTACCATAACTGATGTGCTTGAGGCCTTCCTCCCGTTTTTTAAAACCCACAGTCTCCCATTGGTTAGTTTTGTCCAAATACAAGGTCGCAATGACAGGCATGGTCATGTGGATCATGTTCTGCTCTCCACAGCCTGATGGCTGGTAGATCATACTACCCATCGATTGCCCACTAATGGCATCCTCCACCACTGCACCTATTTGTTCCCTCCCTGCATGCACAAAAAAAAATCATTTAATTCATAATCAGAATAGTCAGAAATTATTTATCTACATAGAGCAATATTAAATCTACACCAATGCAGAATTCATTGTCCAGGCACTATCACATAGCATGTCCAAACATAATATCATATCACACCTCACCTGTCACAGATATCTGTGTGCTCGTAGGTGTGTTTGGCACCAAATCTTTCCTTTGAATTCCACTGTTGATAATTTCTACTTGTCTACCATCTAAAGGGAGAAACAAGTGTGGGGAATAAGTCAAGGGATAAAATCAGAATAGGACTAAATTAAAGTAGGTTACAGTGTAGCTGTATAATTGGTACACTCACCTGTACCATTCTTGACGGGGTCCAGAGTTAGAATTGTTGGAGATTTAATCAGTACACCTTCAGGCTGTAAGAACAGGACAAAGATTAGAAATTACAGCTTTTAAGTTTATACACTCCTCAGAAAATACTGTATACGTGTACACACACACATTCAGATCAGAAAACTTGTTTTGCCATTTAATCTGGAGTTCAGTTGAGAGATGTTGAATATGGCTTGATTTGGTGTTCAGGCAAATGGTAACTGACAAACTTTCATTCTGTCCAAACAAAAACTGGCTAAAAGAAGGCACAGATACAGTATATTCATGTCATAAAGTTACAGACCTGATATATGATGTTATGCTTATACTGACCACTTTTGTTTGCAGATTGAACATTTTACTGCAACAGGAGTCAGTGGGGTGGGTATCAAAATAATAACCCACAATATATATTAGATATACTATATACTGTATATTAGATATTTCTCTTACCACGACCCGCAGTTGCTTACGGACTCCATCATGGAGCGATGAGTCTTTAACAACTGCTTTGACCTCAATGTTGACTATTCCTTCCTTCATGGGAATAATGACGAAGGGTACAGATCGGGACGAATCCTGGTAAACCTTGACCTCCTGGCGATACTTTGAACGTTTTGAAGCTGAGCTGCACACATGCTCCTCCTCGAGTAGTTCCACACGCACCTGGAAGACAATGGGATATGTTGATCAAAGATGATGACGCAAGTGGACCGCAGGCTAGTGACGACTATTACCACTTATAATTTCAGGTAGTATTTGTCATTGTCCATTAAAATATTAAAGGGATAGTTCACCCAAAATTGAAATTTCACTCATTATCTACTCACCCTCATGTCGACTAAGGGCTGGGAGAAGTTTCAGAGTTATCCGTGGCTTCTCTGAGGTACAGGGGGTCTCGGCGTAGCAGTGCATGTCCATATAACGGTTGCAAATGGATACCAACTGTCTTCGTAACAAAAAGACACACCAAAAAACATCCAAATACCTCCATGCTGCTCGTATGTAATGTCCGTCTTGTATTGAAGCCCCGAAATGCGAAATTGTCTCCCAAAAAATTAAATAAGTCTATATTTCAAGCTTGTTTGTAGCGGAAGCTTCTCGAAGCTCCTCTTCCCGGTTCGTCCAAATTTGACAAACCGGGAAGAGAAGCTTCCACTACAAACAAGCTTGAAAAATAGACTCATTTAAATTTTTTCGGGACAATTTCGCATTTCGGGGCTTCAGTACAAGAGGGACATTACATACGAGCAGCATGGAGGTATTTGGATGTTTTCTGGTGTGTATTTTTGTTATGAAGACAGTTGGTATCCATTTGCAACCGTTATGTGGACATGCACTGATATGCCGAGACCCCCTGTAACTCAGAGAAGCCACGGATAACTCTGAAACTTCTCCCAGCCCTTAGTCGACATGAGCGTGAGTAGATAATGAGTGAAATTTCAATTTTGGGTGAACTAGCCCTTTAACCTTACCTTTAAAAAATGCGTATTTTAATCACGACTAATAAGGACCATAGCCGTCAGTTTTATCTTAGCTTTAATTGTCTGCCAGAGAATCAATTTAAAGGAGAAGATGCACTGTAAATGTTGTGTGACATTGCTCCAGCTGCACTGACTATGTATGCAATTACATACAGTACTGTAGACTGGTGAAACAGTCAGTCAAATTTTTGCTGCTGTTTTTGCCTTCTTTCTATCCATTGACTCTGGTATGAAACAGCAGAGTAGAGTGCTACAAACTTACAGTGGCTCGTTTAGAGCTGTAGTTATGGAGGATTGCCTTAATTTCCAGCTGCTCTCCACGGACAGCAGAATAGGGTAGTCTGAGGTCGATGAAGAATTCCTTGCGGACAATTACTTCTAATGGTTCACCAACACAGATTCCTTTAAAATAAAAGGGAGAAAAAGTGATTAAACTGAAGTAACGGATGAGAGATAATGGATGAGAGAGGGTCAGATGCATCACTGAATTCTCACCATAGGTACTTGACAGACTGATGCCAGTAAACTGCCAGGTTGTGAT
This sequence comes from Trachurus japonicus, assembly GCF_045865225.1. NCBI lineage: Eukaryota > Metazoa > Chordata > Actinopteri > Carangiformes > Carangidae > Trachurus > Trachurus japonicus. Next base: position 355,817 of record NC_140907.1, on the reverse strand, counting down.
TGAGTCTGGCAAAGGAACATTTTTCACCTTTGATATAGTGTCACTGAAATGAAGAAATTTGTTTAGGCTTCAATAGGCAAAGAGAAGTTTACAGCTTTAGCCATGTCATACATGAAGTTATCAGTGTATTTTGTGTGTGTTCATTTCCTTTGCCTCACCACTTGGGTGTGTTTGGAGGGCAAGGACCAAGTTTGATGTCTGACCACAGCCAACTTTCAGGAAATTGGGTGCGAGAAACAAAGTCATTGCTGTCCATGTAACTGTCGTCATCAGCTTCACCTAGTTGCAAGTTACAAAGATTGTTACCAACGTGACCGTGATTAACCAACAAGGGCTTCTGCCCATCCCATATCCCTGTCTCTTACTGCGAGCCAGTTGGAGTTCTTCATCTCTTCTTTCACTTTTCTGTGCCAAAATAGTGTTGCAGCACTTCAGGAAGGCATCAACACAGGCTTGACCATCTGTGATGTACTGGCTGCGTCTCTCACAAGAGTACGAAAGAGGAGTTTCCATTATGCCATCCAAACAACACTCTTGTTGTTTTTGATCTTCATACTGACTCACTGAAAAGAAAGAGGGTTGTGAAAGAGAGACAGAAGTGAAACAACACACAGAGTGGAAGAAGGGTGATTTTTTTCCCCTTTAAGATACATTTTGAATTGATAAAAAATGTGTGATTAATTGCGATTAATAGCAGACCGGGCTGGACATTGTGATACATTGCATTTGAAAGCCCTAAAATAAATCACTGAAAAAGGCAACACCTTATTTGCATTAATATGACTGTATGTGATTGAGTAGTTTAGCTCTGTGGTACTTACATAAGCTGGTTACGACTGACATTACACTTTCAGATCGTTTCCTCCTCTTGGGGGCCTCCTTCGGACAATCCAATTCTGAAAACACAACACAGACTGGATCTTTAACATATTCCAACAAGGTTCGACCTAGATTTTAGCCACATCTGCGAATCAACAAAAAACAAGGTCATGTGGAAATATGTCATCATGGCGCGCGCACTACGGTTTCCAGATTGTGGTGTGTGGTGTGGGTGTAGTGGCCACCTAACACTAACCCACTCAAAAAAGCAGATGCTTAACGTAGAGTAAAGCATCTGCTTTTTTGTCTGTGTTCAAGATATTGAAGATGGCTTCTTCCGCCGCTTTGAAAAGCTAAAACAAGTGCGTACAATAGCACTGCTTAATGCTTGGCTACCATTTTCTCTTTTTCTTCTGCTATTTATGTTCTTTTTTCTTTTTCAATTTACCAGCAAAATATGTGGTCAGATCTCAATGTGGACACTGGAGATGCATATTATTGCCAGGTGTAAATGCTATCCGTTCAAATTGTGTCCAGATACAATAGGGAAGTTGTGTTCTAGTTGCCATCTTATTTCCTCTTAAGCCATAAGTTGTGTTCTAGTTGCCATCTTATTTCCTCTTAAGCCATAACTACACCCAATACACCCACGATGTCTCTAATACACCCACGATGCAGCTAGAACACTAAATACAAATTCTGTTAAGGACAATAAAGGTCTTTTAAGTTTTAAGTTTGAGCCACTCAAACTCTATTTAGAATTGGTCTGGGGCAATTATATTCAATTTTTATGCGGATGATCTATCTCCCTCCCCATCACCGCATCGAACAAAAAAAAAAAATCAAACACTGACCTTCTCTCCCTTTTCATTACAATGTGTCTAGCAAACCCTGTGCTTCACACAGTCACAGTTCTGACAAAGGTATGCCCCCGGATAAACAGGGGTGCAATCTTCGAGAGCCAAGTTTTTGCAGCCAGCACATTGGAGCCATACTTCCCTGGACTTGCCATGGGTATATGGCTCAATGGAGACCAGGCAGAACCCTTTTGAACCACTGGAGGGACAACCAACTCCATACCCTGTGGCAACTGACCCTGTGATGGGTTTGGCTGTCACCCTAACCCTAACCCTAACCCTTTGATGGTTAATTACTTCATGTTCAAATAAGTTCTAAAAATGAAAAGGATATTTCAAGCCAAGACCTTAGGCTTTTTATTTAAAGGGATAGTAGCAAGTGGGGTTGTATGATCTACAAATAGCCCCTAAGTACTTTAATTGCAGTAGAAGACTCTCTGCACTCCTTCCGTTAGCAACGCCAGCCCATAGCCCTGCCAAGAGATTTACAACATACAGTGTTGTGAACAGACCCAAAGAAACGGCCTATTTTCGCGGCCTAAAAGAGGTTTTACCTGAAAAAAAATACACAGTGTCATTGTTCGCTATATTATAATTTTTTCCAGCCCTTCAAAGTGCAGGAAAAATGCAGTTTTTATTTGGACCTAACCAACTGCTGATCGGCAGGTGCTAACCCTGGGTGGAGGGATACCTGAGTTGGTGTTACTAACGGGAGGAGTGCAGAGAGTCTTCTACTGCAAATAAAGTACTTAGGGGCTATTTGTAGATCATACAACCCCACTTTAAAAAAATGCTACTATCCCTTTAATGTAAGAATTACTGTCGAAAGATTTTCCCACACATTGCACACTTCTATTAATATTTCTTTTCCCCGTTTCAAAATTTCAAATATCCCTTTCTGTTGCAGTGCACTGGTGGTGTACAGGTTAAATTTCTCCCCTTTTGAGATCTCTGCTGCCATGGTAAGCCCTAGCCCTGTTGATTCGTTTGTCCTTTGACAGTGTGGCGGCTCCATCTGGGTCTATTTCCCTTGGTCAGTTTGTTCTTCTTCTTTGTTGTTTTTAAAATATTTTAAGGTCATTGTGAAATCAAATCAATCATATTTTATGTGAAACATGTCCTCTGGCCCTGGTGTGCTTTTGAACCTGTGTTGCTCACTATGGCTATTTTCTGGAGGAGAAATTCCCGTTGTTGACAACTTTACATGTCACTCATTTATGTTCACATCCATACACACCGCTCCGGCACATAATGGATAATTATTTTATTGTAGAGCGGGAGCTGCAGTAATTCACCCACCCTCTCTTTGTCTTCCTTATTCTATCTTGCTCTCACTAAAATATGTAAAATGTTTGGTCTATTCTTCACAAAATTAATGAATTTATTGCATTTTAAGTGGGGAAGTGAGATCCCGATATTAAGTGGGTCAAGATGTATGTGGAGACACTTGGAACTGGCCACTTGGATCAATACAGACGCATTAATGCCAGGTCTTCACAGGGCCATGTGACAGATTTGTATTTTTCTGTGCCCAGAGTTAGCCTAATAATGTCTCAATGTAATTAAACCTTTGATTGTGGTGTTAATAGCACTGAAAAATGACATTTACAGTAAAATTGAATGGCAACAATAAACAAACAACTACAAATAGAAACAGTGTTGAGTCTTTTTGTGTGGCAAGATACCGCAACAGCAGAAAATTAATCTGGTCAGGGAAGTGAAAAAAGTGAGACTGTAGAGTAGGCAAGTCACCTTTTCTTTCGGGAGTCCCAGTATCAGTGCTAGTCTCAAACATCAGCCCAGCATCATAGAACACACCCATACTATCCTTCCCTCCACCTGGTGTGCAGCCTGTGTCATATGTCTCTACAAGGTCCCACACCTGAGGGGGCAGGGTCAAAGGCATTAGGATACAGTATATATAGTATGGGCTCACACTGTATACACACCTCATTCAACATTTAAAGGGACAACGAGGAGTTTTGGAAAAGCGAAGCGTTTTCACACTACATTTATGAGCCTCCGCGCGCACCGTGAAATTCTTTGACCGGCGCAAGACAGACAATACCGTTGTAGTCCCGACCATTAACGGCGATTCGGCGGCGTTATTCTCATGACTCGCCGCAAAACCGAAAGTAAGGAAACGCTGGTCGCCCAGCATTTCCGCCACCACTAATAATAACAAAATAACGATAGAGACAAAACTATATATTTATCGAAAATGGGCCCATTAACAAGTGTGGGTAACGTAGATTCATTCATCCACATACCGTATGAGACTTTTTTATTGTCGCGGAATTTTTCGTTCTGCCGATGGAGAAACTCCTCGTTGTCCCTTTAAAATGTGAAGGGAAAGTAAAGTTGAGCACATTACCTTTTTCTGTGTCAGACGAAACTTGTTATTCAGGACATATACGCCTTTGTCAACTGCCACCAGTCCCACTGTGGCCCCTGGATCTCCAGTGACCGTCAGACCAAACGAACTGCGAGGCTCATAGGAGTTAACAGCTCTTGAAGGTTGTAACCTCAGCTAAATGTAAGAAAAAATGCTGATTTGTATTGAAGCATTTAAACCATATGGAACTATCTTTTTGTTCACTTCATTGTAAAACAGTGTTAAATCAGTGCAGTTTGTCTCACCGAGCCCATGCAGCCGTCCTTGACGTCCACCCAAACAGAGTCCGATACCACATCATTGGTACTTGTATGGTAGTAGGCTACGATACGGAACGATGGCAGCATTTCTTTGGTGATGGGAACTATCAGGGAAATTACAAAGTTGCCTTGTGTTTTGTAACGGCCATAACTCACAAGCCGACTCCTGCTTAAGATCTGGGGACAGAGTTACACATCAGCACTTACTCTCTACATAATTAATAAAAAGCAAGAAAAATTGCTTCGCAGAGGTCCACATGTGCAAAACATATCTCACCAGGTATGTGATGTCATTTCCTGCCCCTACTGCCTCTCTGTTTCGGATGAGACTGATTTTTAAATTGTTTCCTAATTCCAGATCTGCTGTGTCCACACCTGTAAAAAAAAAAATAATTATGTAATGTGAGCAAGACACTGAAAAGTTCTTGTTCATGGTTTATATTTTATCATCTGGCATTATTTCAGGTTTATCTTCACCTATGTGGATGAAGTTGTTGCCAGTAGTTTTATATGGGAGAGCATTCATAGTGGCTGATGCTTGTCTTTCAGGTGGAATCCCAGGATCAGCTGTATTTGCCTGTAATTAGAAACAAACACACGCATCAACACACAGTTACAGTTAATCAGATGTTTGTGTTCACTTTTTATGTTCCCAGACTGTTGTTTTCTCAACTCCTTTGCATGAATTTTGTGCAAGTACTTTTTCCAGCAATTGTTCACTGACAATATGAATTTCAATTAGCCAGAACTTCTTATACATACAAGTTGATTGCGTCTTTTCGAATCAGATTTGGGTCACATCCATGTAGTTTGATACAGATCGGGAGGAAATGTTCAAACTTGATCATAAATCTTCTATTTGAGGAGGTCTAACTCAGTGTAAAGTGGTACTTGCTATCCTATCCGATCTATGGCAGCATTTTACCAGCCTGTTATGATTGTCAGCAGTCAAACCACACACTCTGGTTCTGGCATTGTCCCTCCAAATTTTATTATTGGACAGTTATTGACTTTTTCCAATTATTTCCAAAAAAGGACAACTACCACTAATAAAGAAAAAATAATCTGTCCACAGTGCGGAAATTTGTCTTTGGCTTCACAAATTGGTGGAAAAGTAAAATCAAATGCTCAGAACTGTTCCAGCCATCTCTGCATTGCCTTTTCTCCCTGCACAAAATTAATATTGACAAGAGGCATATTATTTATTTATTTATTTTCTCAACAGAACAAATCTGACTTCAATTAATCTGTTCCTCTGATACATTTGGGAAAATATGGGGTCTAACCTCCCAGTCAGTCTGGAAACATTTCCCATTCATTTCTGGTTTTTGGAGATGCATCAATATTGTGTTTGTTGTGATGTGATGTACTACTGACACAGTTTTGTTGTTGTTTTTGTGTGTGTGTGTGTGTGTGTGTGTGTGTGTGTTATTAAAACTTTTGGGTGTCAATATGTAATTGTCATCCTTTCTCCATTACATCTGTATTAAGAAACTATTCATCACTGTCCTTTTTGTTAATGTTTTGTTAGGGTAAAAAAAAAGTAAAAAAAAAAAAAAAAAGTCAACTTACAGTGACAGTCAGACTTGCACCTCCAGCCACTGTATTAACAGTAACCTTTGCCATGCCGTTAGGTCCAGTGATGCCTGGCACATTTCCTGGCTGCAAACGCACTTCTATACCTTTTGCTGGAGTTTGATCTGGATTCATAACTTCAACCTTTCATCAGAAAAAAAGCAAACAGACAAATAGCTGAACAATCAGAAAACATCTACCATTCCTGTGAAGCAATGTAATTAATCTTGTCTTAGTATGGGCAATTACAAAATTTTACCAACAAACTGCATTAGCCACGTCCTACGAATTATGACTAAAACAATACATAGTGGTCCATTGGGTGAATTTCTATTTTTCTTCTGGAAGGTCAATGCTCAAAATACTGTACTAATTGCTTAAATTTACTGAGAGATCATTTCACTGCACGTGGCATTTGACTTAATTAATGAACTTAGAAAATATGATGTCACACTTTTTAGGCATAGATGCAAAGATGCAAAGAAAATAGATTTAAATATGAATCTAAGTGCTTTACCGTAACATCGAAGAACATTCCTGGTTTGAAAAATTTGGGGGTTTTCTTGAAGTGAATGGAATAAGGTGAAGTGACAATCTGGATACCTTTAAGCTCAGCCTCCACCATTTCCCCACCTGTGAGTTGATGCAGAAAGACAAACACGTGAACACACACTGATCACAAGAGTTTGTTTTACATTTGTTCACAGTAAACTAACATTAATTTATTGATATGATGTCTGTAAACCAATAGAACTGAATAAACCCTCTGTGCTAATTCTGAATTACACATGGTCAGTCACTTACAGTCTGACTTTCTTACCATTCTCCGTCAGCACACTGACGGCAACATATATGGAACTCCCAACCAGCTCTTCTATTTTGAAGTTCTGTGTGATGTGCTCTCTCTTCAGTATGACCTCTCCCTCACCCCCTGCGATCTGATGTAAGACAAAGCATTTCAATGTATTTAAAAGTAAGATTAAAAAGTACTTTTAATATCTTTAATAAATTTGACAATTAATTGACATCAGAAAAAACAGGAAATCCAAACAATCCTTAAGTCTTTCCAGTCATAAATATTTTGTAGTGCTGGTAAACACCAAGCTGTAAAACAGGGGATAGAAGGGCCAACAAACTGAACATTTGGCATCTGCTGCTGTTTTGTTGGCGGTAGGAAAGTAATTTCATTCATGAGCTGTGTTTTGGCATTTTGCCCTGACAATATATTTTGTTGTGGGGCAGGCTTAAAACCTCTTGTAATACATTTGCCTGTCCTATTCATCACCAGTGATTAAAAATGTGTGCCTACTTTGACTCAAGGTAGGCCAGCGCTCTGTGCAAAACAAAGCTCAGTACTGTAATTTGACAAAATGACTTGTCAAACAGGCCATATTTTCCTTGCAACCAGAAGTAAAACGTAATAACATCTGAATTCTTCCATTCAAATAACTCTTGTGATGTGTCATAGTCATCTTCAAATGGTATGAGTAATTAGCAGGTATTATGTATATGGTCAAATCCAAATAATTGCAACTATGGAGCAACTGAGAGAAGTTAAAAAAAAAAGCTTTGCAACCATCAGGGGTCTCCTCTGTGTGCTCACCTCCACTTTCTGAACGGAGCCAGGAAAACTCTTCTTCTGTTTATCATGCACAACACCAAATACCACGTAAGCTGCCCCATCCACCTCTTCACCAAACAAATACCTAAAACAACAGGAGACAAGGACAATGACAAAAGAAAATAGCGGGAATACTATACTTGCTCCAAAACAACCTCCAAAAAACATCTGCCATGTTCTCCTCCTATAAATCTACTAAAATGTGTTTTCTAAAGTCACAACATAAAACCTCTACATACTTAGCTTTGATTTCGATGGTGAGAGTTTCACTGTCCACGTAGAAGAAGGAGCTCAAAGGAATCAGTTTCACTTCAAAACTGGGCAGCACTGAAACATTTAATGCATTTTGTCTGTATCTATCATCAGGTCACAAGTAAACAAGTGTTTTATAGATTTCAAAGTAAATAACAGTTGAAGTGAAACTGACTCACCATATTCTTTGACCTCAAACTCTGCAAAGAAGGCCTGCTGTGGGTTGCTGTGGAACTTGGCCACCACGTTCCAAACTCCAGTACTGTACCCACGAATGCACGCGCACACACACACACACACACACACACACACACACACACACACACACAGTGTAGAGAACAATTTGACTTCTGCTGCTCTTCATGGGCACAGAGCAGTAACTAAGCTTTCAGTTTACTAAGTGTCTCAGTGTTTTGTTATTTGTGTGTCTGTCCATTTGCAACTAATGTTTAGACAGAATAACAAAGAATTAATGAAAATCAATTAGAAGTTCAGCACAAGTTAAATGAGAAAATGAATTCCAACTTAGTTTTGCTAAGCACAAAGACTAAACAGGATGTCAGCAATAAGGGTCCTCCATCCATTATGCAAGGTTGCTAAATCCCAGGCTAGCTGATATACAGTAGGGTTAGGGTGAGGGTGGGGGACATGCTGAACAAGTTGCTCGGCTAGTGCAGGGCTGACACTCAATGACAAAAACCTCACAAACACTCACATTCAAATCTAATTTAGAGTTGTTAATAATGCTTTTGGATTGTGGGAGGAAACCAGAAAAAACCCACACAGCCATTTGGACAGTCTGCCTTCTCAGTAAAAGGGAACACTTTACCCACTCAGCTGAAACTGGAGACTGATACAAACTCTTTTAAAGGGAGAACGAGGAGTTTCTCCATCGGCAGAACGAAAAATTCCCCGACAATAAAAAAGTCTCATATTAATGTGGATGAATCTACGTTACCCACGCTTTTTAATGGGCCCATTTTCGATAAATATATAGTTTTGTCTCTATCGTTATTTTGTTATTATTAGTGGTGGCGGAAATGCTGGGTGAGCCGACCAGCATTTCCTTACTTTCGGTTTCGCGGCGAGTCATGAGAATAACGCCGCCGAATCGCCGTTTATGGTCGGAACTACAACGGTATGTGATCGTCTTCCAACCTCTGACTTTAATTCTTTATGAATGAAAACAGTCTGTCTTGCACCGGTCAAAGAATTTCACGGTGCGCGCGGAGGCTCATAAATGTAGTGTGAAAACGCTTCGCTTTTCCAAAACTCCTCGTTGTCCCTTTAACAGAGGACTAAAAGCCTGGCTAAAAGCAAAACAACAGTACCCACATGTATAAATATGAACTATTTCATTGTTACTGTTACGATCATGATTTCTGTTTGCTCAATGTCCTTTCGTTGATCTGTGTTTTTAGATTAGTATGCTACTGTTGTGATGCACTTGGTTTTATCTCATACTGTTGATAATATCCTCTGTGTTTTTAGAATAGCCGCCCATGGACTAGTGTTGAAAATTAGCACATGTGCTAAAAACACCCAAGCAAAGCATCTGGTCTGTCCACTGGAACAGTCTCAATGTATTTGTGATGTCCATATCAAATAAATAAACATAACATAACATTGGGAGAACATGCAAACTCCACCCAGAAAGACTCAGATCCAGGAATTGAACCCAGAACCCTCTTGTGGAGAGAAGACCACCACACCACTGTGCCATTCTGCTGCCTTTTTAGCAAACGGCCACAAGGATTGTTGTGATAAAAAGAAATCATACATGTGCACCCCAAATTGGTGTAGAGTGTAAATATCCATTTATATACATATATGAGTATCATGTGTATGTGAATTTGCCAATAGAAAATAGGATGTATAGAGATTAAATTACATTCAATTAAATGAAAATCTCACCTGACAATTTCAGCAAGTTGGTAATCTCCAGAGTGGATTCCTGAATTCGGAGAGACGGTATCAACAGGAAAAGTGATGCCTTCCGGTGTCTAGAAATAAACAGAGACTAGCCTCTTTACAAACAATCAAATCAAAAATCAGCTGCCTGTCATACACGAGACTAATCAGCTCTTTGATTGCCACTAAACAACAATTTACAATTACAAAAAACTTTCAACTATTCAATTCATCCACAAGAAGACATTTATATTCACAGTGGCCCTCATTTATCAAGAGTCTATAAGATCCATCATAAATCCTGGTGTAAAATTCAGTGTATGCCAGGTGTGAAATAAAGGTTTGTAGGCTACATTGCCAATTTCCGTGTGGCATTGATAAATCTGCGGGGTACCATAATTTAAATGGTAGCCTGTATGCCCCAATATATTCATGCTCAAGAGGCCTTGTCCAACCCCCTTAACAACATGGATGCAGAAGATGGCCAAAAAGAAGAACTTTACCGACCCTACCGCATTCAGAGAGGGCAGCACCACAAAATATCCGGACATTTATAGAGTGAGTTTTGTGATTGATGAATGTGTAATCATTGGTGGCAGGTTGCTACAGGTGCACATTCAGTCAGTCAGTTATTAACTAACTGACTGTGTTTTCTCATCTTCACCACTTACTTATTTACTTAATCAGTTTTTTTTCTTTTCTTTCTTTCTTTCTTTCTTTCCTCCCCCTTTGGCCCCTCCCCTATTGACTGATTACCACAACTAAATCAAGAAACATGACCCGGACCTGCATTGTTGCAACCTCCCATTCCATCTACACCCCCTTTTTTTACTCCTCCTTTGTCCTCCAACTCTAGCACTTTAATCATCAACTCTAGCACTTTAACCCCCACCACCTACCACCTGTAAACAACGATTGTATTTTGTTGTACAGTTGTTGGCTTACCTATGTATTATGATTGTATTACTTTCTTTGTTTTTTCTTTCTAAAAAAAGGGGGTACCTGCCCCATGTTTTTAAATACTGTACTTATACTTGTGTTTTCTTTAACCTGCTTGTTTCTTGTTTGTTTCAGTATAGGAGTACTGTCAATGGAAATTAGCCTTTTAGCTAGAATTGACATGTTATCTTTAAAATGTTTATCAATGTACATTGTCCCTCTTTATCAAATAAAAGGAATTGCATTGATGGGTATAATCAATTGCTTTTACGTTTTCACAGTTTGCTGAGCATCAGTGTTTGGAAAGTCAATGTACTGCTGGGAAAGCGACTTTATAGCCACCAGCATTGATGGCATGATTTGGCTGAGGCAATTAGCCCATTTTTAAAAACAGTTTGGGCCCTAATTTCGTACCAGGCGCAAGCGCACGGTGGCGTAGCGTGGAGAACCCTGTGCAGTGCTGATTGGCAATGTGGTAGACCGAGGTGAACTGAGATGGGTGTGGCAGCATAGTATGGGGAGATGTCGACAGGTTCAGCTTGGCGCAGTGACAATTTTGTGCCAAAAGGCTGCGCTGAAGGTGAGCTGAAACCTCACCAACTCCAATCTGGTTTATTTTTGGCGCAGGGTGGATAATTTGGCTGACCGGCTGTTTTTCTCAGATGATTTTATTCTTCTGTATGTGTAGTTTTTAATGAAGCAGGCATAGCCCTCCAGAGCCCTCAGCTAATCAGATGGTCTTGGATGTTCCTCGATTGCTCTTACAAACTAGAGGAGATCGAGCCGCTACTCCCACTCTGTGCAACGCACTACCGTTGACTGTGCGGACTTTCCACTTGTAAATCACTGCTTAAAGCCCCGGTATGTAACTTATTTGGCTTTTTATTAGCAAAAATCAAATATTGCTTTCATAAATACGTATTTCACTGAAGTCGAATCACACCCGCATACAAGTGAAAGCTTTCTCGTACCTTAGAATGAGTTGTTACAATTCGTTACAAATATACAAGGGGGGCGCACCGAACCGAGGCTGCCATGTTGCATCGCCATTTTTTACGTTGAGTAGCAGCGTGACCGTAGGTAACCATGGAAACTCAGCGGAGCTGTCGGCTCGGGGAGAAAGTTTTCCAGGTAGCGCCTGTTAAAACTGTCACCACTGTGTAGTGTGAGGAAGGACGGAGGCACTGATGTTGCATTCAGGTGCAGTCAGGCAGACGGCCGTCGGCAAACCAACCGGATGTCATTTTATCCGACCAGAGAAAGACGGTAAAACGTGGGTCAGGTAAACATCCCCAATTACAACATATTCCTCCATTATCCTGTTACATGCAACGTCTGTTGTCTGTCTGAGGTCTGCCAGATTTCACGTGAATGCAACATCAAGAATACGGAATTCCTACATACTGGGGCTTCAAGACTCACTTGTTTGGTTTAGTTATTGTGCTGCCTAAGAACTTATTGCTTTATTTTATTCAGGTATTGTGCAGCAGTTCAGTTTTTGTCTTTGGATGTTGTAATTTTGACTAAGGAAAACAGGATTACTGTTACAGATGTTTTACCTAAAAGCTGATGCACTCTCAATGCTTTTTTTTTTTTTTTACTGCCTTTAAGGCTGTCTGAACGTGCACATGTGTGTGAAATATCCCTAGTACACTTATACATGGGACTTAGTTGCCTTTTTTTGGTAAACCATATTGAGCTAGGTGGGGCCCCAAACAAAGAGTGGCCCAGGGGCCCCTTAATCTGCCCCTGACAGCAATAAATCTGCAACTGACTTGTCACATGAAGTCTGAATTGTTGCATTGGTATGATCTAATAGTTATTCAACACAGTCATACTCTGCCCTGCATGTTATACACTGGTTCAGATTTGCGTACACCAGGTCAGACCTGGTTTGAGATTTTTTTGTCATTCAGATTGATAAATGTTGATCCTTGCATCAGATTTGACCTACACCCATTTTGTTTGCGAAAGTAATAAATGATAAATGAGGGGCAGTGAGTGGTGGGACAGCTCCACATCAAACCTACTGCTGTAAAAATAAGGCTCACTAAATGTGTTATGTCATTAGAGGGATGTAGGAGACTGAAAATAGGAAAACGATCTGTTGTTGAGTGGAGACACATTATGAAAATATTACATTTGATTATGTGCTTAACTTAAAGTTCAATACCTTAATCTCAATGTCAATGGAGGAATCCCTCTCCACAGGCTCCATGCCGGGTGTCACTGCAAACATCCTGTAATGAACTAATAGGAGGAGAGAAAGGTTTATGTTCCTGTGGTCTACAGTATTTACATAATGAAAAGTACTTTAGTCCAACTAATATAAATAAAATCAGCACAGTTCCTTCAGTTTCTCAGCACTGATGTAGTCCAGGACTCACCTCTGCTGTTGGGGGTGTACAGAGGCTTGTCAGTCTGGATGTAGATGTAACCAGACTGGAAGGACACTAAGACAACTTTCTCCAGCGTCTTGTCAGGAAAATGAGCTTGCAGGTAGACATACTGCTTCACGGTTGGGTCCCTGCTGAATGATTCTGCAGGAATCTGAGGACAGACAGAACAAGAGAGGAGCAGTGTGTGAGCAGCAGGGTGTATATGATGAGCATTTCTGCATTCCTTATCTCCTACTCTCTTATTTGAGGTTGTGATAGAATGTGAAGACATAAGTAACAGTGTTGTCAGGTACCAGTAGTTGTCCAATTCCCTGGAAATTTTCTGCACTGGTAAGGGTAACAGATGTGGACGCCAGCCTTGAACTTTTGGTTGGGTGGTTCATGACAGAGATCCTGACCTCCCTGTTTGCGCCACTGCAGTCTTGACATTCCACAAAGATGTTTTCTATTGTTCCTACACGCAACCGGTTGGGGGCAGACATCACCTTCCTGCACAGCAGTGGGAAAAGACAAAGATTGAGAATACATAGTCACTATACCATCTGCTCTCTGAAATGGATCAAATCTGTAAACCACATAGATAATAATAATAGTAGTACAGTGTCACTGTTTAGAAACATTTTTTTAAATCTCATTATAACAACCCCCCACCTCCTTGGCATCAGTGTGAAAGAAGACAACATGGACTTTAAACTTGGTGAGTTTTAAACTTTTGCTTATTTTGATAAAGATCCAGGACTAGATCAATGCAGCATTTCATCATGATTCTGGACTCTGTCCGCTGAATCCAATGTTAAAGGGATAGTTCACCCTAGAATGATATTTCGCTCATTATCTACTCACCCTCATGTCGACTAAGGGCTGGAAGAAGCTTCAGAGTCCACCGTCCCTTCTCTGAGTTACAGGGGGTCTTGGCGTAGCAGTGCATGTCCATATAACGGTTGCAAAGGGACACCAGAGCTCTTCGTAAAAAAACACACACATAAAAACATCCAAATACCTCCATGATGCTCGTATGTAATGTCCGTCTTGTGCTGAAGCCCCAAATTGCGTAATTGTCCCGAAAAAAATTAAATAAGTCTATATTTTAAGCTTGTTTGTAGCGGAAGCTTCTCGAAGCTCCTCTTCCTGGTCCGTCCAAATCTCGCGTGATTTGCGCCGGCGTCAGTGCGGTTACTGCGAATCACGCAGTAACCGCACTGCGAAGCTACGAAGAGCTCTGGTGTCCCTTTGCAACCGTTATATGGACATGCACTGCTACGCCGAGACCCCCTGTAACTCAGAGAAGGGACGGTGGACTCTGAAGCTTCTTCCAGCCCTTAGTCAACATGAGGGTGAGTAGATAATGAGCGAAATATCATTCTAGGGTGAACTATCCCTTTAAAGGGATAGTTCCCCAAAATTCAAATTTCACTCATTATCTACTCACCCTCATGTCAACTAAGAGCTATAACAAGCTTATATTTTAAGCTTGTTTGTAGCGGAATCTCCCAGTGTCTCAGTTCACTGCTCTTCCTGTGTCTGTGCAAATCTCGCGTGATTTGCACTGACCGGCGGAACAATTTCTCATGTCGGGGCTTCAATACAAGAGGGACATTACAGACGAGCAGTATGGAGGTATTTGGATGTTTTTTGGTGTGTCTTTTTGGACGAAGAAAGTTGGTATCCATTGACAACCATTATATGGACAAATACTGCTGCACGGACCCCCCTGTAACTCAGAGAAGGCACGGAGGACTCTGAAAATTCTCACAGCTCTTAATTGGCATGAGGGTGAGTAAATAAAGAGTGAAAATCTAATTTTGGGTGAACTATCCCTTTAAACATCAATGTGTGGGAATTTTGCAACAACATTACCCTCATTTACATAACACAAACTGTAAGAGAAAAGTTTTTTTTTTTTTATCATGAATGGCAATTGTTGTTCATTTTACTGCCCTGCCAAATACAACTGACTTGATTGATTGAATTGATCTGCATATTCATACACTGAAATGGATTATAAGAGCAAAGAGCCCCTGAGGTTCAGCAGTTTTTTGGCTGCATTGATTAAAACACGAAGAAAGTATAATTAGGTGAGATAGATCTACTTACAATTCAGATCCATCAGTCTGAGATATCAGAGAGGCAAAGGCCAGAGTGGCCAGGAGCCACAACAGAGTCCTGCTCATCCTCCTGCTGGATCTACTCTGCTGTCAATGCAGATGATTGCTCTGTAACCTCCCCCCTTTTATCCTTTCACCTCTTTCTCAAAAAAATGACACATGATTTCCCAGCAGTAGTTGGGAAACCGTTCAACGTTATCTCTGTCCTGAAAAAACTAAACATTAGAAAATCAATGAGGGTTCGCATGTTTGTCTGATTTCTAAAAGTTAGACGAGTAAACAGTTCATTGCAAGAAAAACAGAACAACATTTCGGTTTTACTCCTGAAAAAGAGACTTTGCTTGTTGTATGAAAGGTGAAATTGAGAATGGCAATTGTTGTTCATTTTACTGCAAACAATGTACTTTTAAAATGTCCAGTATACGACTTAATTTCCTATGGCTGAACAAGCCTTTTTTTTGTGCTTCAGGAAGTGAATTTTTTGCAACACAGTTTATTTGCCAAGCTTGGAAGAGAGGGAAAATACGATATTTTGAAATGAAAAGAAATGTTGGACCCAGGAAGGTCGGAGAACATTGTGTTCATATGAATCATCACACGTCTCCAGCTGGTACAAAATGCAGCCGCTCGCCTCCTGGAGCATCTAAGAGGGAGCATAATATAACTCCCATTGTGGCCTCCCTCCACTGCCCTTTAGAGTCAATTTTAAGATTCTTTTATTTGTTTTTAAGTCTTTAAATTTCTTGCTTTTATTTCATGTTTTATTGTTTCTAATTGCTTTTAAAAAATAATGAAACAACTATTTTACTGTCTGTTTTATTTATTTTATTGCCTTTAATTGTTTTATGTCTCTATGTACAGCACTTTGTTTTCAACTACGGTTGTTTTAAAGTGCTATATAAATAAAGTTGAGTTGAGAAAATGAAATCAAATGAAATATGTCATGCTTGTTCTCTATAAGTATGGAAAATTAAACCACTCATAGTTTTTCTGAACTTGCTGAGTCAGTACATTCACACAAATCAAACATAGCCTATAAACAGTAGGGTGAAAGTTGTGTTGAGTAATTAGGCAGGGGAAATTCTCCAATGACAGTCTGATTTAAAAAAAAATGTGATGTTTTTGTGTCTTCCACACAATTAGATACATAATTTACATTATATTAAATAACTATTACATATGGCCCATTACATTTGCCTTGACAAGACTGGTGTCTGAGTCATTGGGTCCAGACTTGACTGAAGACAGGTGGGACAGACAGAGTATCATACAGACATGGTGCAATGTGCAGTGTTCAGGGAAATGAAACTTTGAGCAACTTTAACCCTAACCCTTCTCAATCGGGTGTTTACTGTGGACTGGCATGATCCTCTCTGCAAACAGACAAAAACAAAACAAAAAAATAAATATTATAATAATATAGCACTTTCACACTTGCAAAGTGCTTCACACAATAAAAAATAAAGAAAACACAGTAAAAATTAAAAAATATAAAATAAATACAAAATAATAAATACAAAATACAGATTAAAGAAGTTACAATACAATGGTTAAAATAATTGAAAAAAAGTTTAAAAGGCTATAAATATGATTTCATACGGTGCTGATTTAGCAGATCTGAGATGGAGGGAGAAACTGTGGGGACAGCTGAAAACACACAGTCACCTTTGGATTTGACATCCAAGCAGTGAAACAAGCCAAACAGTCATGAGAGTCATGAAAATTCTAGCTGCAATTGTTTTGTTTTTTTTACCATAATGCTAAATGCTACTAATGCTACTTAAAACAGTGAAAAGGACAACAACTATCTTCATATCACATGCAAGTTAGTTTATTTCTACTGACATTTTTACAGCCAGCCTGGAGGTGTCAGTGTTTCTTCCTGAGCAAGCCGCACATGAAAAGACTGTTTGATAAGTCATAATGAAAGTAGGTCAGGTCAGAGAGTGGATTATTGTCCTCAGATATGCAACAGCTCCGAACTTCCAAAATCCTCGTCTTTGTAACTATTAAACCTATTGTCTGAGTGATTCAAATACTATCTGCATTAGAATTTTTTTTCAGACAGTTTAATATATTTCTCAAACTATCTAATGCATTTCTCATAACACTAAATCACCTGTTCAAAGGCCTCTCTAATAATAATCAAAACCTTTCTAGCTGTGTAAACACCTGCAAAGTCAGTCAGTCAGTTCAGCATTGTCACCAAAGAATTTGACCTCTTCACCAGAGGTTCAAGACACAAACACTATTTTGATATTTGATCAAAACCTGACTGACCTTAAGGGAACTGAATACATAGTGAAACATGTTCAGACACAAAATGTTTACAGCAGTAACATGTTGGCAAAAACTCTACAGTATATTCTGTTGCATTAGTGTTTACAGTAGGTGGTGAACATACTGTATCAGCCTCTCAGTTCACTGCACTGTCACTTGACAGCACTGAGTGGACAGTGGAGCTTGAGACTTTTAGCTCTCAACCAGTCCTATAAATTAAAGGCAAAATGTCCTCAAAAAAACACTTTTAAAAAAAGGAGCAAAGTCTATTATGTCTATTAGCCTACTTCAAGTTACTGAGATGCTTGGAGTAACCTGGTTGACATCCCTCACTGTTATCATACGCTACCGTTTGCTTCGTGTTGTGATTAGAGTCCACATGCTGTTCTTCTGATGCAGCCCCACGCTGACATTTATTCTTCTGTGGGTGCACAAAACAAGTCAATTTCTTGCCATTTCCATTCACAAACCAAACAAACAAACTTCAGCATGACAAGCATTCAGCACTACAGGAATCCAAAACCCTTTTGCCCTTCCGGGTCAAACACCTGACAACAACAGTGACGTTGCTTTCTAAGTTCCTATATACACTAGCAGTGGTTCTCAAACCTTTCTAAACTGAAATTAGACCATGCCACTGGACAACATGTTGAAACACACATTAGAAATACACAAATGTTCTGAGACTGAATAACGTGACTTTTTTTTATTCAATATACGTTGAAAATACTGCCAATGGCATGAATTTTTGGAAGAATTTCAAGAAATGTCTGGAAGAAAATGTAATATTTCTGGGGGGGGGGGGGGGGAATTGGTAAAATTTGGGGACCCCCTTTGGGGACCCCCTTAAACCCTCTCAAGGACCCCTGGGGGTCCCCGCACCCCACTCTGAGAACCACTGGCCTACCTGAGCCACACCCAACACACACAGAGTGAACAACAATTAATTGTAACCTATTATTAGGCTATTTGTGTGTGTTTGTGTGTGTGTGTGTGTGTGTGTGTGTGTGTGAGAGAGAGAGAAAGAGAGAGAGAGAGAGAGAGAGAGAGCAAATGCAAAAGCATTCTCAAAGTCCATAGGAACACCCCAATAACGGATGCAGAGCTGAATTAGGCCAATTTCCCCTTTTAACTCGGATACAAAAAAGAGCAATAAAATTCTACCAACACCACAAAGCCAGCGACCCCAACTCCTACCACTACAGAGCCCTGCAGTGCCAAGAGGAGAGCAAAGACAGGAGTCCCCTCAGCCAGCTGGTCCACAGGCTCAGCTCCACCAGCACCGAGCACCAAGACCACCCTCACACAATCTGGCAAAAAGAAAAACAAAAAGACAATTACATCAACTATTGGACATGTACAACCAAAACCCAAAGCAAACTGCAATGCTATTTGGCCCTAAACAGAGAATACTCCATTACCTGAGTTCAGTAACTGACCCCAGACTGAGGAAAACCTTGACTATGTAGCTACAGACTCAGCGGCCACAGCCTGGCTTTAGAGAGCGGCCGCCATGCACAGACAGACCTGGCTGCCCAGAGACCAGCGCCTCTGTCAGCTCTGTCCACACAGACAGGTGGAGACAGAGCAGCACTTCCTGCTGCACTGTGACTCATACAGTACACACACAGGACACACAGACATACACTAACATCACACTAACAACACCAAACTTCACCACACTCTCAGACATAGAAAAAATAAGTCATCTACTGGGAGAAAAAAGAGCCACTGCTGTTGAAGCAGCAAAATATGTTTGTGCCTGTACACACACACACATATATATATATAAATATATATATATATTTTCTTTTTACTTATTTATTCTATATTATTACTAATTAATTAACCATGTATGTATTTGTTGTATTTGTATTGCTGCCCCAATGCTTTGGCAATATTGTATATCACAGTCATGCCAATAAAGCTTATTGAAATTGAGAGAGAGAGCGAGCGAGCGAGCGAGAGACACCTCGTGGGACACAACACCCACAGAGAAATTTTATCTTCAGTTCTGCAAAGAAATCTTCAAGGTCCATAGAAACTGTCCAAATCATGCATGTAGAGCAGAGCTGGGACACTTCCTTCTCTCTCTACACATGATTAAAAGGTCAGTGAAGTTTCAGGTGCACTTAGCACAAGCTGATCCTGACTCCTATAACCACAGAGCCTTCCTCTGTAACAGCCTCTCCCCAGAGACAGACCCCCTGAGTAACACCAGAGAAACCCGCCACCTCAAAATCGAAGACCTCCAAAATCTCTCCAAAACTCACCTAATATCAATCGACAAAGAGAACAAAATAAATTATATTAACAATTGGAAAAATGAAATTAAAACCATCAACAAATTGGAATGTTATCGCTCACTGGATAGAGAATACTCTCCAGCACAATATCTAATAAGCGTACAAAATCCCAAACAAAAACACACATTGGCAATGTACAGGCTCTCCGACCACCAACTAGAGGTGGAAAAAGGTCGGCATAAAAAAGAGTGGAAGCCCAGAGAACTAAGGACATGTTAACACTGTTCTTCAGGAAAAACAGTAACTGAGGCCCATTTTCTCCTCTCCTGCCCTCTGTACCAAAGTGAGAGAGAGGTGTTCATACAAAAGATAACTGCAGCAGATCCATCATGCCAGGGGAAAACAGGTGATGATCTGTTAAAAGTATTTCTGGGAGAAGATCCACAATTTGCTAAATTAGCTGCACAACATGTAACATTCTGCCACAATACTAGAAAAGTACACGAATGCTGATCAGAACCACTATTGATGTCATTTAATATTGTTGTCGTTTTTTATTATCATTTGTTACCCTCATCATTTGTGTATGTTTTATATATAACAACTTGCAACAGTCTAATGATGCCCAATCTTACCACACACACACACACACACATTATTTATTTTTTGTTTCATGTGATGTAGACTATGTATAAGAGAGAGAGAGAACTTGATCAGCACACACGTGCATGCTCACACACACGCATAGGGTACATCATTTTATGTGTACTTTTTATTTATTTGTATATTGTTGTATATATTTGGTTTGATGAGTTGTATTGTGTCATTGATTCCCAGGGCCGGCTCTAGGATTTTGGTGGCCCTAAACAAGATTTTTGTTTGTGGCCTGCACTCTAAGCGCAAACACCAAATCACTGGTTAAAACTGAATACAGACATGTTTATGCCCTCTGAGGTTTGAGGCCATTTTCTCGAATTTAACATATTTTCTTAAATTGATCTTTTTAAGATACTTGCAGATGTAACAATACTCAAGTGTTTTATGTTTAAATATTAGAACCTCCGCTGTAAGCATACTGAGGCCAATTTGCCCTAACACTGTATAAAGAAATAATTTAGGCCAAATGCTGGAAATTTGAGGTCTGCTTTTTGAAAAAGTTTCAAATCCCTTCTGAAAACACACCTTCAGTCATGAGAATGAACTGTTTTTTGGTGCTTGAAATAGGATATGAATACAGTAATATATAAGTGTAGAAAACAAGTCTAAAATGAAATTTTGTAAGATTGCTTTTTGAGCACAAATGTTGTCATTCTGCCATTCTATTTTCACCAAATGTCTCAAATGTGAGATAAAAGAAGCTGCATATTGACTTCAAATGACATATAAAGCTCATAGCGTGCGTGTCCACCTCAGGATGTTTAAATGACTTGAATGAACCCCGGTACCTTTCTGATCATGTGGCCCCCCACCTAACGGCTGTGGCCCTAAACAACCGCATACAGTGTTTATGCCAGGGGCCGGCCCTGTTGATTCCTAAAGCTTTGGCAACATAGTTCTTTTAACTGTCATGCCAATAAAGCACATTTGAATTGAATTGAATTGAGAGAGAGAGAGAGAGAGAGAGAGAGAGAGAGAGAGAGAGAGAGAGAGAGAGAGAGAGAGAGAGAGAGAGAGAGAAGCAGCTGTTTCTAATTGGTGCAGATGGGACACGTGACCAGCATCATTTGCATTAGACCAGGCAGGAGCAGGTCAGGTGAGTGTTGGGGAAATAGTTTCAGTTATGCCGCGGTCCGTCGGCCACTGAGTCTGAGCTGGATTATGAGTTTAGTCGCTTTCCCGGAGTATCTTCCTCTGAACCAGGGATCAACACTGGGCGAACCGTCCGTCTCACCTGGACGCTCTGTAGTTGGCAGGTATAGTAACTGTCTCCAAATGTGTTTGTTTTTTTTGTGTGTGTATGTGTGTGTGTTTTTCAAAGGCAACGCCACCTGTCAGGAAGAGCAGCATGTAGCTCACCTGAGCTCAGAGTGCAGCACCGGTTAAACAGGTGGAGCAGGACCTGTGGCATTCCTCTGAGCGCAGGCATGTATCCTATCCGCCTCTGGCAAAATTTGCTGGGTGTAATTTATTAAGGTGGTTTAGGGAAATGAGTAGCTACAGTCCTTTTAACTCCACATAGCCCAGTTAAACCCACATTCCATCGGGATGACCTGTC
Organism: Trachurus japonicus; assembly: GCF_045865225.1. Taxonomy (NCBI): domain Eukaryota; kingdom Metazoa; phylum Chordata; class Actinopteri; order Carangiformes; family Carangidae; genus Trachurus; species Trachurus japonicus. Next base: position 333,943 of record NC_140907.1, on the reverse strand, counting down.
CATGTTGCGTGTTGTCGATCATAGGATCACGTGCAAATTTATAGACCCATTAATTAGTCATAAAAGAGTTTCATATGTGAGGATGTCAGAATATAACGACTTAGAGTGCAATGTTTATTTCATTCACTTATTTTTAAGGTTAATAGTTATTAGTTTTTGTGTGTATTGTGTCAGCCTTCAGTTTTATCTTATCCAAAACGCTCATTCATGTTGAACATTAGTTAGTTAGTTAGTTAGTTAGTGAACTGATAAGATCTTTCTTCTCCTTTTCAAGTTCCCAGGGCTGAAACAAAACCATTTCCTTAACAGTTTTGCTGGTTTCAGTTGGGTGACAGCTGGGGCACTGGGTCATTTGGCCATGGGCTTTATAATTGCACTAACCATCTTATATGTTATCTACCTTTAAATTAACAATTCCCTCAATATATATATAATTTTTTTTTATTTTATGGAAATTATTTGTTATAAAATTAAAGTTAAAACTTTAAAAAAAAGCAAAAAAAGCAAATGGGCTTTAGACTAATGTAATGGATATATGGATATTTTGTATGTTCTGCCGTCAATTATTTTTCAGTTGGTCAGGCTAGTTATTGGTGTATTTTGATGATGAGGAAAACAGTGGTCAGGAGAACACAGCTGTACTTCCTTCAGTCTTGCTTAGCCCCCTCCTCCACTACCTTTATCTATTTATCCAGTGCTATGTTGGCAGACCTCACAGACCACATCAGATTTTGGGGGTTTTCAGGGAGGTGGGTGAAGCTGTTTGCATTAAGGGAGACTGTGATGATGTTTGAAGTTTTGTGAAATACCCACATTTCCTCAAAAGAGAAATTTGGTTCATATGGAAATATTTACTCACAAATTAATTTACTAACAAACATTATATAGGTTATATTGTCAGGTGTGGGCAATAATAACATACTTTTACTTGAGTGTTGTATGTTGAAATATCTGTGTTGTGCACAGGCGTTTTTTCTCTTTTGGAAACGAGTGACTTTACAAATTGTACTTTTGACTTCTCTACATTCCTTCATAAGCAGCTTCTAGTCACTGAATGAATTTCCTTTTATGTTGAAATTGCAATGGACTACAGTATGTTGTTTCCAGTATAGGAGGAAAAAAAACAATCCCAGTAAAACTCCCACACTTACAGCTCACTACGAGCTATGAGGGTCTGGCGAGCGAGAGTCGTGTCGTCATGAAGCTACAGCAGATTAAATTGAGGCGGATGATTCTTCACCAGAGTGCTGTGACCATTTCTTAGGTCTTTGTTTGAAAAGGCAGATTGCTTTTGTCTAAAATGTTTGCCATGACCAAACAAGCTTTTTATTCTACAGGTTCAACAAAGTCCGTATAGCCAATACTCAGCTGACTGTTTCAGAATCATCCCACAATGTGTTGACCCCAACAAATATATACTTTTAAGTAATTCTGTATTTTTGAAATGAAGTATTCCTGTCCTTTTAATGTAGTAAAGTAAATATCTGACTGAACAACTTTCAGTTGTGTTGAAGTAATATGACCTGATCTGCCCTCTGACTCAAGTAAAATGAGTTATCAGCCTGCATGTGCTGCCTGGCACTGAGGTTTTTGCATTTTCAGTTGATCACCAGATATATTTTTTTAATAATTACAAAATGTACAAGTCATAATGGACAAAAGCATTCCAGAGACTTTGATGTAATGTGTGTGTGAGCATCTAGTTGATCTAGAGTTACACATTAACTGACCCCCTCTGATAGCCTATGTGCCTTCTCTCCCCAGCTCTCTCTCACTATGGCGCTGCAGATGTTATTCCCACCGACGGTGTCAGCATTCATCTCCACCGTGCTGTCCCTGCTCAGCTTGACTCTGCTGCTGCTACTGTGTGTCATCAGGAAGAAAAGAAGGATGGAGGGAACATATAAACCCAGCGCAGAAGAGAGGAAACAGACGGGGGCAACAGGATCTGAAAAACCTGGCCTGCCTTTACCGTTGCCAAAAGAGGAACGTCTCATATGAAAAAGTGGCCTTGCATACCAACAGTCTTCTGTCACCATATCAGCCTGGGAATCGATTCCTCCTGGTTTCTGACATTGCCTGTACTAGTTGTCATCTGGGATCATCTATGTTTGTCTTTTGCACCAGACGCATTCATCACTGTTTAATGCTGCACCTTTTTCATTCCCGGTGACACCAAATGGACTGATCAGACTGTCCTTCTGTCACCTGTTCCACTGCATGAGAAGAGCAAATATCTTGTGTGTTTGCTCACCGTCATTGCCTTCTTTTTAACAAGTCACTCCCTTTTCTCACGCTGCATGAGGAACATGAGCTGAACATGACTATGTAAATGTATTATTTGTACAGAACTTCGTCTTATTTCTACTGTGTATTCTGTGTATTTATATATATATAAAAAAAAAACCATTGTCTTCACACCGTTTCAACAAATGAAAGTGATTGAAAAAGACAGACAGTGACTGTAATGCACTCCCCTAATTTCTTACAAAATGAATCGGTGTGTTTGTTACAGTGTTCCGTTAATAAACTGTCCTGCACACCCAGTACAGCTCACTATGTCCCTTGTCTTTGAGCATTGGAGGCAAGGAGGGGGGAAGTGTTGGATGTTTAAAATGTTTAGTTTATTAAGGTTTTAAGTTATTTTAGATTCAGCTATCCACCATACCATAATCTGTCAGTTGTTGCTGGTAGAGAGCATATCCGTCTCACACAAATGCATTTGTAGAATAGGCTCACAAATGTTCCATCATACAGCACTGTGACCCATACAGAATGCTTTATTTCTTTATTTTAGCCATACTCCCTGTAGTTGCCTTAATTCTAAACACAATTAGCCAGTCATCTCAACAAGTAGCCTATACAATATTCAAACAAACAATAATGTGGTTCAATATTTACTAAATCTTGGCAAAGTCAGTCACCCGGCCGACAGCTTGTGCTCCCACAGATAACTCCCTGGATTTTTCTGGACTTTCCTCATTGTCAACAAATCCCACGAAGACTACTGTTAGAAACAAATCACTGAAGGTGGGGAGTATTAAAAGAGACTCACACACTGTCGATTCTGGTCTTTTTCATGTGATTTGTCAACGCTAAAAAAAAAAAAAAAAAATCCCTCAAGCTTCAAATCTTTTCTTAAGTTCAGACACTTTGGGAGGAGGGCCTTTCTCCTCATGTGCCTCTGAGCTGTTGTTCTCTTCAGATGTATTTGAGTCGGACGGTGGGTGATGTTGTGTCTTCTCCCTGTTCCACAACAAGTTGCATGGTCTCCCAGATTCAGCCAGGCTTTTGGTGCCAGACTTCATCTGAAAGCTGTGGCTGGATGCCTGAGACTGGAAACGTGCTAAAGCAGATTGTACTTTTGGAGGAGGGGGGGTTTGTCTTGTCTCCCGCTCCTCATTTTGTACTACTTCTTGACTCCCTTTTTCCTGACCTACTAGAGGTTTGGGGTCAACAGCAAGACCATGAGGCCCCGGAGACCCTGAAGATTCTGGATTGGCCATCTCCTCTTGTCCTTGCTGCTCCTCTATAGCGCTGGGGTCATGGGGATTCAGGTTGTTACAGGTTGCTGACGGCTCCTCGTCTTTCCCCTCTCGGCTCTGTTTTCCATCATCATCTCTTGATCTCTGTATTTCTTCAGCTGGCTCAGCACTCTGGCTTCTCTCATCCTCCCTCTTTTCTTTTGACCTGTCATCCTCTTGTTTCTCCAATGTTTCTTTCACAAGTTCCTCTCCTAAACTCACTCTCTTTTCCTGATCCCTTTCTCTCTCTTCGTCAAAGTTCACTTCCTCGAAGTTACTAATATTGTCAGTGTCTTCTCTTTGGTTCCCATTTATTGCTGCCTTCACTTCCTGTTTCTCATTGTCCTCCTTTTGTCCCCTTTCTTCTTTTGCCATTCCCCATGTTTCCAGTAGACTCTCTGATCCCTCTTCCTCCGCTAGACTTGAGTCCTGGCACAGCCAATCAGAGTCCTCCAACAGGTCTGATCGCTCCTCAGTGGTGTCCAGATTCCAGCTGTGCAGGCTGCCACTGCCACTGATGGACAGAGACAGGCTCTCCTGGCTGGGGTTGGCTGGAGCGCGCTGGAATCACAAGAGCCCATGTTAGATGATGATGATGAAATTCTTTATTCAGTCACATCACATAATAGCTACAAACATTATCGACAAAATAGTGACTGAAAAGGCACAGGCAGAAGCGTAATGCTTATATGAATGCCTGTCCTACAGTACGTACCAAATTAAGCTAACAAGCATTCTTACAATATGAAAAAACAAACAAACAAGCAAACGAACAAACAAACATACATAAAAACAAAACTAACCCAGAAAAGACTGGAACCAATAAGGTTAACAATATTTAAAGGGACAACGAGGAGTTTTGGAAAAGCGAAGCGTTTTCACACTACATTTATGAGCCTCCGCGCGCACCGTACAATTCTTGGACCGGCGCAAGACAGACTCATGTTTTCATTCATCAAGAATTAAAGTCAGAGGTTGGAAGACGATCACTTACCGTCGTAGTTCCGACCATAAACGGCCATTCTGCGGCGTTATCATTACCCGAAAGTAAGTGTGGGTAGTGTAGATTCATCCACATTAACGTGAGACTTTTTTATAACCAAATAGAAACTCCTCGTTGTCCCTTTAAATATATAATAGTAAAGAAATTTTTAAATATCAGAGAAAAAACAAACAAAACAAAACAAAAAATTTAAGCTACCCAGCATTCTTACAATATGAAAAACAAACAACAAGAAACATACATAAAAGCAAAACTACATCAGAAAAAGACCGAAACCAATAAGGTTAACAGTATTTAAATATATAATAGACTATAGTAAAGACATTTTTAAATATCAGAGAAAAACAAAAACAACTAAACAAGCAAACGGACAAACAAACATACATGAAAACAAAACTAACCCAGAAAAGACCGGAACCAATAAGGTTAACAGTATTTAAATAGTAGTAAATCCATTTTTAAATGTCAGAGAAAAAAAAAAAAAATTAAGCTACCCAGAATTCTTCAGATCAGAAATCACATTTGTGTGTATTGTGTGTGTGTGTGTGCGCCACTTCCTCCTCTTCTTACCTTTGTGATGAAGTCATGACTGTCTGGTCCAAACAGGTCCAGGCTGCGTGTGCCATACAACAGGCCGCGCTCATGAGAGCTCCGGGAGCTGAGTGTGTCAAAAATCTCCCCAAGCAAATCCATCTCCTCTGCGTCACACAGCAGTGTATCTTCCCCCTCTTCTTCATCCCCCTGGAGCTCAGAGCCAGATTCATTTGTAGGTCCAGACACAGCTCTAATAACAGATAGAAACACACATCTAATGGTAAAATCAAGAAGATCCTTTCTGTCTGATATCATTTATTTCTGTGTTTCCCCATTTGTCTCTCTCTCAAACCCAGTGGTGGAGTCAGATCTTTAGAGCAGAGTACAAGTAGAAGTAAAGGTATTTTTTATAATTATAGACTGCAGATTGTAGTATTACTAAGTATGCAATTCACCAATTTGCCTCTTCACAAGTTTGCTTGACATTTATTATGAATATTATATATTATATTTAATGAAGGTAGTTTGATCTGTCATCATGAATCATATTTAAATTTGGTCAGCGGTCAGCTAAATGAAATGGAGTAAGTGCTTTATTTCCCTCTCAAATGTACTGGCATTAAAGGGATAGTAGCATTTTTTTAAAGTGGGGTTGTATGATCTACAAATAGCCCCTAAGTACTTTAATTGCAGTAGAAGACTCTCTGTACTCCTCCCGTTAGCAACGCCAGCCCATAGCCCTGCCCAGAGATTTACAACATACAGTGTTGTGAACAGACCCAAAGAAACAGCGGGAGGGATACATGAGTTGGTTAGGTCCAAATAAAAACTGTGTTTTTCCTGCACTTTGAAGGGCTGGAAAAAAGCATATTATAGCAAACAATTAAACTGTGTATTTTTTTTCCCGGTAAAACCTCTTTTAGGCCGCGAAAATAGGCCGTTTCTTTGGGTCTGTTCACAACACTGTATGTTGTAAATCTCTGGGCAGGACTATGGGCTGGCGTTGCTAACGAGAGGAGTGCAGAGAGTCTTCTACTGCAATTAAAGTCCTTAGGGGCTATTTGTAGATCATACAACCCCACTTTAAAAAAAATGCTACTATCCCTTTAAAGTATACAGCAGCTGCGCACACAATGAAAGTACTGTATCAAAGTAAACTATATGTACCTGAAAAGTGCACTTAAGTACAGTGCTTTAGTCAATGTACAGCTTAAGTTGCACCATTGCTCACCCATCCCATGTATCTCCAGTGTCCCTCATGTTGTCCTGGTCCCTGGGAGCCCTAACCTTGTTAACTGGCCGACGGGGACGTGACTGATATGATGCAACAGTAATAAAGCAAAGGGTTTGCAACATAACATCCCCACAACAAACATAAATATTGGGGTGAATCACAAAGAAGCAAAAGAAAGAGGGCAACAAAAGGTGCAAAATAGCACAAACAAGAGTAAAACAGGAAGATTAGATCATGGAGATAATAAAAATGGATGGTATCTCTGATTTAACAAGAGATTGAAAATGAATTTGATTTTCAGTTGGTGCATTAAAATTAAATGCGGCCCTCGTGATAGACATCTCACCATGCCAAAGTGTTGCGTGATTGGCAGACGCTCCTGCAGGCAGTCGGATTGGTTACGGCGGTGTGACATTGAGCCTCCCCTCTGAAGGGTGGGTTCTTCATTGTGTGTCTGTAACACACACACATTTCAGTAGAACCACAGCAGAATCTGTACCGATTGAGACATGCACACATTAACATGAGCCCACCTTGTGGTGCAGTAGGTTTTTCAAACCAGACCTGGCGAGACCTTTTGCCTGGGAGAGATTAAAAAGGCAATGATGAAGAGAATTGTTGTGGCACTGCTGACAGACCTGCCCCCCACCCCAGCCAAAGTAGCTGCACTCACCCTTATGTTTGCCTTGGACTTCATGTTAAGGATTAGTGCTCCTCCCCCTTTCTGGCAACAGAGCAAAGTCACCCATGTTACACTTTTACCCACAAGCTAAACAAGTCTTAAAAATGTCAACGTTTTTAATTGAAAATAGAACAACAAATATATAAAAACTAACCTTTAAATTACCAACTAACTGTTGATAAGACTTGCTTCTTCCTGCAAATATTCCAAAAAAAAATACAGCGATAAGTAATAAATAACTAACTCAGAAAAATATATACGTATATACATATACGTACATTCACACACACACGCACACACACACACATACACACCGGCTGTTGTTTCACCCTTTAGGATCTCATCCTCAAAGAGATCATCTGGTTCATTTCCTTTGTTCAGAATATCCAGGCGGCTATCAATGAACTAGAAAAAAAACAACAACATATTATATTACTATTGTATTCTATTTATGTTAGAATACATGAATATGCATACTCATATAACACTCATTTAATATTGAAATCTATATATTTGACCACATGAAATATCTAACATAAAAATAACAACCAGGACAAGGTGCAACAAACACTATATCAAAGCACTACAACACTTTTTATAACCAGCTGCAACATTTCCTTTTAACAATCCTATTTCTAATGTCAAAGTGGCAGTATCTGTCCAGCAGGGGGCAGCAAACTACACGAGGCACAGGATGTAGGCCTACCTGTTTGAAGGACTGTAAATGAACGGCACTTTGTAGGAACTGCCTCATACTGTGAGACTTGTGATCTAGAAACAGCTCCTCACTGAAACATATTTCACCCTCCTGCGAGTTAGAGAAAGAGAGAGACGCACAATTCACGTGAAGAATAAGTATTCAAATTCAGTGCAAACAAGCTATTTGAAGAAGAAAAAAAAAGCTCCCCTGTTGTTATCTCTATTATTTAAAATATTAATACTTAAACCCACAGTCTGAGAGTGACTTACCTTGTGTCCCTGCAGTGCATCTCTGTAGCCTCCAAACAGCAGAGCCTGAGCCTTCAGGAAGGCCCTCGAGACCCCAGAGCCAGGAATCACAGCCTGACGTTTCAAACACATCTTCAGTCCAGACATCTGGAAACAAATATACAATCACAGTTAGAACATGAATTCAAGATTCTTACGGGGTGTTTTCACTACAGGAACCAGGACTTTTTTGAGCCAAGATGATGTTTTGTCTCACGCCATTTGTTTAATTTGCCCAATCTACACGGTTTACAGATGTGGTAGAAACACAACCAAGAAAGTGTACTTTCGTTGTCCGGTTAAGTTCTAGTGCTAACAAGTGACCAGATTCTGTGCTACAGAACATTATCTAACAAAGAATTAACATTAATCACACTTTGCAAAGACACATACAACACACACAAACCAGCACACACTATTAATTACCACGTCTGATGGTATCCTCTTAAGGTCGTCGAAGGGGGTTTCTAGTGTGTTTGTGTCCACATTTAGAATCACAACTTCCTCCAACCCACGACTCTTCACCTTCTGTCAGACAAATACAGAGACACATTATGCTATTTGTCCATTTATGGGGTCATACCTTGTCAATTTGTACATTTGTGAGGATGTGAGTGAATGAAATTGTTTAAATCAGTAGTTTACCTCAGACAGACTGGTGTGAACCCCTATTAGATAAGGCATGGGTGCACTATAACCAAAACACAAAACAAAACAAATGTTAACACAAAGTCAGTGTTTGGCTAACTGGCTAGCAAGGTAGACAGTGGGGGTGTGCCAAAAAATCGATTCACATAAGAATCGCAATTCTCATTTAATACGATTCAGAATCCCAAAATCGATTTAAAAAAATTTAAAAAATGAATGGCTGTCGGCCTCCATTTCCTTAGAATTTAAAAGGCAGCATGTTTAACTGCGCTATTTTTTTAAAATAAAGAGGCACTTTTAATTTTGTTACTTAAGTAATATGTGATATTGCTTTTATGCAACACTTTCAACAATTCTGTGTAAGAGTGGATAAATGTTTAAAACTCAATAAATGTGAAAAAGATACTTCAGTCATTCTGTCTTGCAAAGCAGACTGGAGCAGATCATGAGGATCCTTTGCACACCGACAGACTGAAGCAGAAATCATTAGGAATCAAATTGTTTTGAATTGAAAATCAATTTTGAATCGAATCGTAGCCCCAAAAATCAGAATCAAATCGAATCGTGAGATAGTAAAATATTCCCACCCCTAGTAGACAGACTTCTTACCAGCAGTAGTCCAGTAGGTGGGGTGGCAGGACAGGTATGAAGATGTGCTGCCAGTACATGGGGTATAAGACAGCACTGAGTGCATGCACGCAAGACGTCAGCTGCACACAAAAATAAAATGGAGGCCAGGTTCAGACGACGACAACAACACACCGCACACTAGCACGCCTCTGTGGTCCGTTAGAGGCCAGTGTGTGATTCAATGCACTGAGTTGTGTTTGCCTGTGGTTACATTTAACAGACGTGTTAAAGTGGTTTCTGTCCTCAGGGTAACACTGAACAGGGGTTATAGGCTACATCATGTGAAATTTGGTTTTAGCATGTTGGTTTCCACAGAATGAAGATGTCTTTACACAAATAGATGCAGTGCCTTCAAAATGGAAGAATGACATGTCTCTTACAGTGCTGAGTTTGCTGGCAAAGACCAGGATGCGTCTCTCAAACAGCATGCTGGCGTAGAGCTGGAGCAGGTTCCCCACATCCACTGCCACAATGAGCTCTGTCAAGTTCCTCTGGTAAACCCCAACCCCCCCCCCACACACACACACACACACACACACACACACACACACACACACACAAACACACACATGTATCAGGTTGAACTAACAATGGGTTCTGCATTAAAAAAAAAAAATCTCAACCCTAACCCACCTGCTTTCTGAAGGACATATAATTTAAAACCCTGAGTTCATTCTTATCTAACTACTCACATTTTCAGGAATGGAAGGGAGACTTCTGGGATCTGGAGCAATGAAGTATGGAACCTGTTCAAAATGAATAAGAAAGAACTGAATTGAGAAAACTGTGGAAATTTAAGAGGTTTTGTTTCCAACCGGATTAGTATGTTCAGCATTATACACATGTAAAGGATCACTCTTCAGGGTTTCATTCCAAAATTCGATATCCATCAAACAACAATGCCAGATGCAAGAAGTTTATCTCTTACTGTTACTTAATCTTAAAGTTATAATGCAAGATAATATAAGATTTACTTTAGGTTATCAAATGTGATGTTTTACACAATTTATAGCCTTTATATATTCCCTTTCTCTGCAAGTTACACTGTTAGTGGTGTAGTTTGCCATCAATGCGTTGGATCAAATTTGTCTCACTCGCTTAACATTATAAGACACAGGTATATTCGAATATTGCAAATACAAACCAGATCTGTAGTATTAAGCTGTATTTGATATGGTAACCATTGGTGTCTCCACCTCAATTCTGATTTCTGGTAAGAACTCATGTGGATTACAGACACTAATAATATTTTCCATATTTTCACACCATAGAAGTTCTTTGGACGATTGACAGTTTAATTCAAGGTGGGGGATTTTTCAATTTGGAATGAAACTCTTGAGACACAAACAAACAAATCCACAAGCTCTGCCACATGGAGGCAACTTCTCTTGAGACAAAACATAAGGTCAGTAAAATTATGGATTTTTCATAGATCACGAATACACGCACTTGTCACAATGCCCAAACGTCACAGTGAGATGTTAATTGTGTTAAGACTGGCTTTGGGGTACGAGACGAGATTTTAGTGCACACACATCAGGTTTAGCCATCAAGCACAGACAGCTGGTGTTTTCCAACAGGAGTTAGTCCGTCTCTGATCAGCCATTTCTACAGACCACATGAACTCCTGTGGGACTCACCCCCTCTTGCCCCTCTGGGTGTCCAACAGGATGGGACACCTCTGTGCTGACCAATAGCTGCTCTCCCTCAGAGAAAAACACAACACTCTAACCACTGACAGAAAACAGCCATTTAAAGGTACATTGTGTAGGAATTCCCCCCATCTAGCATTGTGGTTGTATATCGCAAGTAACTCAATCGTATTTTTCATGCTGCATTCACCTGAAATTGGGCAGACAGCAGACGGACGACAGCCGCTGCACGTAGCGGCATAAACAAGCCTCTATGTAAACAAGTGGTCCGTCAGCACGAGGCAGAACAATACACGTGACAATATGTTGTCATGGCGATGTCGTATTGTTTACCTGACCCGCGTTTACCGGCTTTCTCTGGACTTCTGTGACTGAAATGACATCTGGTTTGTTACCGACGGCCGTCTGCCCGACTGCAGGTGAATGCAGCATCAGTGTAACGCTCCATTCCTCCTCACTGCGTTACCGCGGTGACTTTTCACAGACGCCACCTCGACCTGAGCCGACAGCTCCGGTGTCTCCGCTGAGTTTCCGTGGTTTCCTACCGTCACGCTGCCACTCAACGTAAAAAAAAGCGACACCACATGGCAGCCAGCACCGAGCTTACCCGCTCCATGGAGATATGAATGATATGAACGGCAAATTCAGAGCTGAAAGGAACACTTCAGTTTGTTGATGGGGGGGATTACTGATTAATGAAAAACATACTTTTGAACCAAATAATCGATTTTCGTGAATAGATAACAGGAGAAGTTACACAATGTCCCTTTAAGTCAAGTATGACCCCAGGTTCATAGTAGCCAATTAGAGATTTACCATCTGTAGAGTGACAGATCCAGCTGCCAGTGGTATGGGCTGCTTGTAGAGGGCAGAGAGCAGCACCTTCATCTCATTGGTCTGTTGAGAAGACAATGGCTGTTATGATACAGTATGTATGAGCTCGAGACGAATACAGGAGCAAAACAAACACACACATTTACCTGTCCTTTTGTCAAGTAATCAGCCAAATTGTTGAGAAGTTTGTAAAACACTTCAAACCATGGAAGATAACTGTAACGAAATTGAGCACAAGTGATTTTCATCATGCTGTTAAAGACATTGTTGAACTGCCACACACACTCACACACACAAACACGTACATACCTGAGTATGCAAAGGCAGGTGTTTGTGCTGTTGGTGAGACGACAGAAGCCAAAGCGTTGGCATCCCTCAAGGTCAGTCAGAACAAAAGTAAAGTGCTGCACGGCCACTCCATCCCTCACTCTGCGCAGATGAGCAAATAACTGTCATGAGAGGAGTATGGAAAACAAACGAGCTAGAAGCTAGAGTAAAGAGCTCACCTTTGTATGTCGTAAGGGAAGCAGAATCGGGGCAATATTTGCCAGGACTCCTAAAAAGTGGGACATAAAATGAAACATTAAAAATCATCTAAAAAGACTGAGTGTCATGCTGGCACTTTTAGCAATGTGTCTCTGGTATTTCACATGTCATCATATGCCCTGTACCAAACAACAAGTTGCAGATTTGTCATATCATATCAAGTAAAATATTAATCCCCTGGGCACCACAAATAACTGTAAAAGAAAATTAATGGCAATCCACCAAATAGCTGTTGAGGTTTCATAGTCTATATATCATGGACCTAAGTCCTGTACCAACAAATCCACTGAGTGACATTACAATCACAACAGCCATGCTGCTAATGTGTGAGTGAAGCTGTAATGATCACTTCAGTGCAACAATGCATCCACAAATATTATTCTGTACAGTATGTTTCCATCAGCAAGAGACATGGGTGACTATACCTCATCATTGAAGTCATCTGGAAACTGAAACAATACTCCAGGATCTGAAACATTGAAACAGTTGCATTAACATAAATGATAATTCTCTAAGCAATTTTATTTGTATTACAGACCATATCAACCATATAAACCCAGTAGAGCTCTGAGATCGACTGACTCAGGTCAGATAGTGGAGAACAGAGTTCAAACCAGACATGGATGCATGAAGCAGCATTTAGCTGTTACTGTATGCTGCACACAAGTGGAACAAAAGTACCAGCAGAACTGAAATCAGCCCCAACTGTAAGCACTTTTAAATCCTGGTTAAAAACATTTCTCTTTTCACGTGCTTATAGCTGAGCTCTTTTAAGAACTTAAAACTTTATCTATTTTCTTTTATTTTACTTTTATTTGCTCTTGCTTTTAACTCTGTTTTTAGTGTTTTGTTTGTTTTTATTCTGTTTTATGCTTCTTTTTTTAATGTTTTGTCTTTATGTAAAGCACACTGAGTTGCCTTGGTATGAAATGCTCTATATAAATAAAGATGCCTTGCCTTGCTTACACAGTGAAGCAAAGTCTGTCTTATAATAACTGAAATGAATGATTAAAAGTGGGCAAATTCAATAAAATTTTAAAACAACTTAATTCCCCAGTTTATGTTTACTATGGCTGTACTGTCTGTGTGACTGCCACAATACGGCCCCATCTATTTCAAGTATGACTAGACGAGCTGTGTGGTTTGGATGATCACATGACAGGAAGTATGAGAAACTCTCAACTCGGCAGAAACACCTTCATATACACCGAGTCTTGCATTTCACCATTTTACAACACAGAAATTATTTAGTGATGTGTTTCATATTTGGAGCCAATTCAGAGTTAGTGCTCAGAAGTCAGATCGGTGAGGTGGGTCTTGAAGGAAATGACAAACAGAGTCACAGGCAAGTTTTTGAGGAACAATTTTAATCAACTTCTCTTTTACAAATAAATAACTCTGCACTGCCGATATAGGTTTTGTCATAGCACACGTCTAGCACTTCATGGAGGCTGAAACAGAAGTCACTGTATTTGCAAATACTAGGCCTACCTGACCCAGATACGCTGATGGGAAAGAAGACAGAGGCCTTACCTTTGTCTCTGGCTACAGGGCACGCTGCTTCAAAGAACCAGTAGAAGGTTCGCTCAGGGTTTTGTCTGACAAAAAAGAGATTCAGAGACTGATATGAGATCTACAGCCCACCAAATATGGACACATTATTACACATGACACATACATACTACCAAATTGAGAATTCTCAAAGAGATTCGGCTTGTAGGCAAAAATAAAACATGTGTGCTCTTAAAGACAAAGTTAAAATGTGGTATAGCTTTTAATTAGAGACAGCTGGATAGTTAAGAGTCAAGTAAAATGCTCTCTGAATGCAACTAGCGCTGATTTTTTGCTCTGCTTTGAACCAATATGGCTTTACCATAAAGTGTATGGCAAATGATACAGGGCAGCAAAAGTGCTGCAGGAAACTTCCTGTGCAGTTGTTAGAGGAAGTAATAAAAACCACAAGAACAGACTGACGGGCAGAGTGATGATGATGGAAGTTAAGCACAAATGACACGGTTAACTTACTTCAGTCTGGAGCCCATGTTGTCTGAATGCGCCTTTGTCCATGTGTTTATCCAGGAAGGTAGATGAGGTTAGTAGGTGTGTGAGTTAACAATCAGCCCCCTCATCCCCAACACAGCAGTGGTATAAACGAAGGAGAACAACAGCAGATGTAGCAGTCTGCACAATCAGCGCCGGAGTGACAGAACACTTCCTGATCTATCTCATTATGTGTGTTGTGTCAATGCGTGCATGACGTCTGTCACAAGAGCAACTCCTGTTCACTTTTCATTATTTGTTATTTGCTAAGTCTAAAAAAAAAAAAAAAAATTAATGGCATGTATCTACTCTATAGCACCTGTACTAATAACCAAATTACAGAAATAGCATTTCTGTGACTTGAATGTTATTTCCATTAAAAACATTCCGCTTTTTCCTCCACTTTTCATTCTCCATAGACATAGACATGCTTTTGTTTAGGTATACATCTCTACAGCCTATATGGAAAGCTGAATGTCACGGTGCTTGAGTCGTGTGACAGATGAGCAGGATAATGAGAACATTTTCTGTTACAGGTTGTCTAGTGGCAAAGAGATGTGTCCACATCCTGCTCAGAGAAACCCACAGACCTCATACTGCCTCCTTGTGGTGTTCAAGCCACACTGTCTAATCTCCAGACAATGCAGATCTCCATTTTGGTTTGCCTCATACATCCAGAGTAAAATCCTAAAAAGAATTGTTGATTGTGGTTTCTTTCATCCAGCAGTAGACGCAGTGAACACTGGTTATATAACTGTGAACTTTAGTCAAAATGTAAAATATTTCCCAGAGAAAAACGTCATTAAAACAAATGCATATTTTTCCAACACATTTATTTCAGTTAGACAAGTGAACACATTTCGGTGAGTTGAACAGTTTTATTGAGTACTTGGCCCAGATAAATGAACATTAACAGAAAGCTACTGACTTAAGACCACAAGCACACCTGTGTTAGCTACCTTTACATGAGTACTGAGGGGGTGGGGGGGGGGGGGGGGGGGGGGGGGCACCACGGATCAGTGGGGCGTTGTGAGTGCTGCTCTGGGTGGAGGAGAGGTGGGGGTCAATGGAAGAGGGAGGACAGGCAGACAGAGGAGGAAACCGAGGGATTCCAAAGGAAAGAGCTGAGAAAATAAAATTAAAAAGTCAGAAAAAGAGCAGAGTGCGGCTGAAATCAGTGGATGGACGGTTGGGTGGAGAAATGATGAGCGTAGTGGAGAAGCCTTAGGCCACCTCCTCCTCTCCTTCCTCCTCAAACTCTCCCTCCTCGGCTGTGGCGTCCTGATACTGCTGGTACTCGGACACCAAGTCGTTCATGTTGCTCTCTGCCTCGGTGAACTCCATCTCGTCCATGCCCTCGCCGGTGTACCAGTGGAGGAAGGCCTTGCGCCGGAACATGGCGGTGAACTGCTCGGAGATGCGCTTGAACAGCTCCTGGATGGCCGTGCTGTTGCCGATGAAGGTGGCCGCCATCTTGAGCCCGCGGGGTGGGATGTCGCACACGGCCGTCTTGACGTTGTTGGGGATCCACTCCACGAAGTAGCTGCTGTTCTTGTTCTGCACGTTCAGCATCTGCTCGTCCACTTCCTTCATCGACATGCGGCCACGGAACACGGCGGCCACGGTCAAGTAACGCCCGTGCCGTGGGTCGCAGGCGGCCATCATGTTCTTGGCGTCGAACATCTGCTGGGTGAGTTCGGGCACAGAGAGGGCTCTGTACTGCTGGCTGCCCCGGCTGGTCAGGGGGGCGAAGCCGGGCATGAAGAAGTGCAGACGAGGGAAGGGCACCATGTTGACGGCCAGTTTGCGGAGGTCAGCGTTGAGCTGACCAGGGAAGCGCAGGCAAGTCGTCACCCCGCTCATGGTGGCGGAGACGAGGTGGTTGAGGTCTCCGTAAGTGGGTGTAGTGAGTTTGAGGGTGCGGAAACAGATGTCATACAGGGCCTCGTTGTCGATGCAGTAAGTCTCGTCCGTGTTCTCAACCAGCTGGTGGACAGACAAGGTGGCGTTGTAGGGCTCCACCACTGTATCTGACACCTGGAGGCAGAATGTACAAAGGTCAGGGAGTAGTCAGTAATTTTAAGCCAAGATGGGGGTCAACGTTGAACAAATTGCAACAGAATCAAACTCAACTGATTTTGTATCCTCAACATGTCCTGAGTGAGGGAAAAAAGCCCCGAAGAATCCCATTAGGGGAAAGTTTCAAAAAAGACCAAAATATAGCCCATTCATACGCCTATTAAAGCAGAAGTAAGCAGAATATTTGTGTTAATATAAGTCTTAAAGAGTTATATCTTCCGACAGCAATCACTTATATAGAGTGTTTGGTCTGAAACACGGGTCTGTCAGTCACTCTGCTCTGCTGTAAGCCGAGGAGAAAACTTTCCTTGTATCCTACAACCTTTATCCAATGAGGAGAGAAAACGGCATAAAGGGGCGGTCCTCTCTGTGTGTGCAGCCAAGGGATGCGCGTGAATGTGGTGACGCAGGGACGAGGGCGGGGACTGCTAACTCCATCGGCTGACAGGAAGTTAGCCAAAACCACCGGATCGCTTACTTGTGCTTTAATTATTTTTCTCACGTGAATAGGGTGAATTTTTTAACCTTTAGATATCCCCATGAAAATTACCCAGTTAATTACTTACTTTAACACAAACAAAAAATGTATTAAGAGGTTTTTTTTAATTGTTTGTGAGCAAATTTGCATATATTTGCATATATTCCACCGTTTTGACTGCATGGGTATATATGAAGGTGCTGTGGTGGTACGAGCATGAAAATTGGAATGAGTTGACTCAACATAAAACCACTTAAAATTTCAAGATGGCTGCAATTTTTCAAGATGACCACCACCTTAGTGGAGCAGGTATGACATGCTCCTTTCTTAAGGAGGCGAGTGTTGCTGAGATCAGGGAGATCCAGGAGCTCCAGACACTTATCTTCTGATGGTTGTTTGGATCCAACAGTTCTTTAAAGGTGTACAGAAAAGAAAATTGAATTTCAGCCCACTCTGGATCATAAAATTAATGTAATAACTCATCTATCAGACGATGTAGGCCAAACTTTGTGCAAAATTCTATTTTTGAGTAAATCCGGGATGAAAGTGAGGTATTTTTTTCCCGCATTGGATAATGCAGGCGCACGGATTATACGTCAGCCTGTACACGATTCATCAGCCACTGATATTGGATCCATAATCCGTCATTCAAACGTCTGAGACACACACACACACACTGAGCTCGGTCTCGCCCCAAGCTTTGAATATCCCGTCCGCTCGATAACGACCAATCAAATTTGTTTTCCTTACTCGGGTAAACTCGTGTTGCAGCTCGTGACAACTCGGCGCGACAAACAGGACAAACGGCCATTTCTGTACACCTTTAAAAAAATATTCTTGGCATTTTCGCCTTTAATGATAGATAGAGAGATATTTGTGAAAGGGGGATGTCGAAATGGAAGGATTTGCAGCAAAGAACACGGACTGGATTCGAACCCGTCACTGCGGGAAGCACCCATTTTACATGGTAGCCTAAGCGCCCTAGCTCATTAAGATACAGTGTGCCTAACTGTAAGATGTCAACAAGATTGAACAAGACATTGTTCACCTGCTATACCCAATGTTTAGATGGTGTTGTATGTATGCAAATTTGTATGCAAATTTACCATACGTACTGTAATTAGATCATGCCCTGTTTGCCCATGTTAACAAAGAATTTCAAAAAACTTGCAATACATTTTTTGTTTGACTTAATGTAAGTAATCAACTCAGTAATTTTCATGGGGATATATTTTACCCTATTCACGTGAGAAAAATTAATTAATAGCCTTATGAATGGGCTATATTTTGGTCTTTTTCTAAACTTTCCCCTAATGGGATTCTTCAGGGCTTTTTTTCCCTCACTCAGGACATGTTGAGGATACAAAATCAGTTGAGTTTGCTTCTGTTGCAATTTGTTCAACCTTTTTTCATAAATTGACTGGACTAGAGATGAAGAGCCAGAATAAGCAACAAGTACCGAGAACAAGTGTGACATGATCACTGTACCTTAGGAGAGGGCACAACGCTGAAGGTGTTCATGATACGATCGGGGTACTCTTCTCGGATCTTGCTGATGAGCAGAGTTCCCATGCCAGAGCCAGTACCACCACCCAGGGAGTGTGTGAGCTGGAAACCCTGCAGACAGTCGCAGCTCTCAGCTTCCTTCCTCACCACATCCATGACTGAGTCCACCAGCTCAGCTCCCTCTGTGTAGTGGCCCTTGGCCCAGTTGTTACCCGCTCCACTCTGGCCTAAAGGGAACAATTTAATTATAAATCTACAGTACGCTTGTAATATTCCAGTGTATCAATCAAACCAAAGGGTTTTTTTCTTTTACTTCTGGAACTGCAGCAATCACATGATTGTATCATGTCCTGTGTTATAACATGCAGGTGTATGACTGATCGTATATACCGAAGACAAAGTTGTCAGGTCTGAAGATCTGTCCGAAGGGGCCAGAGCGGACAGAGTCCATCGTGCCTGGCTCCAGATCCACTAAGATGGCCCTGGGCACGTACTTCCCTCCTTGAACACAAATGCAGGTGTCAGAAATATCTAATAGAATAGAAAATACAGAATATGTAAAGCTCAGTGTTTTATCAGCACTGACCTGAAGCCTCATTGTAGTAGACATTGATTCTGTCCAGCTGCAGGTCACTGTCTCCGTGATAGGTTCCAGTTGGGTCGATGCCGTGCTCGTCACTGATCACCTCCCAGAACTGCAGATAGAGCAGATAGGTGAGATTAGGCAGAGACAATTTAGTAAAAATGTGTACAGCACAGTCCGAATTTAATCAGAATCTTTCCTTTATTGTCCACAATGTGGAAATTTGTCTTTGGCTTACCACATAAAATCACACCATAACACACATTAAATAAATAACACGTCATCCAATACATTAAAAAAGAGTAAAAAGGTGATGCACCACTCACATAAACACAGGAATGTACACTAAATGGCCAGCTAACAATCTGGTCTACAGTACTTGTTGAGCCTCCGCACTCACTGAATGAGTGACACACTATATTCGAGCAATAACTGACGTTGGTAAAGCAAAACTTTTTGGTTTTGCCACTATTCCATTTTTATCATAGCCCTATCATAATACCCTTAGGCTGATCAGATTGAAAAAAAAAGATAAATACTAAATAGTTAATTGTTGCAACCCCATAAAATTATGTGAATGTTTTTCAAGTCCATCAGGCTCTAATCAACTTTCTAATCATCTGGTTTCACAGATCCATTCAAAAATGGGCTGATCTACTGAAATGCAGATGGTAACAAATTATAGGCCTGCTTATTATTTATTTATATTATAATTGAATATGATCTCATGCGTGTTGAAAACTGTCCATCTGCGTTCCAGTGCATTCTGCGCCACACCCCGCTCTCTATGCCCCCCACCCAGCCGAAAAATGGGAAAAAAAGACGGAAAGAAAAACAAGCAGGAGACACACACACACACACACCGTTTAGGCCGCAGCCACACTCAGTGACAGTGACAGTGCGCTCATCATTTAAAGGGCATCAAGTGACAACTGGAGGGATGTCTCTGCTCGCCACCGCCCATCCTAAAGGATGCTATTGTGCGCTGCCTTCGCCAGTCTTATACAACACTTTCCACTCCTCTGTGTTGACCCATTTAGTGTTTCCTGTGGGCAGCAGGGCCTCTTAAGAGCAGCCACGTAGGCAGCGACAAGAATAAACCTGAATTCGATCACATTAAGCCGACCGCGGTTCACAGGTCGATAATAGGCTACGCCGCCGGGTGCCTGTGTGTGTGTATGTGTGTGTGTTTACAATCATACCTTTGCTCCAATCTGGTTCCCGCACTGCCCGGCCTGCAGGTGCACTATCTCACGCATGTTGTCGCTGCGGTGTGGTGGGTGGTCTAACGGAATCTGCTGGTGCTGGTGGAGGAGGAGAGGCTGGAGAGAAAGCTGACGACGGGCTCCGGGTCTGCTGGATGGTCCGTTACTCCGTCCTGGCCCTCCTGTCCTGTCCTGTCCTGTCCTGTCCTGTCCTGTCCTGTCCTGTCTGAATGGCGGAGGAGCTGTGGCTGTGGTGGCTCTGCTCTGCTCTCCTCTCTCTCTTTCTGTCTCCTCGCCCTTCCCACCGCTCGCGA
Organism: Trachurus japonicus; assembly: GCF_045865225.1. NCBI lineage: Eukaryota > Metazoa > Chordata > Actinopteri > Carangiformes > Carangidae > Trachurus > Trachurus japonicus. The sequence continues at coordinate 313,464 of NC_140907.1, read as the reverse complement.
CTGCGCCGTTCCTCTCGGTGCTGCAGCATGACGTCATCGCCATGGCAACGGGGGAACCGGGCACGGCCTGACTGTGCTGGCTGGTCCGACTCCGCCGAGCAGCGAGCGGACGCCGGTTGTTGCGAGGAAGGGGAGGGCGGGGGCGGGGGTGGGGGGGGGTTGATAAGAGTGTGTGGAGAAACGACCTCAAAGCTTTGATTCAGGCCCATTTAAAAAGCCACAGGCCTGCTGCACTGGGTGTATCTGGTTCAATGGGCCAGACATCCGCATGTGGAGGATCTCATGAGCAATTGATGGATACATTAATGATTCAGACAGGTTGTAAGCAAACCTGTGTACCTGGCTGGGTGTTTTGATCAGTCATTTCCTGGATAAAGGATTAGCAATGGCATGAGATTGATCCCCTGGCATGCAGAGACTGGCACCAATATAAAAACAGCTAAGTCAGTTTAATTCAATACCACAAGTCACAATGTAGGCTTGATAGGTAACATCTGTAGGATGAGACCCTCCAGTGGCAAGAGATTGGTAACAGGTAGGCCACAAGGCCTGAAATTAGGGCTGCCCCAATACCAACCAAAGAATCATTAGCCGACCAAAATCTCATTGGTCAATTGGTCACAGGAAAAAAAAAAAACATCTGGAGCCGTGTCTTGTCAAAATTAGTCGACTAATCGCCATAAGTGACGACTACTGGTCGACCAGCAAAATCTTTGGTCGGGGGCAGCCCTACCTGAAATAATCCAAATTAAACAGCCATGACAGGAAAAAGCCCTGTAGCCTGCTGATCTCTTTTTATCCCATAAGGACCGTAGGGGAGAGGGGGGCACGACTTAACACATTTGGTTTAGGTTGAATAATTAAAAAAGATATACGAGTTAGATTAATCAGGTTTTAACCAAAATAGCTACACCTCTGTGCTACCCCAGAACCGATGTATAGGGGAGAAAGGTGAAGATAATTCTAGGGGCCCAGTGCCCAGTAGGGCCCACAAAAAACCCTAGCAGTCTAATCTTTGTATGACTGAATGATTCTGCATACGACTCTGACTAATACTCATACTATGCAGCATTACTATGATAGTAACGCTGTTTTCTACATCAAATAGCTTTTCAGTAGTTAAGCTATTTTATTGATCAGTAGCGCGGTAGCGTCCACAGAAGCTACATGTGAAACTGTCAGCGGAGACAGGGCCACTGAGAGTCTGAGTGAGGGGACCGTTCCTGTAGGAACGCACCTTTTAATTAATCAAACCAAACACCCTGAAAATAGTCAATAATTCTTTGAAAATTAAGTCTAAAAAAATATGTCCACTTTCGGTATTTTAAGCTCACTACATTTTCCAAGTAGCTTGCCCAACACTGCAGTTGGACCGAGAAGTGGCAAAATGAAATGTTACAGTATCCCATGGGTAGGGTAGTTATAACGTTTCTTATGCAACTTTGTTTGATGAAATTCTATATCAACTCTATCAACATCCTCGATCAATATCCTTGCCATCAACAGTGTTGACAGTAAATAACTGCAAAGTAATCTGATCTTATCTCTTATTCTGCCACATTTCTGAACTGAAGTTATTTTGTCTGGTAGACCGAATCCTGTGCCACTGTGACACATGTCTGCTGAGGAGTAATCAAATCTCATCTTAGAGTGGCCATTGTTCACTCATGCTCGTTGTATCCTGGTTTTGAGTCTTACCCTGTGTTCAGGAAAAATATTTTTCTCTGGAACAGATACACTCCACGTCATAGCTTATGTTGGGTCCCAACATGCCCAGCTTCAGCATTTATCACACAGACTTGGTCTTATGACTCGACATGAAATCTGTATCTAAACGCAAAAGTGTTTATCCGTAGGCATAACAACACAGGCTGCTAAAATTACAGAGAAAAATACAGAAGACATGATCTCAGTCTCCTCAGTGAATATTTTGCCTGCACAAACCAATTAAACATTGTCCCTCAATGGGAAGCAGCTTGTTATTTTGTTTGCGCTGTTGCCTGGAGAAACAGGAAGTTTGAAAACAGAGCCTGGAAGGAAGCAAGGAAGGAAGCTGAATGTGATAGTCTGCAGATGGGATGGCATTCCCCAAACTCTTCTTGCAGCACTCAGATAATTTGCAAAGAAAACATCAAAGATTTAGGTGAATTCCAAGCACAAGTGATCTCAGTGTGAATTTGCGGTATCTGGATTTAACACTTGAGATAGTGCTACTGATAGATGGAATGGTACACATTACACAACATTTCATTTGTTTGTTTTCATTACATTGCATTGCATTTTCCTTACCTCAGATAACCTTGAACCAAGACCCACAAGACCCATGTAGCCATTACACAGTATCACAGCCAGAAAAAACTGTATCACAGCCAACAGACTTGCAGATAACATCATGTATCAGTGAATAGTCAGTTGTGTTTGCTTTTAATTCTCATGGTCATTTTTAGCTTAAAGAAATAGTTCACCCAAAATTCAAATTGCACTCATGGTATCCAGTGGTATCCATTTGCAACCGTTATATGGACATACACTGCTACGCCGAGACCCCCTGTAACTCAGAGAAGCCATGGATAACTCTGAAACTTCTCCCAGCCCTTAGTCGGCATGAGGGTGAGTAGATAATGAGTGCAATTTGAATTTTGGGTGAACTATCCTTTTAAGTATAGAGAAAGATATAGTAAAAATAAATATGTAGGCCGACAGTTCTTTGTTTCGAGGCAGCACTCTTGGAGATGGTAATCTACGCCTTTGTACAGTAAGTAGTCGGCTAGATTACTGCAACGCTTTAGGGGTTAGTGCATCCTCCATCACCCGCCTCCAGATGGTGCAAAACGTGATCACATTTCCCCTATTTTAACCACATTACATTGGCTGCCCATACGTTTTAGGATCCACTTTAAAATTCTTTTATCTGTTTTTAAGTCTCTTACTGTAATGGCCTCGCCCCAGTTGTTACAGCCATACACTCCTACGCGCCCTCTCAGGTCAGCTGACCAGCTGCTCCTGAAAATCCCCAAATAGTAAGATCAGAGGGGGGCCGCACTTTCTCAGTTGTGGCACCAAAGCTGTATGACTTGCCTCTTCACATTAGACAAGTACCACGGGTTCGAAAAAATGCCTCAAATCCCATCTGTTCTCTATGGCCTTTGACTCCATATAAATTGATGTATCTTAATTTACTATTACTTATTTTTATTGACAAATTTCACTTATGTGCATATGTCTAGACTGTATACTGCTGATCGTCAAATGAGGTTCTGCATTACTTAGATGATTTAAATATTTTATTAATATATGTACATTTTGTCAAAACTGCATTCATTTAATAGGTATATATATAACTTTTTCATGTGTTACTCTTGTGTGCAGTTGGACTGATGGGGCAGCCTTCACTGCAGTTACATATTACATCCACAAAGGGGTGGTAGAGATCTGTCATTGTTCCTGTCCTGATAGCCTATATATTTTGACAGCAGCTTCTTTTTTACCAAACATTTTATAGGTTGCAAAGTTTCAGTGCACAACATAAAATGTTTGGTAAAAAAAAGAAGCAATCTGCTGTCAAAATATTGTTGAGCCTGCCCTTAACACCTCCACTTTGCATGACATAGTAGTCAATATTCAAAGGAGACACAAAAAACAAAAAACAAACATATATGTCTCCGAATATTTGACTAGTGTGGTACTTTTTTTTTTTTGCCTCTTACATCCGTCTCCGTACGATGTGCATTTAAATATTAGACCTGGGATTTCCCTCTCTTTACCATGTGAATTACTGGCTTCACGGGAAAGCCAATAAAGCTGATTTACAGAAAGATAAAAACTACAGCCTCTGGTTAACGGAGCATTACTGTACCTGCTCTCTCATTTTCTTTTTTTTTTTAAAATAAACTGATGTTTATCTTTTTTCAGGAGCACATTAAGTTTTCACAGCCTGAGGACGGATAGTGTAGTACTTAAAGACAACAATAACAGCACACACACAGACTGACATTCGCTGCTGAAATTGCCTCCTCCTTTCTTTGGGAGGATATGAAGTGTGCATGGCATTTTGTTCGTCTTTATGAGCATATCCTGATGTCGTACGTTCAAAGCGCTCCATCCAATCCTCAATGCCTCAGGTCACATTCTCCTATAGTATTGCATTTGTTAGCTCCATATCACCACTGTAACCATCCTTGCATTTCCTGCTCTACAACTGTCCAGTCCAGCCAACCCTTTCCTCCCAGTATGCTTTGCTAAAGCGTCACACTTGAAAAACACAGAAAGACTTCCTTAAGCGTTCTTACTGCTCATAAATTTCCTGGTTATTCAAATACGTTGCACTGAAGGGAATGCTCGACTGGCAGTTTGTCATTTTATGCAAGAGCTGGCAGATACGTTCCCTCTCATTAATGAGTCATAAAACCACCTTCTCTGTCGGAAACACATCTCACTGTAGAGGGTATTCAGCACTTTGGAAGGACACACACATAAAGGACACACTCACAATGAAGAAAAAGAAAAAAAAGACAGCACATAAAAATGGGATTGAAGAAGGACAATGTGTAAACCAGCGGAGGGAAGCAAGAAGAACTTAATTCTCAGTGTAATACAACTTTTGATTTACACACAGTACGATAGAGATGAAGTCTCTGTTCACCCAGAAAATCACTGCTCCTGTTGATCATAAAAGATAAGTGCTATATAAATAAGTGGAAGAGAATTTTGCAGAAATCTCGTCATTCCCCTCAACCTCACTGTTTTCTCTCCTGCAAAGAAGAAGAGCAAAACAAAAATAAATAGAAATAAAAAACTAAACAAAAAGTTTGCCTTTATGTAACGTAATATCGTCACCCAGGCAAATGATATATCAAATGTGTGGCCTGATCAGGATCCGTGTGCTGTTACTTCTCACTACAGAATACGAATTTGCAAAAAAAAACCTCCCACAGAGAATGAATAGAAGGAGGTAAAGAAAAAAAAAATGATTGGACTTAAAAAAAAAAAAAACTAGACTACTGCTTCAGCATACCCTCGCCTAGAGACTCCATTTAATGCTCTATTGATGTAGTATTCCACAATTTTGGTAGTTTTCTGATCACTGTTCAATGACCGCGATCATTTCTGGAGACATTTTAAAATTATAATATTGCACGGAATGTTCAGACTGTGAGAAGTTGTCTGAAATTGTCAGAAATGTTTCACTTTACAAGCTTTACAATGCCACACATTACATTTCCACAGTTGTAGACAAACTTGTCCTGTCTATGAACTTTAAATGTGAACTTTGACCCTGTGCAGCCAGATCCTTTCCAGCTACCCATTGACTCCAATACAAAGATTTTCTGAGACAAGCAGATGGGACATCTGTTTTTAATTCACATGGGTTTCCAAAATATTTACTGTAGATATAACAAAAACATGCATTGGGGAAGTCCTCTGGCTACTTGCAGTCTGTTTTTTTTCTGATAGGAGCTACCTACTGGTACAAATAAAGTAATGTGATCCTGATGGCTGGGAACAACCCATAAACCACCTGCAAAAAAGATGCTGTGTGTGTTTAAATTTAAGATGTTACAGAAGGCAACATAAAGAATACTGCTTTGTTAATCAACAGCCATGCAAACTGTTATTGGGGTCAAATCAAAAAACTTTTTGTGCAATATAATTCATAGTCCTAAATGCCAGGAAGAGTCGCAAGGAGGAAGGAAGGAAGCAAACCCGCCAATTTTAAAAACACAGCAGCGACCACTGATCTGTACTGAGACTGTTGTTATTCTGTCACCTGAGTTAAACGGCTACTGTGTAGAAAACCACGCTATGATCTGTAATCGAGGTTCAGACGAGTGAGGATCGGAAAAGGAGGTTGAGGCAACGTGGCCGTAGCCACCGCTATGTGACGACACCGCCCCCACTGAAGAACTCAGCTGTAATGGAAAAAGACCTAAACCAAGTCGAGTCGAACCGAGCAGAGCTGTAACTGTGTAGTGGAAAAGGGCTATTGGTCTTTTTGGCAATGTAATCCTCACTGGCCGACATGTTTGGGGTCATTCCTATGTTCCCACAGCCTTATGTTCCCATATTTCTAACTTTTGTTGTCACTGAAAATTAGGCCCTATGTTCCCACAGCCCTTTGGTCCCACCATTGGTTGGGTTTAGGCAATGAAGAAAAGAGTTGGTTAAGTTTAGTAAAAAGACCAGGTAGAGGCTAGACAGGCCAGATAGATAGAGTCCAGATAGCTAGAGAGAGTCCAGTGGGAACATAGGGCTGAGGGAACATAAGCACGCTCCCGTTTTGTTTGTTTACGGTGTGTGGGGAGAGCGTGACGCAGGAAGGAGGCTGAAGTCACTACGGTGACACAGCACAGCCCAGATACATGAACGGGGCTGTACCGAAACTACCCTAGACTAACTAAATAATCGTGATTACAATTTTCAAACGATTAATCGAACAGACCTACTTCACATCATCTGGGATTTGAGCATTCCAGCATAACTGTGTGTGGAATACAACTTTGATTATGAATTATCACTAGTACGTACCCACCACGTTGGCGGGTATAGCCAATGAGCACTGAGCAACGGGTGTGTTGTTGACATCGGCTATCGTCTATGTGCCAGGGTGTAAAGCAAAGATGATTTGGTTACGCATCATGTGCGCTCACAACCCCTCATACAGTCTATGCTCACATTCGGTGCGACACGCTTGTTTTCGTACACGTCCGTGATGCTCCACAGACCTGCTTCTCCCAGACCCCGTCTTCCCCCTCGGGCTGTGTCTCCTACTGTTTCCCACGGCTCTGCCCTGTTTGAAACATGAAGGAAGCCCTACTGTATGTGGAAAGACGTCGCCTCCGAGATGTAGAATGTGTAGAAGAGAAACACACATTTTAGAACCGCTGACTGGTAACTTAAGAACAGACATGTCCTGTGATTTTCAACCTCCTTTCATATAGAGGGTTACCTTACAGTCGTATTCTCAGCTGGATCGTTTATCCAAAGGTCCAAATGTCTAAATGCTGAGCTTGGCTGAATGACCAAGGCTATATGTAGGCTAAGTGAAACAACACTACAGTGGGAAACGATGACTAATGAATTGCTTATTGCTCAGTTGGGTGTTAACTAAACAAATGAGACTATCAGTGAAATGATTAACAGTTTCTATTTCTTTTCTTTTCTATTCTAAATGGCTGCTACCAGGTCAGATACATTAAAACAAGTTGATTAAAGGGATAGTTCACCCAAAATTCAAATTTGTTGCTTGTTTGTAGCGGAAGCTCCCAGTGTTGCTCTGCCGGAATCTCGCGCGATTTGCGGAGCCGTGAACTGGGTGTCAATGCAAATCGCGCAAGATTTGGACGGACCAGGAAGAGCAGTGCTGGGAGCTTCCGCTCCAAACAAGCTTAAAATATAGACTTATTTAATTTTTTTCCGAACAATTTCTCATGTTGGGGCTTGAATACAAGACGGACATTACAGACGAGCACTATGGAGGTATTTGGATGTTTTCTTGTGTGTCTTTTTGGACGAAGAAAAGTGAGCCCCGTTTGCTACCATCATATGGACATGCAGTGCTGTGCTGAGACCCCGCTGTAACTCAGAGAAGGCACGGAGAACTCTGAAACTTCTCCCAGCCCTTAGTCGACATGAGGGTGAGTAGATAATGAGTGAAATTTGAATTTTGGGTGAACTATCCCTTTAATAACTCAACAGCACTGGAATGTGTATTCTGTTCAAGTTCAAAAACCATGCATGTGCATTTTTTCTGTGTCGTTCACCTTTATTTTAGGCACAATACATTTTGGCTGGTAAAAAGCCAGTGTGGCTGGTGGCCAAAAAAGTTAACTTCAGGCCCCGAGTATAGTTCATATACAGAAATTGAGGTCAAGTTTCAGGACAACTTTAACCTAACATTAGTGGTAGCCATAAGTCTCTGAGTATGTGTAACCTTTTAAGGCAAAAGTAACGTTTCCTTGAGTGTGCTTGAAGACTTGTATGTCCATGTAAACAAAAAATTACAAGCAGGGGGTAGAGGTTCCTACAGCAAGCATCTTTTGTTCGAGGTCATAGTCATAGCAACAAAAAAAGGATGGTAATTTGGCAGCCGAGACACTTCAGCTCTTTTTTTTGCTAGAGATAGTTGATTGTTCTAAAACATCATATTGAAGGATTTTTTCCAACCCTGCCCCCTGTTAAAATCAACTTGAAATCCCCCAAATTGCCAGATTATGGGAAGAAACAGGAGCACCTGAGAAAAAACTAATGGAAAACACAGTAGAAGCAGACCAGAGCAGCTTCAGGGGTAATAAAACAAATACAGTACTCAGCCACTGTGCTGCTTCTATTACCTTATTTGATTTGCTTTATCTTTTTTGCTTTATAATGTGGAAAGTATTTGAGCCACAGGAAACTAATCCTAATTTGTGTTTCATGCTTCTCTTGCATGATGGTGAGAAACAGGGTTGAAATGTTTTTGTTTGCCAATATCATTAAACTAATTCTGCTCTTCCTTACCAACTGCTTCTCTGAGTTATTTCACATTGCCCACATCTCTTTAGCAAGAGTCTCTCTTTTTCTACAGTGTTACAGACTCATGCATTAACCAATCTTTGGTGTTTCTTTGTCATTTGCTTTGAGATTAAGAAATGTAACCAAACAAAAAGTAAAGAAAAACTGAGTCATAAGTGAAAATCACACTTGCATGCATATTAAAATATGGCCCACAGGCACACACACACGTGTGCTGCCATGCACAATTATAACACATTGCCAATGTACTTATATTAGCCCATTATCATAATTACAGACATTATAGGAAAGCCACAAAACAGCTAAATTAACATCCAAATAAACAAGCCAATAGCTATTAGATAGAATTAATTCATGGAATATGTCTTAAGGGAACAGTTATACAGAATACAAACGTCAATTCTGCCTCTCTTCTATTGCTTTCTCAACCTCCTGCTCTCTTTTTTAATCTGTCTCTCCCTCAGAGACTACAAACAAAAGCTTTCAAATCATCTCAGGGCTTATCACTAAGGGAAATATGTGACTCCTGTCAATGGGACAGGCTGAGGATGTGTGGTGACAGATCATTTTAATGGCCAGAAAAAAAACAGTTAATCACACATGCACAGATCACAGATTTCAGATTTGCAAAGCTGCAGACTTCAAATAGGTGTTTCTCTATTATTTCTGTACAACTATGTTAATTATTCAGATCAATCGCCTGCAGCAATAAACATGGTGACTCACAGAAACCAAATCCAAATCGAACGGCCTTCAAAAAATTAGTTGTTGTTTTAAGGGTGCACCCAATTAGCAGGTTGCTTGAAACATAATGTAAAAAAGAACTTACTTAAACTTAATTTTGTAACCTAGAGGTTCAATTTTAAATGTTTGATGCTGAATCATTGCATACACTAGAGTTGATTGTTTGTTTTTTTTGCTTAAAAAAGACTGATAACACTCTTAGGATCTGTATGCTAAATTTTGAATTATAGCCAGAAATCAATTAGCTTAGCTTAGCATTAAACAGGGGAAACAACCAGCCTTGCTCTGTCCATTTCTAACCCACCAGCATCTCTAATGCTCACTAAGAAAAACATTGCCTTCTTGCTGTCACCATTAGATCGCTATGCTACTTGCAGTCTTTACACTGACAGAGGGAGCGGTACTGTATAACTCTTCTAACTCTGAGAAAGCAAATACATTTCTTGGACAACATGCACCTCACATGTTACATGGCTAACTTGTGTGTCCTTATATTCTTATAATGTGTATGTGTTGCAGGCTAGAAGGTACTATAGGCTGCTTAGACAAAGTTGGTTGTTGAGTTTGGTTTTGAACTGTGTTTGTGTCATATAATCTCATTGACTGATGCCTGTTGGTGTGTCTGTATTCCCGTCATTATAAAACTTAAAAAGAAAAAGCCAATTCCCCACATCCAAAAGGGGGAAAAAAGGAAACACAAAGAAGACACACAGCCTCACATGATGGATCAAGTAAAGGAAGAAGCCAGTTTGTATCTGATCCAACATCTGTCTCACAAACATCTGCTTACTTGAATCTGCAGTTGCAAGAAAAGCACAATCACAGACACACTTGAAAAAAGGTTATAAAATCCATTTGCTATAGACGCTGTGGCTGTTTCATAGTGATCTGTATCTAACATCAATCATTCAAAGAACTGTAAGAAGCTGCCAAAATGAGCACTGCTGCCCATAAACCTAAAATAACATGTGTTGAATAATAAATACCTCACGCGGGGAGATGAATGGGCTGATGAGCTCCGCACAAGAACAGGAGCGCCTAGATGGAGCGGGCACATCGCCACGATTACGACCACAATCCCCACAGTGGAATGTAGTTGTGAGAGAGGGGCGTAAAAAGACGGGGCCCCTCAAAGCAACTGTGCCACCGAAACCTGGCAACAAACAAGCCCACAGGCAAGCTCACGTGAAACGTGAGCAGAGGAATGTGGGAATCATTGGAACCGGTACTGAGAGCAACATTGGAGTAGTGAAAACAAAGCTGGTCAATGTGTTTGCTACCCGGTTTTCTCCTACTCTGGGTGCAGACACACTACGTGGCTATCTGTCTGAGAAGATGGAGAATGAAACAGTGACGTGTCGAAAGATCGAGTCGGCCCGCAGCAGGTATGGCTCGTTTCACATCACCGCTGAATGTAACAATATTGCTGATATGTACGAACCAAAACTCTGGCCAGCCGGGACCTATGTCCGCCGCTATTATGAGCCCCGTGGACATAAGGTTGTTGGTAATGAGGGGGGGAGTGAGCTGAATTGCCATGGTACACCTGCAGCTCCACCTGAGAGCCAGTCTGCATAGCAGTTGCTATGATATGAATTAACATCTCTATGAACATCTGTGTCGTGTCTTACAATGCGCGTGGGCTGCGTGTTGGGCACAGTGAAACTGACAAATCACGTCGTGTCGTTGTGGACAAATTGATGGAGACATGTGACATTTTGTGTGTTCAGGAGACGTTCCTGGCTAAACAACACCTGGAAGGATTGAATTCTATTCACAGGGACTTTCATGGGGCGGGTGAATCAACAACTGATTTAAGTGATAAAATTGTTCGGGGTAGGATCCCAGGGGGGGTAGCCACAATGTGGAATAAAAAATATGACCAGTTGGTTAATGTCATAAGACTGGGTGTTGATTGGGCTATTGGGATTGAGCTGTGCTGTAATGATAAGAAGTTGTTGATTTTGAATGTATATACGCCATATGAGTGTGTACAAAACGAGGATGAGTACCTCAGTAGATTGGCATTTATCATGTCTTTTATTCAGGACAATCCTTCCACCTGCATCTATGTTATTGGTGACATGAATGCGGATGTAACTGATGCCAACTCCCTATTTGGTAATCATTTAACTCAGTTCTGTTCAGACAGTGGATTGATTTTGTCCAGTAAGGTACTACTGCCAAATGATAGTTATACTTACATCAGCGAGGCCTGGCATTCAACCTCTTGGCTAGACCACTGCTTTTGTACAATGGATGCCCATGACTCCATCGATATGATAAAAATTGATTATGATTTGGCCACAACAGACCATATACCCTTTCACATGGTACTGAACACAGGTAATTTACCAGTGCTGTTGCCTGTGGATAATGGTATTGGTGTAGGGAAAGTAGACTGGGCAAAACTGTCCAAGAAGGATTTTAATAAATATGTTAATTACTCTGATGTATTGCTGGGTAATATTAAAGTACCAAAAGATGCCTTATTGTGTCAGGATATGAATTGTAAGAATGTACAACATTGTAAGGAATTATGTTCCCTGTATGAAGATATTGTGGAGTCTCTCCGTATCTCGAGCAGGCCTCTACATAAGCATAGGGCTAAAGTGTGCAATGGTAAGCCAGGATGGAAGGACCATGTAGAGGAGCTCCATGCAGAGGCCCGAAATGCTTTTAAAAAATGGGCTGAGGCAGGAAAAAGCAGGCATGGTCCTCTCTTTGAAAATAAAAAATGTACTAATGCTAGATTTAAATATGCACTTCGCTACATTAAAAGAAATGAAAATACTATGAGGTCAGATTCATTGGCACGGAAGCTGCAAAAAAATAATGTTAATGACTTCTGGAAAGAAATAAAAACTATTAACAATTGCAAAACATCTCTTCCATCTAATATAGATGGTGTGAGTGGTCTTGATGAAATTGCACAGCTATGGCGGAAACAATATTTTGAACTGTTAAACTGTGTAAAGAGTAATCTGTTTGTAGTCAATAATGTAGAGTTTAATGATGATGTTATTGTCACTTCTGATGAGGTACATGAAGCAATACTGAAGTTAAGAGATAATAAGGCCTGTGGTCTCGATAACATTACAGCTGAACATATTAAGTTCGCCAGTAAGAAACTGTGCCCTCTGGTGGCTATGTGTTATACAGGTTTTTTTGTTCATGGAGTGTTACCTGATTCTATGATCTCTGTTGTGCTAGTGCCAGTTATTAAAGATAAAGTGGGGAAGCTGAATAGCTCAGATAATTACAGGCCAATAGCTCTGGCCAGTGTCATGTCCAAGGTGCTGGAGACAGTTCTACTGAGTAGACTTGAGAGATACATCATGTCTACAGACAACCAGTTTGGTTTTAAACAAAAGCATGGCACTGATCTATGTATTTTTGCACTAAAGGAAATCTTAGAGAAATATAATAGTCATAATTCTACCATGTTCTTGTGCTTCATCGATGCTTCTAAAGCATTCGACCGTGTTAATCATGTGAAATTATTTTTGAAATTGTCTAAAAGTGGGGTCCCTGGTTTTTTAATTAGAATCCTGGTCTACTGGTACTCGCATCAGACAATGCGAGTGAGATGGGGGAATGTGACATCTGATCCCTTCCATGTGACCAATGGTGTCCGCCAGGGCGGAATCCTGTCTCCCTTTCTTTTTAATGTGTACATGAATGATTTGTCTCTGATGTTGAATACATGTGGTACAGGTTGTAGAGTTGGTGACCTACTAATTAATCACTTTATGTACGCAGACGACCTGGTCATCTTCAGCCCTTACAGTGCTGGTCTCCAACAGCTATTGAGAACGTGCACACAGTATGGTGCTGACTTTGACATAAAGTACAATGCTGGTAAGAGTAAAGTTATGATTATTAGAAGCAGAGAAGACAGACAGTCAACCTTCCCTGACTTCCATCTGTCTGGTACTGCACTCAGTGTGTGCAGCGAGATCAAGTATTTGGGGCATATTATTGTTAATGACTTGTCTGATGATAAAGATATGTACAGGCAGCGTCGTAAGCTCTATGCACAAGCAAACATGCTGTGTCGTAAGTTTAGCATGTGCTCTGTATCTGTAAAAATTGCATTGTTTAAAGCATATTGCACACCTTTGTACACAGCCCACCTGTGGTGCCGCTACAAACAAGGTAGTATAAGGAAGCTCACAGTAGCTTATAATGACAGCATGAGGCTACTGTTGAGAGCCCCAAGAAGCTCCAGTGCAAGCCATATGTTTGTTAGTGTTGGGGTACCCACCTGCTCTGCAGTTCTGCGCAATCTGATGCACAGATTTATGTGTAGGGCGTCAGAATCAGAGAATGAACTTATTAATGTGTTGGTTAATCCTGTACGCAGTTCTGTAAGATTTTCGTCCAGACTGTGGAATCATTTTAGAACATGTTTGTATGCAAGCCTACACTGAATAGTGGGGAAAGCTCTGTATTTTGTATTTTGTGTTTTTTTGTTTTGTTTTATTCTGTCTTTGTTTTTATTATCTTATTCTGCTTTTATGGTGATATGGATCCCTTTGGGTCTGAAATAAAGATTTAATAATAATAATAATAATAAGCTCATAATAACAATGTAACAATGTAAAAGGTAATGCAAAAAGGATGATTGAGCCCCGAGATGGATGTTGAGTCATGTTTTTTGTCAAGATGCTGCCTCTAAGTCAGTCGCTCATGAGAGAAAAACAGAAGAAAAATCACAAAATATTCAAGGATAATTCTAATGAACAAACCTAACACAAGGTCCTTCAATCAACCCATTTTGGCAACAGTGTAATTGCTGGAGATGCTGTGCTGTTTTTTTTTCTTGATTCACTATAGAGAGACAAAGACATTTCTCATGCGGTAGAAATTTGTGCATGTTCAATTTCAGATAATCAAAAGTTTGAAGAAATACTGGAGATGTCATCTTCTTGGAATAAAAAAGCACGCCAAGAAGAATGGCAGTGTGTATAATATCACAGGTCTGACTACAGGATGTTGTCAGTTATCAATAATAACAACTCTTAAATCATCTATTTAGTCATGGAGGCAGCGTTGTTAAATGACTGAAATATCTTGACGAAAAAAAAAAGAATGGGATGAATATTAATGACCTTTCCTGTCATACCAGGATGAGGTAAAATAACACCAATGAATGATTAGATCCAGATTTACATCTAAAATAACAAAAAAGATTGACACCTAAATGTAGATGATCTTAAAGTATATGCAACACATATGCCATTATTATGCCACTCGTTGTTTGGTTGTTGAATACATTTTCCTACTCTCCACAGTCACTGCAGAGTGGTTGAAAACTCACTTGAAGTTCACAGTTACCTCATGTCTTTCATTTTTGTGTTTTGTCTGCTAATGCCATTTTACACATCAAGATGAGTTATCTATCTAGACACACAAGGAGAGTTATGGAGCCAGTCAAAACAGTTTCATGTTTTCCCAGGTAGGAAAGATTGAACTAAAAAAAAAAACTTCATAGAAGGGCAAAACTAAATGGTGCTTTCCGATGAAGGGATTTTGGGAATGAACCTCATGTGTATTGGCAGTGGTGGGATCCCCTCAAGGCCTCTGCTATGTTAAATCATTATTCTTATCTCCTCTCTCATGCTGTCATCCGTATAAACAGTAGCACATTTTTGGAGAAATGTGTCCACAGAGACTCTGCAGTGTTTGTTCAAGGTTTCATTAATGACAAACAGCTTAGCCAGTTTATGGTCACCCACCTCTTTAATCATCCCATTAGCCTGTGTGTGTGTGTGCGTGTTCAGGGTCATAGTTAAGTGAAAACATGTAGTGGTTAGAGTCCAGTTTAGCAGAGTAAATGTAAACACCAGAAAGCCTAGACCTTATGAGTCTATGGTAAACTGCAATTTGTGCATGTGCCCTTTGCGCACTTTAAGTTTCAAGGATTATCATCATAACGTGTTCCTCTAGGAAATCCATACTTTGAAAAGTAAGCCATATTTGGCACGAATGGGATCTGAAATTTCAAAGAGGAGCAGACTGTCGACTAACTGCATAACAAGATAATAAATCAGTCGAGCTCCAAGTCTTCTTTTTGATGCCAACTGGACTGCTACATGCTCTTCAACTTGTGTCATTTGACTTCAATCTTAAAGGTAAAGTTCAGCTAGAGCTACATTACTAGATCTACACCATCCTAATCAATGTATTGATCATGTGAGGACATTCCTCCAAGGAATGTTGTCTGGCAAAGCCTCATGTGAACAAGGTAAGAGCTCTCCAGACTGTTCTCATCTGTGAAACAAGCCACCAAAATCTGTCAGAGCAGACATCCTACTTAAACCAACACTAAGGAACTTTTCAACCTTCATAAAATATTTTCATAACTTTTGTGATGGTACATCGACTTACAACAAGTTGAATGACACCTCTGTCGTGGTCTGAGGGGGTCGGTATCTCTTTCTCTGGCACTAAGCAGCTTTGAGGAGCATGGTAGGAACAAGGGGGCAGTTGTCGGTCTGAGAAGTGAAGCTCACTTCCGCGTTCAAAAAACTGCAATCCCCTCGGCTTCCTCTGGGGGCTGGTGTCAGAAGGGAGCATTCCCCATAGACCCCCATGTTAAAATCGCCGACTTTACATCCTCAGTAAACATGTTAAAAGCCTGGTGTCAGAACGTTTTTTCGTCTCAATCGATAGTTTCTACCCCCGCACACACTCTGAGGGGGGTGAATTTTTTTTTAACTCTACCGTTTTACTGTTATTAGGTTAAAACTCTGGCCAATTAGGGCGCGGAAACGTTGAGTGACAGGTCCGAGCAGCTCCGTGGACAGCTGCTTGGAGGCCAGTGGGCGGGTTCTCGGCCGGCCAATCCAACATGGCACTGTTCAGGCCGCCATATTTGAGTCACAAAAACGACTCCCCAAAACCAATGGGTGACGTCACGGACGCTACGTCCATTCTTTTTACAGTCTATGGGTAGGAACCCTGCTCTCACTTAAGTTTCGTCTTTCACTTTTGTGAGTCACAACAAGGAAGGAACAGGCAAAACGGCACTTCCACTGGAAACAGAAACTTAGTTTTGATGTCTTCTGTTAATTTTAATGCAGGATATTTACAGGGCTTCACACTAGTGTTCATGGGAAATGGAGTCTTCCTTCAGGCAAAACACTACCGCTTTGGTCCACAGGCGCCGCCAAACTCAACCAAAACTGAAAGTTCTTTAGTACTGCTTTAAATTATCAGGTTTACCGCAGGACTGGACCCAAAAATGCAGATTAGCAAAGACTGGTTATTAAACTTACAGGAGCTCAGGATTGGAACACACAGATGACCCAAACACCAGACATAGACAACAGACGAACCAACAAAGTCAATGAGAGAACACTCAGTACGTTTACATGACACAAAAAAACAAATTATTGCCTTAATCCGACTAACTGGACAATTTAAGTGCATGTAAACGCCTTAGTCCAACTGAAATCAGAGTTGGAGAACTCCGATTAAGCTACCCAGATAATGCGATTGGAATTAGATTTTCTCCGTCATTAGTCGGACTGAAGCTGGACAATGCATGTGCGCATGCTCCACAACAGTAGAGATGGGACAAAGTGGAGCAGAGAAGCCGCCCAAACCCGGCAAAGTAAAGTAAAAAACCCAACGTCAGCGCCGATTCAATGCATTTCACACAGCGCGACCAGCAAGAGTGTTTTATTTTTTTTAAAAAGAGAGCGAGAGAGAGGAAAAAGGAAGCCCGTACCCGTATTCTCAGCGCACATTCAGACAAAGGTATAGATTAAAGGGACAACGAGGAGTTTCTATTTGGTTATAAAAAAGTCTCACGTTAATGTGGATGAATCTACACTATACCCACACTTGTTAATGGGCCCATTTTCGATAACGTTTTGTCTGTTGTTATTAGTGGTGGCGGAAATGCTGGTCGAGCCGACCAGCGTTTCCTTACTTTCAGTTTCGCAACGAGTCATGAGAATAACGCAGCCGAATCGCCGTTTATGGTCGGAACTACGACGGTATGTGAACCTCTTTGAACCTCTGACTTTAATTATTGATGAATGAAAACATGAGTCCGTCTTGCCCTGGTCAAAGAATTTTACGGTGCGCGCGGAGGCTCATAAATGTAGTGTGAAAACGCTTTGCTTTTCCAAAACTCCTCGTTGTCCCTTTTAAGCTCTGCATGTAAACGTACTGACCGAGAAACATCTGATAAAAACGTCATCTTTTTTTTCTTCTCTAATTTTATTTTAACTTGTTTACAGGTAGTATATCAAAGGATTGAAAGTAAATTAATGAGCTTCAGTGGTGCTTGTGGTCTTTGTTAGAGCTGATATTGAACAGATCCAATCTGTTTTCCCATGCTAAAAGAATAGTCCACTCAAAATTGAAATTTCACTCATTATCTACTCACCATCATGTCGACTAAGGGCTGGGAGAAGTTTCAGAGTTATCCGTGGCTTCTCTGAGTTACAGGGGCTCAAGCCACGGAGGACTCTGAAATTTCAATTTTGAGTGAATTATTCCTTAAGGTGATACAAGTGCATTCAGACAAAGGTATAGATTAAAGGGTGATATCAATACCCTCACCTGTCTCTCAGACAAACACAGTGTGGACTTAATCTATTTTATCACAATTAATGCCTCAAAGCAAAATGATGCATTAAGCAGAACATAGTGTCTTGGGGGTGTCTGAGTGGGGGATCTTATGTGTGTATGTGGGAGGAAAAAATAATGAGGCTCATCATGTGTAGACATTTATCAGTCAGGGTGACAGTAATAAAAGTGTGTAAGTGACTGCAGCATCTAAAATAATCTGCATGACACTCCTTTGTGTCCCCAAGGCTCTTCATTCTGCTGCCAGTGCAGCAGCTGTTCAGTGCATGGTCCAAACTGTATGTCAGCTGTTCATGGTCATGTCTGATTCATTCAAATCATTTACATTATCAGTGTGCATGTGTGTGCAGGGTAACCTGTTGCAACATTATACAGGATTTTGCTGTGGAAATGAAGAAGATTCTTTGATTGTTATTCTCTGAATTTTCAAGCAGTAGGCTTTATAATTGAGGCAGCGAGGTCAGTCACCACGCTTAAAGATTCATACAAAGAGAATAGAAATCTGTGGAGAATTGAAACAGCCAATGAGCCGGATCAACACAAATTAATTAAGACAATAAACAATGCGCATAG
The DNA here is from genome assembly GCF_045865225.1 of Trachurus japonicus. Taxonomy (NCBI): domain Eukaryota; kingdom Metazoa; phylum Chordata; class Actinopteri; order Carangiformes; family Carangidae; genus Trachurus; species Trachurus japonicus. The sequence continues at coordinate 295,029 of NC_140907.1, read as the reverse complement.
ATCAGTTTTATGATCCACAGTCACTGCAGACTCGCGCCTCTGTTTTCCTTGCTTACGTCTGTTGCTTCTCTCCTTATTCCCTAATTCCTCAGGTCTGCATTCCTCAGTAGCTTTAATGTCCATCTCTAATACCGCTGTAAATCTTTTCAGTGTCCAAGGAGAACCACTGACGCATGAGAAGTGAGTCGGTATAGCCTGAAGCTGTTTCTGCTCACACCTCCTCATCAGGAGTCAAACATCGGTTGAACAGTTCAGCCGGGCTCCATGTTCACATCTGTATCCTTATCTCTCTATGTGTCTCTTTTTCTCGCTTTCAGCTTACTGAGTCATAGTTTTAAGATTTTCTCTTCTCTCTGAGTCAGCGATCATGTCATTTCTCCTCTCGTTCTCTGTTTTATCTTTCCTCGGCTTTTGCTCCACCTCCTCAGAATATCTCATTAAACTGAAAACATGTTCACTACAGATAATAAGTAGGACTTGATTAAAGGGCAGCTTAAATTCAATGTCCTGTGTAATCTCAATATCTCAATATCAGGCATCTTCTGTTCTTTCTCTGGAATCATCTTGCTTTGTTAGGGAAGGAAAAGTCTGGAGTATGAAAATTAGGTCATGCCTTCAGTACGTGTATTTACAGTTGTGCTCATAAGTTTACATACCCTGGAAGATTTTCTAACTGTGTACCATTCTTTAAGGAAAATATGAGTGATCAGGCAAAACAGATTTCTCTTATTTTTAATGGGATTCAAATTAAACTGTTGAGACATCCAGAAATAACACAATCTAATGTTTTATAAAGTTGAACAACCTCCTTCCTCAGGACTTCTGACAGTTCTTTTCTTTCCCCGTGGCTCAGAATCCAGCAAAGTCAGTGCCAAATGGATGAAATGTGCTGGTGTTTGTCAAGGGCCCAGAATCTCATTGACTTTTTATACACATACACTAATTACAAGCAATCAGGTTACAGGCGTGGACAGTTCCCCTGAGTAGCCATTTAAACCAGTCTGTGTCAGTCTGTGTGTTTATTATCAGGGTAAAACTTTGAGGGTGTGTAAACTTTTGATCAGGGCCATTTTGGTGGTTGCACTTATCATTAGGATTCAAAAAGATCAAAGACAGTTGTGTGATAAGAACTGGCACCACCCAGCCACTAACTCTGAATAAAAAATGTTTTGCAGTATTATCAATTATATTTTCTGAAATGTAGCCAGAATTTCACAAATTCTGCCAGGGTATGTATACTTTTGAGCACAACTGTCTATCTTAGCAATGATACACAACTTCCTGTTTCATATCATTAGTGTTGTTACTTTCTTCTTGTAATCTCCTCTCCTCAGATAACTTAAATATCATTACAATCATTTTGAATTTAAAGCTGCTGTATATAACTCTATTTTTTTTTCAAATATATAGACCCCTATATATTATATAGGCCTATGTCACTGTGACGTCAAGACGTTCACTGGAGGCAAAACAACTGACCCAGCATCTGTTTAGACAGGCGTCTACTGTGTACGGGACAGGTTTTAAATTAATTTTGAACAAATGTTATGCTCAGAAAACATGAAAAATATATAATAGGTTCTGTTTAAAAGAGTAAGAATAGAAGGAAGGAGTCAGATCCAGCGCAGCATTCATTTACAAGCACTGATTAAACTTAAATACGTAAATAAACGTGTACTCCGCCCACAGACTGTATAACGTTAGCCCCCCGGCTCTCTCCTTGTGTCAGTCCGAGGTCTCAACAGGCCGGACCGAACAGCACGACCGGACGTACCGGGTTCAGGTTGAAAACATTTAATAGCTCGGATCGGCGGACCACCAGCTTCTTCTTTTTTTTTTTTTTTGCCGCCATCCGGTCTAGAGTTAATGCTCGTGACGTGAGCCCGGGGCCCCGCATCGGGTCCAGGCTTCAACACCTGCGGATCTGACCGAGGTCGGGTCTTTGAGAACTGTAGCAGGACTGAAGCAGCTTAGAAAGGGCTCAAACAGGCGATCGTGGGCTTTCAGAGGTTTAGTACATTTACAAGAACTACTGTAGCAGAAAATAGAGATAGACCCGGCCGGGCGTCTGTTTGAGTCTTAGCTTTTATTTGAGAATTTAGGGTGACGGTCTGGAGTCAACTTTTTAAAATAACACTCACGGTCTCTGAGGGTGGGTGTACTAACATATTCACTAAAATATGACTTTTCCTCGTCCATTCTTGAAAAAACAGTCCGTTAAAACATGCTAACCAGCGTTTACAAGCTACGGCGTTTCAGATGTTTTGCCTCCAGCTAAGCCCCGCCCACCCGGATGTTTACAATCTGTGAAGGGGTCTATACGTTCCAGGATTTTCAGATTTTTCCAGGCTCGTCAAACCATTCATTAAATGTAGCTTCTGCTATCATGTTCCTCTCGCACCAACGCCTGGGACACACTGCCTGCATTGCTTTAGTGGCAGCTGCTGCTGCACATGTGTATGTCCACACGGCCAACATGTTTTGGCTCTGCTGCAGCACTGCTACTGCCAGTCGGTCTACACTGATTCGATTTTAGATCATTTTTACAAGTGATCAAATTTCTATTCATTACTAATGTTGGTAACGTTTGATCAGAGCAAGACCCACAGAAACACAGAGGGAGCTCATAGACAGATATGAGACACAACAAGGTGATGTTGTCGTTTATAATACTGTAATGCATCATATTATATCTAACTATAAGGAAACACAATTAGAGTTAATACACATATTAAAGGTATCTATTACATACAAAGGGTTGCAGCCACACTGTAGATAGATAGATAGATAGATAGATAGATAGATAGATAGATAGATAGATAGATAGATAGATAGATAGATAGATAGATAGATAGATAGATAGATAGATAGATAGATAGATAGATAGGCCACATAACACGATAATTGTTATTCTTATTACTACTGTTGCTGGACAGGGAGGTGGGGGGTTGGTGGCAGGGACTGTCTTACAGGACATTTTGTTTTCATTTTTATTTTTCATGGTGTGTAAATATTGCAGAGGGCTACATTAGGTTAATGTTTGTATTCTGATTATGTGTGTTTTTCCGTTTAAGTAATGTGGTTTGGGGGCCATTTTTGTTTTAGTAGTTGAAAGCATTTTCTATTTTTATTTTTGATCTTCTAAAATAAAATGTCATCCCTTTTTTGGTAACTTCACTTGACGCTCTAACTCCAGTCAAGTCCATATCCCGATAAGGGAGGAAGCTGCTTTGGTCCTTCACAATAACATGAGATATGAAACAATAGGCCTACAATGGGGCTTATACTGTGTATGGAAAGTAAAATGAGAAAGAATAGTGCTCCAGTTAGCACTAATATTACACAGATAATGAATAAAAAGTCAGACATCAAGACAAAACAGTGTTTGATTTTTCTAAGCTGTTTGTTGAAGGGTCTGACAGATGACAGGATGAAGGAGCAGCTTTAGTGTTCCTTGTAAAATGTCCTTGTTTTCTAACTGAAGAAGTGTGACACATTTCATGTTCCAAATGTTTTTTTTTCAAGTGTTTTTCTTAAATCTGTTGCATGAATAGTCACTCACAACCACAACCACAAAGTGTATCCCTCTATCACTGATTTTCTACTATTACTTTCTTCTTGTTTGCCACTCTTCCTGTCTCCCGACTTCTTTACCATTTTATATTAATTGAAATTTAAAAATACACAAGATTTTACATTTTACTTTCCTTAAAGGGATAGTTCACCCTAGAATGATATTTCGCTCATTATCTACTCACCCTCATGTTGACTAAGGGCTGGAAGAATTTTCAGAGTCCACCGTCCCTTCTCTGAGTTACAGGGGGTCTTGGCGTAGCAGTGCATTTCAATGCAACGGTTGCAAAGGGACACCAGAGCTCTTCGTAAAAAAACACACACAAAAAAACATCCAAATACCTCCATGATGCTCGTATGTAATGTCCGTCTTGTGCTGAAGCCCCAAATTGCGTAATTGTCCCGAAAAAAATTAAATAAGTCCACATTCCAAGCATGTTTGTAGCATTAGCTCCTAGTGTTGTTGTCCGGTCTTCCGCTGCCAGCGCGCATGCGCAAGGTTCGCACTGAGACCGACTCGCTTCCTTGTTTACCCCGGCGAAGGACTAGAAGCAGTCCGTAATAGCCTGCCTTGCACCGGGACAACACTTTTTCGTGCAATTTTGGCCTCTTAAAACATATTTTAGCCATGGCTGAAGATTTTGATGTCGAGGACGAGCTGCATTTCTTTGCTGAGCCGTATTTGTACGAGCCAGAATGGACAGAGGAGGAACTCAGGCAACAGGACGAAGCAGCTACGGCGAACCTTGCGCATGCGCGCTGGCAGCGGGAGAGCCGGACAACAGACACAGAGCTAATGCTACAAACATGCTTGGAATGTGGACTTATTTAATTTTTTTCGGGACAATTACGCAATTTGGGGCTTCAGCACAAGACGGACATACGAGGATCATGGAGGTATTTGGATGTTGTTTTGTGTGTGTTATTTTACGAAGAGCTCTGGTGTCCCTTTGCAACCGTTGCATTGAAATGCACTGCTACGCTAAGACCCCCTGTAACTCAGAGAAGGGACGGTGGACTCTGAAAATTCTTCCAGCCCTTAGTCAACATGAGGGTGAGTAGATAATGAGCGAAATATCATTCTAGGGTGAACTATCCCTTTAATTAGAACACATTTGATCTGAAAGAACAGGAACTAGACCAAAGGGTAAAATGATCTAGACTTGATGACATTCACTGACTTTCCTCTGTCATATTTTTCTGACTCACACATTTTTACTCCCTCTTACACATTTTTACTCCCTCTTTCCCTCTCATCACCACGATCAGTCTTTCTGAATCTCAATGATCCATAAAAGGTATATAGCGATCAGTTAATGCTAGATTGATAGACCATAGAAAATAAAAAGTAAGTTCAAGTCAGAATGATGAAGCAAAAGGTGAACCTCCAAAAGTGTTACTCGATATACAGTAGGCTACACCAGCAATTCTCAATGCTGCTGACCTCGAGAGAAACCCAGTCAAACTTCTTCATCGGATTATAATGAAACTTCAGCAAACTCATTCTAAGTTTTTACAGAGGTTTCTGATGCAAGTTACCTCATGTTTGTACATCAAAGAAACAAGACTAGAGTCTGTGCTAATGACACTGTGAGGCTGACAATGACAATCCTAATATGTTGATTTTTTCTATGACAGCCTGTTTGATAGACGATTAACGAGAGGATTTATTTTGGATTCTCAATCATGAAATATGACATGCCTGATGATTTCACCCTATCCTCTGCTGGCATCTACAAATTTCCAGTTTGTATTAAAATATATATATATGCTAAATATTGGTCTTTTCTTTTATTATACTGTATATAGCCAGGATCTTGGTATTCTGAATGCCACCAGGATGCATCCAGACAGTTCAAAAAATAAAAAAAAACACATGCAGAGCTTTCCACATTTGGCTGTCTGCAGTGGGAAGCAACAAGAGAAGGTCATCATGTATTTTCCCATTTTGGATGTTGAGGGGATATGGCTCTATCTCTCTGCCACAGATGTAGAGGTGGCAGAGAAAGAGGCTGCTGAGCCTGAAGCTGCTTCATCCTCTGTGTGTTGACTGTCTCTGTTCATTTGTCTGACAACCAATGTTCTCCAATGCCATGGTCAATCGAGGGATGAGGATTTAAACTATCTTCCTGTTTGAACAACATGTTTATCATATCCTCTAAAAAAAAACTTTAGCTTCATTATCCTTTAATAAACCAGCACAACTTCTTTGAGTAAAGTATGTGAGTGGGGAATAGAATGAGAGATCAAGCTGTAGCAACTAAAGTCTATCTCTCCACGCGCAAACCGCGGTCAAAAAGCCACTCATAGCCACAAATAATGCTCAGGACAGCACCAAACGCCATCAGTAGCTACAAGCAGGGTCCCAGCACATAATATGAGGCTTCAAACATCTGTTAGCTTAGCCTGGTTTCTATTGAAAAGAGACGAAAACAACTCACCCACTCTCCTCTAGTTATGCAGCAACTTTCCGCGTCCAGCCTGGCGTCAAAACACGTCGGAGTCCGACAGGCAGCACAAACATGCAGGCAGTGACCAGTGACCACACATGATTGACCACTCGAACCCCCCAGGTCCAGCACATAGACGCCACCGTAGCTCTCCCTCTTTCACTTTTCTCCTCCATTTCCTTCAGCTCGTCTCCGGTGAACTCGGTCTCAAACTGATTGTAGCGCCCAAAATGAAACCAGTCGTCGTTGTTCTCAAACTGCATAAATTCAGCCGTGTTGTCCAATCCCTTCTGTGATGTCTGCTCTGGTTACAGGCAAAACCTACAGACCTCGCGCGTGACGTCACGTCTAATCTCGCGCATGTTTTTGAGTCTCTCCCGCACAGCTCCACTACTTCCTGAAATAAACCCGCTCCTTTATTTCCTTTCTTACATTATTGGACCAACTGATTAATCCAGGTGTGTCTGACCTCACAACAATGGTCAGGCACACCTGGATTAATCAGTTTGTCCATGGAACTGTCTGCATAATTGGTCAATATAATAGGCTATATCTTGTATCTAATATAGGCTACAAGGTTTTTATTGTGCTTCAAGTGTATGTTATTCACATGTTTGAAATAAAGTATTCAGTCATTCATTCATCCTCCCTCTGTGATTGTGAGAATAAAAAAGCTATTAAAACGTATGATCTTTGTAAGCTTTACAAATTATTTATTTAAATTTATGTTTTTTTCTGTCTTGCTGTCATCCCCTGGCGTATTTATGATGGTTTGGTTGTGTATTAATGTTGTATACACTTATTTCATCTAACTGTATTCAGTCCTGTGTATACCTTTGTTGTCATAAAGTTGTAAAAAAAAAAATTAAAGGGACAACGAGGAGTTTTGGAAAAGCGAAGCGTTTTCACACTACTTTAATCAGTTTGTCCAATAATTTAAGACAGGAAATAAAGGAGCTGCCTAATTTCAGGAAGTAGTGGAGCTGTGCATAAAGCCCAAGCTGACAGGCAACATAGGCTAGGCCTACATAGGAACTTTGACTGCATTGCATGAAGTAATAATCACACATTTTCATCCTTGAGCTGCGGGACTCTATGCTTCCACACAAGCGGACAACCTGTAATTTTTTTTTCTTTCTTTCTTTCTTTTCTTGCTAATTGAATGTGCCACACTCCAGTCCGGTAGGTGGGATATATGGGGTGTGTGAGAGAGAGTTTGAATTGAAAAGGAAGGCGACATGAAAGGAAATAGGCCTGCATTAAATTTGTTTTTGTCTTTCAAATCAATCAATCAATCAATATAAAAAACTAAAAATGTAACTGAAGTAGCCTAGGCATATGCGGAAAAAAAAAAAAAAAGTAGGCCTACAGCTCACACAGTCAAACAAGGTTGTTTAAGAGATGGACTATACTGTAGTTACATGCAGGGTCGAGGACAAATCATTTCACGGGTGAGAGACGCAGCAGCGGCGCTTTTCTAGTGGATGAACTGACAAGTCATTAGTGGTTATGGAAGTCTGGGCCAGCATCTATCTCTGTCTGCCTCTATTGCTGTTACATGTATTAAGACTTGATGAGCTTTCAGTCATCTGCATTCTGCATCAGTCACTTGGCCTGCAGGATGAGTGCACCCTGAAGTCTTGTGTGATGGGTCTTCATGGACCTTCAGCCTCAGGAAAACACCTGATGGGGAGAGTTGAGCCAGAGCAGCCAAACCGCATTCCTCATGCACACATACAGCACAGCTGCTGTATTAGTTCAAAGCATGCTCTGTTTTTCTCTAAATTTTAAAACATCTTAATCGTTTCTTGTACATTTGGTGCCACTATTATGTCCATGTATCCTTTTCTGAACATGTCTCTATGGAGTAAATAGAAAATAGTTTTTGCTTCGTTAGCTCAGTACACATGTTGTATGTTAAAGCAGAAGTAAGCGATATTTTTGTGTTAATAAGTCTTAAATAGTTATATCTTCCGACAGCAATCACTTAGGCTACATAGAGTGTTTGGACCGAAACACGGGTCTCTCAGTCACTCTGCTCTGCTCTGAGCCGAGGAGAAAACTTTTCTCGTATCCTACAAGTTTTATCCAATGAGGAGAGAGAACGGCATAAAGCGGTGGTCCTCTGTGTGTGTGCAGCCAAGGGATGCGCCTGAATGTGGTGACGTAGGGACGAGGACCAATAGATCCATGACGAGGGCGGGGGCTGCTAACTCCATCGGCTGACAAGACGTTATGGTGCGTTCAAGGCAACCCGTAACTCGTGTTATTCCGACCTGTGAAGTCGTACCAGTTCGATCTGGTACGAGTTCACGGGTCGGAAATTACGAGTGGCCGTTATAGTGACTTTCACAGGTAAAACAGGTCGGAAAAACACAAGTGGGTTGCCTGGAACGCTACAAAGTCTTAAGTCGTGACTTGAAGCTGTAATTTACGGTTTCAAAAGCCTGCCTGGAACGCAGCATTAGCCAAAACGACCGGATCGCTTACTTCTGCTTTAATGTTCTCTTAAAAAAAAACAGGAAATAGCTCATTTCAAAAAATATTTTCTAATTCCCTCTGTGACCGTTTACCAGGACCAGTGTTGTAGTGGAAACAGCACTTGATTCATATCACAGATCTATTGCATTGTGGTCATGAGGTGTGTAATGATTTTTATGCAATAATGACACCCCTTCCACCACAAAGCGAACAAACCCACCGGATCATGCAGTGTTCACACAGATGTGAACAGTGTTTTTTCCTTTTCCCTCACTGATGCATGGACTCTTAAACCTCACCCAGCCTCTGCCTGTTCTTAGACTTAAGTACTCTCCACAATAGACATGTCACTGCTGATTGATTTCAGCTCCTTTGTCGTTGTTATGTCTTTGTTAGGAGCTGTTTTTGTCCTGATCCTAAAATAGTGGCTACTGATTTCGTGTGGCGCGTGTACACAACTTCCTATCCCGTTTTAACTGACAGGAAGTTGCACAAGCAACACAAAAAGATGAAAACAGGTATAGGCCTATTCTCCCAGAAAATATGCCTGTGATTGCACATGCGCGCGCTCACACACATGCATTCAACTGAAGCATGGGAAACCACTGAGGAAAATTGGATCTGGCCATTAAATATTTATTCATTCAATATCATCCAATATAATCCAACCTATTTAATCATTCATTCAATAATTGACTGGCCTTTGCTTTGAAGATGGCACTCCGTAATGATGATCTGCTCTTTCTCCTCAATCACAGTCCCTCTTCACGCCAGACTTTTATGGAGCTGGATATTTCCTGGGCTCATGATGATCTTTAAAGTAGATGAATGAATCTAGAGAATGTGGGAAGCGCAAATAAACCTGAATTAAAAATACGATTTTCATAAATACATGCGAAAGAAGTGTTTTTATCCATCTACAATCCATTTGGCTTTGAGTCTGGGTTGAATTTCAGGGTATGTCTGTGCAACTTCTTAACAATGAACTCATGGATCTGCTGCAGAGGGACGGGTCCAGCAAAGTGATCCTGAGGGGAAGCTTTAGGAAGGATGCATGGAAGATTTCTGACCACTCCAACATGTTTTCAGTGACCCTTTGTGAACGTGAATGTATTTTCCACGATCCTCCCTGCAGACTTGGAAACACTAGCAAACACTAATGCCCAATGCTGAGGATTAGAATAGGACATTGCTTAAAATAGATGTCTGGTAATGAAATACAATGCATAGTGATAAACATAAGACAAGATAATCAACTTGTGCCCTAATAAAGTTACAGATTACATAAAAATGTGTTTCCACACAGGGTTATGAAAGGTTTTTTTCTGTACATCAGACTTGCATCTGTTACGCACCAGGCTGCTGAGAGTGAAGTGGAATTTTGAGCTTCATTTGCTGAACAGTTTTTCAAAATTAGGGAAATCAAAGCAGGCTAAGGTTGTTTTTTTAAATCAGGGATCATCAGGGAATCATTCATGTGATTTTATGAATATAATGAATGCAGTCACTCAGACCATAAATTGACCAAAGTTTTAAAAAAGGCACAGTTCCTCTTTAATAGTGTTCCCTGTCCTATGACCCGTACATAACTCCCCCAAGTTCAGTGAACATCACTCGCATTGGTAATCAGTAAATCATTTCATTTTATTTTATGATCACGGAACAGCTGTGAGCCCATAGTTGGTGCCATTGTCACCAAAAGGTTTAATTACCATCCTCTAATGATCTTCTAGTATATTTTCAACCTTCAAAAATTCTAACCCTCCACAAATTTTATACTATCATAAATCTTGATGGGAATTAAAGCAGAAGTAAGCGGAATTTTTGTGTAAATATTAGTCTTAACCCTTTACCGGGCAAGTGACTGTTTTTGGACACTTCCGCACATGTTATATTTCCGCCCCGTGCTCCCCGTCAGTAAGAGCAAGAAACATGTGGTCTTCACCAAGCCAATCAGCAAAGACCAGGCTACATTACGGTATACGTCATCATAGCCTTTGACCAATCAGCAGAGACCAGGAATGCCGCTAACTTTCTCTTTTTTTCGACCGCGGAAAAAGACGCTCAGTCGGCTCGGCTCGTGGTAGTAATTAGATCGATACATCACAACTAATCAAGCTAAGTTGATGACACTCACACATTTTACAGTTGATTAGTTGTGCTAAGTCATGACATAAGTATTGTTTGTGGAGATCTTGGTGAAATGAGTGAAAATACACCATGAAAAATGCAGTGACCATATTTGATCATACGCCCGTTTATGGTAAACACTGAAGTGTCCGTTTTTGGACATTATGCCCTATTCAGGTAACAAACCATATAAGTGCATTTCCCTCACAAATAAGGCAATAAAACTTAGGAAATTGTGTTTTAATGTTGCCTAATGTTTTTATATAACTTAACAGTGATTTAGAGAGAATTTTAGACATTTGAAGCTATAAATAGTGAATATGAGTGATTTTTCTCAGTTTATGACTTATAAACAGTTGTGTAAAATTCTTTAGATTAATTAATGTTGTCTAAGGTTTTTATATAACCATTCAGTAATTCAGAGAGAATTTTAACTAATTTCAAGACATTTTGAAGCTATAAATAGTGAATATGAGTGACTTTATAATCGTATAAAATACGATATACATATTATTTATACAAATGCTTATATACATATATATTATTATTATTACAATAATATTATAATAATTCCAATTTAAAAGCCATACATGTTCTAAAACTTAATAATTTTTGCACTTTATGTGTTTTTCTTATATTTTCTATACATACACTTCTTGGAATTTGTCTTTACCACAAACGGGCAAGGAACCAAAAATGGTCACTTCGTTGACCTTCAATTTCTACATGAAAATGAAAAATTTTGAAAAATGTCAAAATTGTAATTAAGTCTTGTTATATCCTAGAATAACAATCTAAGGTTGGAATTTTGAATTTCAAAGTATTTCAATGAGTGCCCTATAAAGGGTTAAAGGGATAACGAGGAGTTTTGGAAAAGCGAAGCGTTTTCACACTACATTTATGAGCCTCCGCGCGCACCGTGAAAGTCTTTGACCGGCGCAAGACGGACTCATGTTTTAATTCATCAATAATTAAAGTCAGAGGTTCGAAGACGATCACATACCGTCGTAGTTCCGACCATAAACGGCGATTTGGCGGCATTATTCTCATGACTCGCCACGAAACCGAAAGTAAAGAAAGCTGGTCGGCTTGACCAGCATTTCCGCCACCACTAATAATAACAAAATAACGATAGAGACAAAATGATATATTTATCGAAAATGGGCCCATTAACAAGTGTGGGTAGCGGAGATTCATCCACATTAACGTGAGACTTTTTTATAACCAAATAGAAACTCCTAGTTGTCCCTTTAAATAGTTATATCTTCCGACAGCAATCACTTCTATAGAGTGTTTGGTCTGAAACACGGGTCTGTCAGTCACTCTGCTCTGCTGTAAGCCGAGGAGAAAACTTTCCTTGTATCCTACAACCTTTATCCAATGAGGAGAGAGAACAGCATAAAGGGGCGGTCCTCTCTGTGTGTGCAGCCAAGGGATGCGCGTGAATGTGGTGATGTAGGGACGAGGGCGGGGACTGCTAACTCCATCGGCTGACAAGAAGTTAGCCAAAACGTCCGGATCGCTTACTTCTGCTTTAATTACATCAAACGTTTCAATTAAACATTGTTGCCATGGAAATGTGGAATACATCCATAACTGACACTAATGAGAAACTTTGATAAGCAGATAAATGGAAGCTCCTGGGGTTGTTCATTTATGATAATTTAAGTCCATACAATGTTATAACAGAAATAATGTGTATTTTTACACTAGATGCCTCTGACTTGCATTTTATAAATAAAAGTTAAAAAAAAAAAAAAAAGCGCAGTGTCTCTCCTGTACTGTACCGTGTCCACGAGTCCCATGTGACATATTGTTCCTTACTATCTTGCTGACTATTGTGCTACAGTATTCAGAGTCCCGCTGCCTCCAGTGGCTCATTGTAAAGCGAGGCAGGGCAGGCAGGTGTTTTCAGAGAGATTTCTAGATTAGTCATACACAAGAACACACATACACACATATTATTTGACATTATGTGCATGCGTGACCAATATATAATGCATGTACTGACTACTTATTATCGTCTGGCGTCTGCACAACAGGACTCAGATGAGGCTATAAATTCATGTCACAGTGATCTCCGATGGAAACATGCATGTTGATTGATAATAAGTCTGCGCATTGGCTTTTCAGTTAACCATGGCGTGGAATAACTGCACAGTGATTTGCAAGCATGTGCACACACGCTTTCATTTATTTGATTTATTTGTCTAATTCTTTAGCTGTCAACGATAGGACCATTAGTGCAGTGTAAGCCATCACCAAATGTCAATTAATTCCATCGTTTTTTTTACTTTACATCTGAAATTTGACAAATACATGTCAGTTCTTCATCATTAGACTCATTGCATAGCAACAAAACAATGAATTTATGTCTCACACTATGATCTTGCTCTCGTATTGACACAGACACTTTTTTTGGCAGACAGAATTCACTTTAATTAGATCTACAGCGACATATGAGACACAACAGTTTGGCTTTTATATAAAACCTGTTTTCACTCATGACATTGCTGATTTGCTTTGGACCCCTCCTGAACAACGGCAACTTTTTAAATAAAAGGATGGGTACAATCATGTTTTGCAAAATAGAGTCTTTTCTCAGGATAATTAGTCATGTTCATTTTCATTTTTGAGTCACCTGGACTGCAAGCAAAAACACACAACACATCCCTCCACCCTCCCCTCATTGTCTTAATAATATTCACTTTTATCAATATTTACATTATACAATGCACTCTACACTTCAACCTGAACATCTGTGAGCAAGAACTTGATTGGGAATCTCTTTATGGAAATCCTTGCAACTGCGTTGTGATTGAAATCCGTTGACAATAATGTAAATAAAAGTGGTTGCGTGAGGCACATTTTCATTTCTGCATCGTTACATACAAACTCTGATCCAATCAGTAGAGGGAACAAAATAAAGCAAAGGTCGCACCTTTTCTTTAAGAATATTTTTGCCATATAAACCGACCTTTGATTTATGATTCATGAGTCATTTTCTGAGTTTGGCTCAACACTGCAGTTTATGACTGGGTAAATGTGCAGTTGGAGATTATAACAGCTGGAACAGTTTCTCTTAGATGACACCAAAAGTTGGATTTGTCAAACTCATTTTCATCCATTTTACTGCCACTTTGTCATTTATACATTTTCATTCCGAGTCTGTATGGAAGAAGATGAAGTGTCATCACAGGATAAATTTAGATGTTGTGGATTGTGCATTTTTAATTACATACAATATATACACTTAAATATTGTTTACCCCATAATTCCCCGTTGTTCATTTACATTCAGACAGGAGAACCTGTGTTGGTACAGCAAAAGAAGAAAAGAGGAATGAAAATGTAACTGTGCGTTCACACCAAAAGCTTCCAAAGCGTCAAAAACCAAAACGACAAATATTTTCAGCTGCTTTGGCCGCTCGTCACGTGACTGACATCAAAGTTCGATCGCGCTGGTCATTGGGGAGCCGAAATACAATTTTTTTTTTTTAAAGGGGAGCCGACAGACATCTCTATCCTGACAGGTTGCCGCCGGTTGCCGCTGAACCGCTTCATAGCTAATTACCCTAAAGTTAACCAGGGCTCAACTTCTTGTCTGGTGACGTTTTGGAAGCTTTGGACTCTTCGGAAGCGCGGTGACGCCTGTTGACGCTTTGGTCGCTCAGCGTTTTGACGCTTTGGAAGCTTTTGGTGTGAACGTACAGCAAGAGGAAAATGTCATGAAACAATGGATTTAATGCTTAAAAAATAACATTACATCCACATTGGTATTTTTTTTTTCCTTTGTTTGGCTTTGGTCATTTAAAACCAGAATAACTTAAACATCACAACACAGTCTTTAAGATAAGAGCATCCATCCTCTGTGAGACTGTCTCAGCATGACAAACGCTGCGTGTCAGGGGTCACTGGGTTTTGACATCCATGCACACTGTAGTCCACATTCAGGTTCATGAAATCATTGACGAAAAAAACAAAAACAGATGGACCAAACACTGAGAGGTTTTTGTTGGAAAACAACAGGCACAAAATACAAGCATGAGTCACGACGGCAGCAAAGCTGTGGGCAGACTGTGGTGGCAAAGGGTGTAAATGACATCATACACACATTCACACTGACACCACAATACTTTAATCATTCCTGATGTCTGAAGTCAACAAGTGCTTTTTTTTTTTCTTTCCATTCCAGGTCCCAAAACCAATAAATATTCATTTGTAGCTGGTCAGCTTACATGACTTTATTACAACATTACTTCCTGCAAAGTCATGCATCCGTGAACATCCTGATCCACACGGCTTCACTTCCTCATTCTCTTCATTCCCACTCAGGCTATCCTGTTTTGCGCATGATGAACAGTGCTCTGAAACAACAATAAGCACAATCGTTGAGAGTTTCCATGAGGATGGCTCAGAGCAGAGCAGGTTTGTCCTCAGACGTTAGTCTCCTCTCCCAGAGGGTATATGCGGCACTGTGACCTCTCTTCCAGACACGTGCCCTCCGTGGAGGTGCTGACGTGGCTGGCTGGGCCTCGGTGCGGCAGGGAAGAGAACTGCAGGGTGTGTCTGCTCTTGGAAGACCTGCAGCCCTTCCCCATCCCGTTGCTATAGGAGACGACCAGTCTGCGGTTCTCCTCCTGCGCAGCGGAGCCGGACAGGCTTCTGTCAGCTTTGCCGAGGTGAGGCGAGTCGCCGCCGGGGTCGCTGCCGTTGTTGTCATGGAGGTCGGGCAGATTGCCGGTGGCGATGCTGCCGCTCTTGACGTGCGGCGTATGGCTGTGGCGGTACTCCTCGTCAATGTCCTTTCCCAGCTTCCACCTCTTCCACTTTTTCAGTATCTCGGACTGCACCTGAGGGACGACGGGACAGCAGAGAGAGAAGAGAAGAGCAGATAGCGGAGGAACACGTAAAGCATTGTGATGAAGATAAAATAAGACTCTGAGCACTTCATTAGATGGACGTCTCCTGCCAAAGACTCCATTTAAAAGCTTAAAGATAAGCAGATGGTCACTGTTGTGTCCATTCCACTTTGTAGACAAAAGATCTGGAACAAAGATGGAGCTTTTAGAGATATAAAAAGACCGATAAGGGCTTGCAACATGAACACTGATGATGAAAAATGTCTAATTTATCTTCTCTACAGAGGGAAAGGAAGGAACTTCAGCTATAGCAGAGATTTAATTAAGGTGGTGCTTGACATGAAAAAAACTGAAATGGCAGCACTCACAAAATAATCTTGAAACATTTATTAAACGCACAGCAGTGCCTGACGGACGCGTTTCAGCCCTTGGCTTTCTTCAGTGTGAGACTGCTGAATGGGTGTGACCCATATAACCTCCCAGACCTCCCTCCAAAACACCAGCTGATAATCAATCAATCAAAGACTTAGTCAAAAAATAATAATAATCATCACGTGACACAGAAGATTATCCTACAAGTGGCCAATAGGTGTTCGGAAACTTACAACATACTTAATAAGATGGCCAAATACAACATAAAGTCACGTGACATGAAAGCACATCTACTGTATCTCACCTCTTTGTTGACGAAGCAGTACAGGATGGCAACCAGCAGGCCCTGAAATGACAGGTGGAGTTTTAACATCAGTCACATCGGATACCGAACAAGGACACTAATACTTCCACTGTTTTAAGAGACAAGGCTTTAAATATTTCATCTTTTTATTACTATCAACAGATATCCAGTAGGCGCCATATGGTGTTCATATGTGATCATGCATTATGATGCCATTGGAGATAAAAATCGTTTGGAGTGGGGGCGGTGCGTGGCGCAGTGGGTAGAGCGGCCGTCCCATGTAGAGGCTACAGTCCTCGCTGCAGGCGTCCCCGGTTCGAATCCCGCGTCGGGCAGACCTTTCCTGCGTGTCATTCCCCCTCTCTCTGCCTCCCCATTTCCTGTCTATCTCTACTGTCATCACTATCAAATAACGGCAAAAAGCCGAAAAATATACTTTAAAAAAAAAAAATTGTTTGGAGTGTTTTTTTGTCTCAAAATAGACTAAATGAACATAATCTAAAGTTGTTGTTTTTTTGTTTGTTTTTTTGGGGGGATTTGTTGCCTGTAGGCAACATTGTACCATAAATTCTATCTTATACTGTACTAGAAATAGCAGTCTCAATACACTTCACCTTCACTGGCCTCATCCTCATCTCAATTCTTACTCTCATCTTCCTCATCATCATCATAATAGCCTGAAGTTTGCTTTACAGCAACCAAAATCAAATTTATTGTAAGGATCAAAACACAATTATGATGAATTATTTATTTTTGAACATTATATTTACAGCTAAACACACCCTACCATAATCTCCCATTCAAAGTTGATTCCATAATGGTCCACTGTTGCCTCAAGGCAACACTGCAATTTTCTATAATGGTACGTTGTTGCCTTCAGGCAACAGGTACATTTTAACAAGTTTCCATTATTTAATAAGTAAATAAATTGCATGGAACTATTAAAAATTAAACTTTACTAATCTATTAGTGTAAATATATTTTTTTCCAGATGAAAAAGGGCCATGAAGTTATGTTTTCAGACCGTTTTAGTGGAGCAAAATGGCAAACCTGTTTCCTTTGAAAAGGTCTGCAAAAAGGGGTTTCAGTATGGCTTCCTGAAAGTCATTTGATAAATTAAAACATTGTTATTTGTTCTTTATGGTCTTCTCTCTTTTTTAAAGTATTATATCATTAAAAAGGATGCATTGTGGAGATGTGACAGGCCAAAAATTGGTTTGTTGCCTGAGGGCAACATGGTACCATACAGGTTACACAACACACATTCCTGCCACTGGCTTCACGATATTGAACTGTATCAACTACAGGTGGCTGTGTTACACTAAGAAAACCAGCAAAGTGTCAATAAAGCCAGAGAACAACAGGACCTCTAGTAGGTAAACACAGAACATACAAGTCTTAAAGGGATAGTTCAACATTTTGGCAAATTGGCCCATTGCCATAATCGCTATAGTCATAGCAGTAGGTTTGTTACCTTTATTTGTCGGTGTAAACTGTTTTTAGAAAAGCGGAGCAGACCCACAAGCTGCTCAGAGCTACACTACAGAGGCTAATGGGATTTCTTGGTTTCTCTCATCAAACTCATCAAATACACAATCCAACAACTCCAAAACGCTCTCGTGGACAAGTTGTGACCTGCACATTCACCACGCTATGAGATAATAACAGAATGTTACGAGACAGAGTTGTTTTCCGTCAAAAATTCATGCAAAACCGCTGATGCGCATTGCCAGTTTTTCAGCAAGCAGTCTCTGCATTTGCCTCAAAAACAACTCTGTCTCGTATCGTTCCGTTATGATCTCATAGCGTGGTGAATGTGCAGGTCACAACTTTACCACAAAAGCATTTTGGAGTTTTTGGATTGTGTATTTGATGAGTTTGATGAGGGAAACCAAGAAATCCCATTATCCTCCATAGCATAGCTCTGAGCAGCTCGCGGCTGCGCAACGCCGTTCTAAAAAGACAAATAAAGGTAACAAACCTACTGCTAGGACTATTGCGATTATGGCAATGGGCCAATTTGCCAAAATGTTGAACTATCCCTTTAAACGTTTCAAGAAATCAGCATTGCATATGTTTGTAAGAGATGGGGGGAAAAAAACATAGTGGCTGTTGAGGGTACACAGTCTGTTTTGAAACAGAAACTTCAGAAGAAAGCATCACAAAGCACCAGAATACAAAAACTGTTGTTTGCACTGTGGTTTACTCGGGGTCCGCCCGCTATTCAGACATCCCGCTATTCCGACATGTCACTATTTAGACATCCCGCTATTACGACATCCCTCTATCTAGACATACCGGTAGTCCGACACTTTTTGATACCGCTATTCCGACACGTCTTTTTTTTTTTTTTTTTTTTTTTTTTTTTTACAGCTGCGATACCCAGGCGCATCTCTCTCTCTCTTTTCTTTTCAGCATGTCTATCACTGGTTTGATGAGGGAGTGATGTTCTTAATCTCAACAACTCAACTATCAAGCAAACAAAACTGACACATATGATAAACAAACAGAACTATGCTGCAGTTTGTTTGTCAAGTTAACCTGTCACCTTCAGCACCACGGACAGCGCCGCGGATGAGCCGCGGAGCTGCAGCTGTGAGCGTCTGGGCTCTGGGCTTATGGCCTGGGGCCTTATTTATCAAAACTGTAAGTAAGCAGTGTAAAACTGCTGCTACTAAATGATTTGCTTAGCCCTACGGTGAAAAGACAGCCCAAAATTTTTACACCTTTTTCAGATCTATCAAACTGTGCGTGCACAACTCTGCACCTCAACTTTGATAACTGGATCCAAGAATGGTGCGCAGTTGCGCACGTGAACACACCTCCGTCCCCGGAATGCCTAGACAACCATATATGGTCAGCACGTGCATATTAATTAGCCATGTGCGCTCTGTGGAGCGACAACAAAGTGACAACGAAGACAACGGGCGGAGGGAGGGGGAAAGAAAGCGAGATACATGGCATCGGGCAATAAATCAGGCAAAAACCTCCCAAATCTCAACAAAAGGGAGCAGAAAAAAGAATAATCTTATGTAATCTGCCCCTTTATTCCAGACAATCTTTTTTTTCTTCTTTTACCTATGTTAAAACAATGTAAAGCAGCAGGATAAACTCAGGTGACAGAATAATAACAGTCTCAGCTCTGCAGATCAGTGTGCGCTGCTGCCGGTGTGTTTTTAAACTTGGAGGGTTTGTTTTTTCTTCTCTAATAGGCCTATGTATTTGTGTATGAGAAACAGTGTCTCAGATGAAAAAATAAAAATAAATCAGAAGGACACTCTGACTATAACGTAATCAATCAATGTCGGAAAAGCGGAATGTTTGAAAAATAGTAAAGTGCCGCTACTCCGACAATGAAAAAAAAAAAATGTCGGAATAGTGGGACGCTTAAAAAATAATGTTAATGCCGCTATTCCGACAATTAGAAGTCAATGTCGAAATAGCGGCATGTCTGAATAGCAGCATGTAACCGGTTTACTCCTGGTCAAGGTTGTTACCAGAGGTAAAAGTAGTTTTAAATTGCTGCCAGTACTACGACCTTCACTATAAGTGAAAAGTGGTGAAACATTTTATTCTGCAAAATCATGGAACCCCTCCTGACAAATGAAAAGAAGTTTTGTTTGAAGCACACTAGAAATATTTATTATAGACAGAATAAATGATTAGTGTATACAGTGTGTGTCTAATCAAAGGGATAGGGTAGCTATTTGGAAAAAAAAGGAAAAAAATCCAGAGTGCTCAGAAGGTTCAAAACATGTGACGAAGGTGCTCTTTGGTGGGAACATTGGTCAAAAAAGGAAAATCCAAGGCACTCTTCTTCAATAATAAAAAGCCTTTATTTTACAATGGCTATATCAAATAAAACATCTGAGTGGGTTACAGCCCACGCGTTTTGGCAGAAGCCTTCTTCAGGGTGTAGGGTGATAGGGTATTTGATTGAAACTGGCTAGAGGAAGAGAGAAGAAACAATTAAATATGACTAAGACCGTTTCCAGTAAAGTGGATTTCTGACCTGAAAGGAGTTAAATAAGAGATCACAGAAGAGGCGGATGAGGCGCAGCATGGAGCCTTTGGGGACCGACTCGTCAATGACAAAGGTGAAGAGGATGGCATGAATCCCCAACAGAGGGATGAGAGTCAGAGTGGACTTGGCCAGTCTGCACCAGAGAGGGGAATGGGACATAGAGAATATGTGCAGAGACAATATTAACAAGAAATTAGAAAGGTCAGCTCATGTCATGTACGACCCTCATCCTATTGGCCTTCATCAGTTCAGATTAAAGTTCCCAAATTTGACACTAAAACATAACCAATGTTTTATTTAAGTGTGGGCACTTTAACACTTTTTATATAGATCCATGACCTGCTACATACTGGAGCGTAGTCATTCAATGTTTTGGAGAATTTACAGAATATTGCAATTAAAAAAAATAAAAAGCAGAACAACAATATAGCAAGAGAAAGACACTTTATTATAGAGTGATAAATATTTCTAAAATCAAATGCAAGGAGGTCAAGTGTTGTCAAGTTCATTTCTAAGACTTATACTGCATGAAAAGATGGATACCCTGACTACTTGTGTGAGAAGACCTACTACCTAACTGCACTTATTGTTTTGATATACTTTTTGATTCACTTTCTCGGCTCACATTGAGCAATGTTTTTACAGAAACAAAGCTCCAAAAACACACTGCACACCGAAGATCCACATTTTTTCTCACCTGAACTTGTAGTCGGTGTATCTCATCTGATGAGCTCTGAGTTTAGACATCAGGATCTTGATGATTCGGATGAATATGAAGAAGTTAATCTTAAATAACAAGAGAAGGGGAGTTTAATGGAGGCAATCTACGCAAAATATGTTCTGTAGAGTTTCAGATGACTGTCAAAACTCCTGCGCCTTTCTGTGGCCACCACGGTTTGAAATGGCTGGATACACATGAACGCACATTCAGACACACACACACACACACCCACACATACTGTAGTGATCTAATGCAGAGCCCTCTCTGATGACAGAGCACATTAATTATTACGGCACTCAAGTTATTAGCGCTCCAAGTTTGGTAATGTGTGTATGTTGTCAGGTATGTTGCGTGAACATATTTGCGTGTGTGAGTGTACACAAATGTGGTTTATTTAGGTGTCAATGTGCGTGTTAACAATAGTTGAACTGCTGGTTTGTGTTTGGGATTATATTGGATGACATATGACGTTGTGTCTATTACACAAAAGCAACTACTTCAACTAAAGAGATTTTTTCCACAGATACAGTACAGCACCACATGACTTTCACAGTTCAAGGAAATGAGCAGGTTTTTTGAAACATATTTCTGACTGTGTGTGAGCACACGTAGGCTTTTGTATGAGGTCACAGGGGTTACAACTGCAATGTGCACTTGTGCTCATAAGTGTGTCCATCCATAATGTTGTTGTTTGTCTCTATGGGAACAGGGAACAGGAAATTCACAAGAGGAATTCCACTATATAGTATGTACTGTACTGCATGTGCAAGACAGGACCAAAGACACTACATGAATAATAGTCCAGCAACATTTGTCAAGCTGTGTGGGAATTTGAAGAATATTATGAACTAAGTGATTTTGATATTTTAAGATTAGATTAAATAAATAAATGATATGACAGGTTGTGAAATGGTTCTCAATAAATTACAAAGTCATTTTTCCAATATTATCTTGGGCACAACGCATACAAAAGAGAAACCCTTTTTGTTCAACATTTTGGCAAATTCACCTATTGCTATAATCCCTATAGGAGTAGGTTCATTCATGAGGAACGAAAATCACACCTGTTACTTTCGTCCTGACAGTGACTCCGGATACTTAAACCTGAGTTGCTTCAATACTGAAAAACTCTCACATGTCAAACTTTAGGATGTGTTAGAGGACTAATTTATCTCTCTAACCATCATAACTGACACCTGAAATAGTAAACACAGCTGATTGATCAAAAAAAAATTACCGCTCGTGTGAATTTACTTTCCATCATTGAAAACATGTCATTGACTGTAACTCGGTCAAATTAAGACGTATCCACAAGATTGTTTGCTGTTTTGTTAGGTCATGCATGCTGTACATGCTGACAAAGTTAGACATATCAGACTTTAATGGGCTTGGAGAAAATGGCCCCATTACTTTCCTCGATTTTAAATTTTGGCAGCTCTGCCACTCGTCTTTTGGCCACTGAGTGGTTCTTCAGCGACTTCCGAGTACCGTGATACCTCTATTAAAGGTAATAAATGAACCTACCCCTAAGACTATAGGGATTATGGATTATATGTACTTTCTACCATGCAGCATTGACATAATTACAAAGGCTGAAATTAATTTCTTCATTCAGACCTATATTGATATATTGAAGTTTGTCTCTCTGGAGGAGTTGGTCTCTACAGTATTCTGGACTCAGCGGCTCTCCATCCCCTCAGGGACTATTCCATTTGGTGCAAATGTATTTGTCTGTTCATAGTTAATTCAACATTGACAATTTGTGAAGATCCTCTGATAGTTGCAGCACCAGAGGAATGAAATTACCTTCCAGTGAATTCTTTTGCCAGTTTACATCCTGGTGTGTTGAGGCTTGCCAACGTTAAAACCAGGGTGCTTGTAACTCCAAATATTCCCACTCATCGGTATGTGAGTGCCAGTGTCTTTGTCAAATTTAGTATTTTCCAACATGTTTGAAGATTTTAGTCACTTTCTTTAGGAGTGTCAGTGTTTGATTTTTTAGTGCAACTCAAGATTTACCCACTGAGTCAATCCAGCTAACATTAGTCGACTCAAACTATGAGAAAAGGATGACTAAAGAGAAAACACTGAGCCTCAACCTACTACAAAGGCTGGTGCGTCCATATTGTTTTGGCCTTCTGTACACAGTTTGAGGGAGAAGATATGTACAAGAATGATGATCAGGAACTTGTTAACAGCAGGTAAGTTATGTTTTTTCACCAGCAACAACTGGCTTATCTATATTCTGTCAACCACAAGCTTTTGTCACATTAGGGCTTCTCATTTACCAGAGTGTGTGCAAGGACTTTTTAAAATGTAAAATGCCAGGCACAGGATATCACCACAAGAGACAGACAGTCTTACCAGATAGGCAAAGAGTATGGGAGACCGAGTGATCCACCAATATCCCATGTTAATATTCCTCTCCCAGCACCTGTACATTGACACACACACACATTTAAAAAAAAATGTCTTATTGCTGTTATGATTATGATTCTGAGCTTTTCGCAGTATCCATTGGAGTTGTCACATATTCGTACCGTAACATGAAAAACTGTTTTGATAAAAGAAATCAAAGGGAAAGGCCATTGAAAATAGCGGCTGCCCCTCTTCTCACAGATAAAAGCTGTTCCATCTGAACTGCTTTTTATTTCATGTGCTAAATGAGATATTATGAACAGATATTATGAAATCAGTTGAACTTACTCTTCGTTCTCATACAGATACTTCACAGTGATCCACGGCACCACGAAAATGAGCGGTGCACCTGAAAATGGCAGAGGTATCATGAAAAAGCGAACCAACTCCTGATGAGTTAGAATGAGACTTCATAAAACATACAGCCGCTGAGACCTCGAACTAGTCATGACATCGTAGAGTGTTGTTCCAATTAGAGCTTGCACTTTGTTCTTTACCCATACAGCAAGAAATATCTTCTGTCACAATCATACATTTTAATATCTCATTGTCTTAACACAAAAATATTATATTCTCATGGTATCAATTAAGATTTGCATCTTCATTAAGCTCTTTTCTCCATGTATCCAACTTTGATCAAAGTAAAATCTCATCTAATAGTAATAAGAACCCCTCCCTGTCAGGCAACAATGACTCACTAACATCAATCAAACAAACCAGTTAATATTGTGGTGAGACCATGCTTTGTTATCAGTGAGGATTTTCATAATCATAGAAGAACATTGGGATAATTATACAGTTAAGTTGTTATCTCTGAACAGTGGGCTGAAAAGTTAATATGTGCATCATAAAGTCATTATTCATTCATGATAAGAAACTCAAAATGTGACCACAGCAGGTGTAAAATGATAAACCAAAGCTGCAATCAGTAATGTTATCATTAATTCACCCTCGCTGTCCGAAGAGTATGACCTTCCTGCACTTTTAAGCCGTGCGATGTGAAAAAGCAAAGGTGAAGAAAGTCGTATGAATTCCTTTGTGGCTCCAGAGGGAGCTGCACAAATTCTAATACGGTGTCTCATGTGACGTCACTTGAGTCAGTTTAAGTGGAGTCTGAATATTTCAAGTTAGAAGATGGAAAACCTCTGAAGATGTGGGGTTACAAAGAAATGATCTTACCACTAAAGATGCATGCTAAAGGCTAGTTGCTCCAGGCTACATTAGCCACCACCAGCATAGTGTACCTGAGTCTCTGACCTGACCAATCAGCTGACAGAAAAGAAGAATGTTTGGGTAACATACATGGTTCAGCTGCATTGATTTTGATTTTGATTTTAAAATCATCATGACGTCATCGTGAATCTATTCATTATTATCACACTATTTTTGAATGTTGTTCCAATGTGTGTTGGTGCAGGTTAATACAAAATAGGTATTAATTACAGTATATAGTATATTATATAATCAACATTATAAAACGGAAAGGTGAAATCCGGCGATCTGATTGGTTGTTAACTGTGGTATAATGAGCATATACCACGGCTACTACTCTAAAGACTTATCACAGTGTAAGCTATCAGTCCGCGATAGGCACGTATGACTGGTATGAATGGAAGTTGTACGGACTGTTGCAGTCCGTAGCAAAAGATAGTTGATGTCTTTACGATGTTAAAAAATGGACTAAAGTAGTTGAATTGGAGCTAACGTCTGGAGAGGTGGGACTATTTTTTCACAGTGAGGCTATTTTATTGAATAATATGTATTTCTGTAGTTCATGTAGTTCTATTCGGTTGAATAAAACTACATGAAATTGACTGCATATTCCTCTTTCATATTGTCATTATTGGTAACCGTTTTATAAAAGCAATATATCACTCCAGTCTGCGGTATATTCTCATTATACCACTCTAAGGGGGTTGTAGTCCCTCCGCTTTGCGTCGGGCTGAACAACGCCCCTTAGCCGTGGTATAATGATCATATACCACGGCCTGTCGTGATATATTGCTTAAGTATTAAATTGGTAAGGCCAGATATTTGTCTGTTGTACAATGGATTTTAGCTGCATGCTGCATTACAATGATCGCTAAAAATAATTTCACAACAGGAACTCCCTGGAACCTGCTTCACAGAAGTGGAAACCATTTAAAGGACAATTCCAGGCGAATTCAACTCGGGGGTGTATTTTCCTATCATTTTAGGTCAAAAAGAAGGAATCTGAAGATTTTCAGTTTAATTGCTCCTGTTTTGCGGTAGTTGCGTCTGTCCCCGCATCGCCACGGCAGCAATGAATGGGAGTGGATGGAGGTTCCGCTGTTTAGGCTGTTTACATCCCTCAAAGCCGCAATTTTTTTCCACAGACAGCGTCAGATGGCTACTCAAACATGCACCCAGAAGTTTATTTACTTCAAGCAAGCCGACATGTTTGTAAAGAAGTTGCAGTGCTGGTGTATTCAGGTGCAGTTGGAGCTACCGCTTGTGTCATAAACACAGGAATATCAACTCTTGACTTGCTTCAAGTGTACATTTTTTTCCACAGACAGCGTCAGGTGGCCACTCAAAGATGCGCCGAGAAGTTTTTTTTACTTGAAGCAAGTAAAGAGTTGATATTCCTGTGTTTATGACACAAACGGGAGCTTTCCCACTCCTCCTGAACACACCGCGCACGGCAACTGGGTCTCGCGGGAGACTTTGAATTAGATCTAGTTTTACAAACATGTCGGCTTGCTTGAAGTAAATAAACTTCTGGGTGCATGTTTGAGTAGCCATCTGACGCTGTCTGTGGAAAAAAATTGCGGCTTTGAGGGCTGGAAACAGCCTAAACAGCGGAACTTACATCCACTCCCATTCATTGCTGCCGTGGCGATGCGGGGACAGACGCAACTACCGCAAAACAGGAGCGATTAAACTGAAAATCTTCAGATTCCTTCTTTTAGACCTAAAATGATAGGAAAATACACCCCTGAGTTGAATTCGCCTGGAATTGTCCTTTAAATTGCATCTGTAATGATGGTTTAATTTTACATTTAGAGGTGCCACAACAGACTTTTCTGACCTGTCTCTCTTTTTTCTATTCCTCTTCTGTCATACTACACCTGTTCACTAGATGGTGACAGAGAGGTGAACTCATCTTGAGATGATTCACCTGTCTACACAGTTGCTCTGTACTGTATTTGCTCCATAGTCTGTTGACATCATGACTGTTAAACATTCCTTTACCTGACAGACTTCCTGTTGCGGATGTCTATGTTCCTGTTAATGACTGTTGGACGGATGCTGTTAACCACACCTGTTCTGCTCTAAGGTCAGGCTGCTGTTTACTGAAAAGTGTCTGAACCTTTGTGTATTCCAGTAATGACAGCGCCACAGTCAGTATGTGACCACTCATTGTGAGTTTCACTCATTGTGTTATAGGGTTGGTCCTTACCCCAGCCGATGGCCAGGTATATGTAGAAGTACTTCCTCTCACTGAACACTGTGATGACGAGCAGGCTGTGCAGGTAGATGCCTTCCACCAGCAGCCAGTAATTGTTGGCCATCACACTGTACTGCATCATCACCATGGCTCCACGACACCACGTCACAGCCTGACTCACAAAAGAGGACAAAAACATTAAGAGAAGGTGACATCTGCTCCTGTCGCACAAAAAGAGCAAAGGCCACTCTTTGCCAGAGCTCCTTAGCAATATCAGAGCTGACAAATATTCCTCTCATACTTGAATTAACTCTGAATTGAAACGAGGCACAATAGGTTGTACAAAACAAATACAAATCACAGCTCACAGCGTGTGTCCGCATGTCACTGCTGCCCCTGTGGTCCAGTGTGAGGGTCAGCAGGGCGTCTTTGACCAGGATGGACACAGCTCTCAGGATGAAGGAGGCAAACAGGTTCATGTGGATGTTGTTCCTCATGCAGTGGAGCTTTCTGGTGTGGAGGGGGTCACAGCATGTGATGACTTTTCACTTATGTATGTTGTATTCACCACTGCATGTGGCATCATGACCTTCTTTGAATCCCCTTCTGTCCTTTATTCCATACTATCCATCTTTATCTGTCTATCCTTCTACCTTTTATTCATTTTCCCCTCTTTTTTTCCTGACTTTGTTTCTTTCCCCTTCTAACTTTAATTTGTTGCTTCATTTGCACTTCAATTATTCTGTCAGTTCTTATTTTATCTCTCTCATATGCTACCTTCCATTCTCACTTCTTTCATTGTCCACCCATTCTTTACTTTCTTATTTACTTCTTTACTTCCTTCAGCCTTTTGTTTTTCCTGTTTATTCATCCTTCTGCCTAAGAACTTTCCCTTTCTTTTGTTGTTCCCTTCCTGTCTTCCTTTCCTCTTTCCATTGTTTTTACCCCTGCATTGATTGCTTTACTCTGTCTTTGTTTCTTTGTTTGTTTCTTTCTTTCTGTCTCTTTTCTTTTTTTTTTTTAATACTTTATTGCAAGGTTTCTCACCTTCACAAACATAGTCATAATCATTTCATTTTCTTAATAGTACCTTGCATTTTTTTTTTCAAGTATATATTCCAAAGTAAATAACAAACAAATAAAATAAACAGACAATAAGATAAACAAACATATATGCAAACTGATGCTTCCCAAATGAGGATCACAAAAATAGAAAACAAACAAACAAACAAACAAAAAAAGATAAATCAGTAAGTTAATAATAATATAGTAGAATAAACTAACATCAACTAATGAGAAAATAAGCGGTGGTGCATGTGTGCGTGTTCATGTGTCTGTGTGTGTGTATGCATGTGAGCATCAGTGTTGGGGTGGGGACCATTTAGTTCATCTCCTTAATTTGATTGAATATTTCCACTGTTTTTATCAGCCTTTCTTTACGGTATAACTTATTCCAAATATGTATTTGTTCCCTATTTATAAAAGTTAATCTTTCCATCTCTAGACATTGTTCCGTTGTTGCTACCCACGCTCTTAATTTTGGTGTATTTGATTGTTTCCATGCTTTGGTCACCTGCTTCATGGCAGTTACTCTTAATATATTGAAAAAATAAATGTCCTTTGCTCTTATCTTTCCTTTTAAATAAATACCTAACCAAGATACGTTAGGCTTTCCTTAACTCCTTCCCAGTATGTTGTTAATACTGGGCATGTAAAAAACATATGCATATAATTAGCCTCCTGTTCTCCACATCTTCGCCAACATCCATTATCTAATCCGGGGAAACATTTCTTGAGATTTGCAGGTGTGATAAAGAATCTCATACTCACTTTCCATGAAAACTCCCTCCAGTATTTGGATTGTGAGATTCTGAAATTTTCACCTAATATTCTTCTCCACTCTTCTGTTGTTATGTTAATTTTTAAATCCTTTAAGTGTTTCGATTCTAATTCATATTTGCTAGATATAATATCATATGAATTTATTGTGTAGTTTGTAATTAACTGTGAATATTTTATCAGTCCCTTTTTAGCCCAACTTTCCAAAATTTTATCAGTTCTATTAGGGATAAAGTCTGGGTCCTCTGCCATTTCTCTAACTAATACACATTCATTATCCATTTTTAATGTTTTACAAACCCGTTTCCAATTAGCCAATGTGTTGTCAATGCAGTAGTTCTGCCCTGTATAATTTTTCCATTGCGTTCTTCCAATGAAGGGCAATGACCCAATAGATACTCTTGCCATTTCTTTTTCTATATTAATCCATTTGGTTTCTGTTTCCCTTTCTGTCCATTTCATTATTGTGAGGAGTTGTGTAGCCAGGAAATAACCCTGTAAATTTGGGAGCCCTAACCCACCTTCCTCTTTTGGTTGGCATAAAGTCTTAAATTTAATTCTCTGCTTTTTGTTGTTCCAGATAAAATTTGAAATAATTCTGTTACAGTTTTTAAAGTATTTCTCTGGTACTACAATAGGCAGTGTTTGAAACAGAAATAAAAATTGCGGAAGAACCATCATTTTAATCGTTTCTACTCTGTTAAGGAAACTATGTGGCATTAATCCCCATCTACTCAAATCTTGCCTTATCTTAGTAATCAACGCACAGTGGTTGTTCTCATACAATTCCTCTAAGTGTTTACTAATATTAATCCCTAAGTATTTTACCTTCTTATTCTCCCATTTAAAGCTATAGCGCTCGTTCAATGCCTGGCTAGGTTGTCTCCCTATTATTAAGGATTCACATTTACTCCTATTTAGTGTGTACCCAGAGACTTTACCATATTCAGCAATTATTTTCATTAATTCATGTATTGATTCCTCTGGGGATGTCAAGTATACAATAATATCATCGGCATAAAGTGCCAGCTTGTGCGTTTCTTTTCCAATCTGTATTCCTTTTATCTCAGTATTCTGTCTCACTGCGGCTGCTAATATTTCGATATACATAGCAAAGATAAGGGGGGAGAGAGGATCTCCCTGCCTAGTACCTCTTTGTATTCGAATTCTTCTCGACAAAGTGCCATTAGTTTTAATTCTTGAGGTTGGGTTACTATATATTGCTTGTATCCATGAACAAAATGTATTATCTACCCCCAAGCTATCTAGCATCTCAAACATAAAGGGCCAGCTCACTAAATCAAACGCCTTTTGAGCATCTAATGTTAATAATACCACGTCAATATTTTTATTTTGAGCATAATCGATTAAATTAATTGTTCTCCTAATATTGTCTGCCAGATACCTTCCAGGAATGAATCCACATTGATCTGCATTAATAACATCAGTAATTATCGTCTTTAATCTTTTTGCTAATATTCCTGATATTATTTTATGGTCAGTGTTTAGCAATGATATAGGCCGATATGATGAGCATTTTGTAGCGTCCTTCCCCTCTTTTGGAATTAATGTTAAAATTGAAGATTGCCATGTTTGAGCCCATTTTCCTGTTTCTAACGCATAATTATATGCTTTCTTAAGTAAAGGCGCTATTTGTATTTTAAATTTTTTATAAAACTCATTCGTGAATCCATCATCACCCGGTGATTTTCCTCTTTTCAATCCTTGTATTTGTTGATTAATTTCTTCTATAGTGATTGGTTTAGTCAAATCCCTATTTTTTTGCTGGGGTACCTTTGATAACTGAAGCTCCTTTAAAAATGTTTTTATCTGAGTATTATCGATTTTAAATTCATCTTTGTACAGGGTTTCGTAATATTTGGCAAATTCCTCTGCTATTTCTTCTTTATCTGTTATTATTTCACCTTGTTCTGCTTTTAATTTTGTAATATAAGCTTTTTTTATTTGACTTTTAAGTTTATAGGCCAGGATCTTCATAGAGTTTGGTCCTCCATCATAAGTTTCCTGTCTCTTTCCTTCACCTTCCTTTTGTTACACTTTCTTCATGTTTTACCTGAAGGTGACAAGGATTCCCAGTGCCAGTAGCAGAGCTCCCAGGGAGAGTGAGTAGCCCACTGTATACATGATCCGTAACTGACTGAGGATACGTCCATACTGCTGCTGCAAAGCCAACAGAGAGACATAGTCAGTCACTTGCATCTATTGACTTAACACACACACAGTGTGAGAGAGAGAGTGTGTGTGTGTTTTAAAAAGGTCCTTAATTAAAGGAGAATTCCGGTCATTTTTGACCCCTAAATCGTTGTCCTGATGGTCACCCAGTGTTGGGGGGAGCAAAAAACGCGACTAAAAGTGATGCGGGCAAACTGGAGTTACACCATGACTAGACGGCGCTAGGGATAGTGACAACGGTAAATGGTCGGAGATATTTTGGACATTACCACTGCACTGCTCGACCGTTTATTTTTGTAAAGAAATCATCACAACAAGGAAAAAGTGTTGGTTTCTGTGGCGGGGAGAGCAGGCCACAGGCTATCAGCATCTGATAGTCTTTCCAGGATGTTTTAGACCTCGGCTGTCTGAGGTGAGTGATAACATGCAAAAACACAAAGTTTATACTGTTTATACTGTACACTATGAGTTCAGTGGTGTGTCGTAAGGATTCCAGTCATGTTCCATAGATATTTGATTGTTTTTTGAGTGTTTGTTGTGGTTGAAAGAATTGCCCCCATAGGTTAGCGTTGTTGCTATCCCTAGTGCCGTCTAGCCATGGTGTAACTCCGGTTTGCCTGCATCAATTTTAGTCGCGATTTAGAAGTCAAAAATGACCGGAATTCTCCTTTAAAGAGTATATGAACAGATGGGAGGACTTTCACACATTGGGTCATTTCAGATTGTGTCAAGTTCTCTGTCAGTCATCTTCACAGTATTGTTGAACCATCTGCTGCTGCAAACTAATTCAAACATGGTAATGGTTACAGCTTCATATACTGTACAGACATGCGCAAACACACTGTGCTGTATACACACACACCTCACCAGGGTCGTCCTCACATTCGCTTGTGTTCTTTTGTGCCCACTGACCATCTTCTTTGCAAACTCTGTAGACCAGACCCCGCTGAACTGTGCACACAGAGAATGAGATACATGTGAAAGAAGAAAATTAACATTTGCCAACATTTGCATACTCTTTGAAAATCCCCCCAAAATACAATGCAAATTCATGTACTAGAAATTGATTAGATCTATTCTATGACCTAAAACTGTGAAAGGTACAAAGATCAAAGCAAAGATGACATTATAATGGTGAACATGAGCTCTGCACACACACACACACACACACACTGAGAAGCAGCCAGGCTGAACATGTTGTTTGGGCTGTTATTTCACCGGAAACAACCGCTCCAACATGTTCCCCTCACACCTATTAAGAGCTGCTAAACCACCGGGAGAAAACCTGATGATGAAAATAAACTCCCTCCACGGAAAGAGCAACAGACCAAACCTTGACCCTATGTGCTGAACTATTAGTGTTAACTGCTTTAGATATAAGCCTGCACACCAATTGCAAGTTAAGTGAAAAGCTCTGCAGCGCAGGTGAGCTGCTCCCTGAGACGTGCACCTCTCACGTGCCTACTCACTCCTCTCTCAGCACACAAAGCACACTCCACTGCATACAACATTCATCCCACGTTCATTCATCCCGCTGAATGACAAGGACATATGATGCGCCGTATTGCGATCGCCAAGCAATTTCCATTCACTCCGCCGGATGACTTTAAAGAGAAGCACTTTGAAAAGCTCTTTCTCTGAACTTCTACTCTTACATCTTTGCCGCTGGTTGGTTCCTGTAGCCTTGAAGTTTTCAAACACACTGACGTCAGTACTTTTAGAACAACAAGTGGGACAAGGCCTGGGAGACAAAAACTCTCTGTCTGAATGGAAATATTTCCTGCACACAAGTTAAAATCAAGATCAAGGAGTTAGTTTTTTAAATTCAAGATATAATTTTACCCTAAAACCTGTATCAGTTATCACGCAGACAGCATTTTGCTCAAAGACCCTCATTTTCAATAATACGAGATTACAAAAGCATAAAGAAAACAAGCAAGCAATCAATCAGAATACAAAAATCAGTTTGTAATAAAATCAACTACATTTAGGAAAAGTATGATTGGAAAGACTAAAAGCAGGCTTCCAAACTATCCCAATGTTGTCAGGAAATTGATTTTTAAAGTCTGTTGTAGGGCTTAAAATCTTAAAGCTGTTTACCAGAGGATATGCCATGTGATCAGGCCCTGAGAGCAGGTTTGATGAGCTGAGATTAATTAGTGATGAGAGGTGATTTGGTCATTCCCCAAAGAGTGCCTCATAGATGAAGTGTTGATTTCATCAGAAAGAGCACTAGCTGTCCTTTTCATAAAGCGAAGATAATTGTTACCCTAAGTAACACATCTGAAGGCAGAGTGATATGAAGGTAGGAGAGAGTGGGGTAAGATGAGTCACTTTTCATATTCAGGATCACTACATCAAGACAATTATAGTTTAGTTGCTGGCTAATATATCTTTCATATATTTCAGGATGGTGTGCATCCCCACTATGACCCCTATGCTCAACCCACTCTCTAAGGGCTTGAAGGTGGTGACAGAGGCATGTCAGTATATGTAATACATTGTCATTGTCCAGAAAGAAATAGAGCTTCAACTCTAAATGAACATGGGAAAATATAGGTTCTATTTCTATATTAGAAATTAAGGGATAATCCCTTTAGACGTTTTTGAGCAAACCTCAGCCCTCTAAGCAATCACAGAAAGACAAAGTCAGGGACTGTCAGTCAATATACAGTCATGCTCCAAGCACACCAAGGTTTCAAGGACAATACTATAACTGACTCAGGCTAGCAAGGTCCTGATTCTTGCATTAGCTGACACAAGGAGGAGGTACTCTAGATGAACACTACTACCCCACTTATACTGAACAAACCTTTGTGGTACCATGGCAGGAACCATGGGCAGGAGACATTGACAGTGGATCCTGGGAGTCCATCTGGCCAGCAGGCGTACATGTCAAAGGTCCTGTTACACACCAGCCCTGCAGTGGAGAGCAGAGCTGTGAAATCTGCGCAGGTAGGTCAGGCATATTTTTTTCCCACCATGCATCACCCCTTTTCCACCAAACTGGTTCCAGTGCTGGTTCGGTGCTGGTGCTAGTTCTGGTTCAACTCTGGTGCCTCCAAAGAACCACTTTGCTTTTCCACTGGTTAGGAGCCAAGTCAGAGCTACACTCCCCATCCAGGAGCTGCTCCTGTTGCTTGCCTGCTACAGTTATAAACGGACCTGAAAATTAAAACCCGACCTGTGGGTGTTGACCCGACATGGAAGCATAGACTAGGCTTTTAATTAGTGATAACTCTCATTCTAAACCCGGCTGGAAATAAAAGAAGGAAAAAGCAGCCATCTTCGCCGTAATCACGGCAACCGGCATCTACGTTTTGACGGCAATTTTGAGTGTTAGCTGCTGTTAGCCACTGCCTGTAGCTCAGCTAGTTAGCTTCGGCGCATGACGTCTGTCCGACTACCCATTTCTCCGACCATACATTTCTTTATTTTTGCTTCCATTAGTCCGACCTCCCATTTCTCCAACTTAAGTAGCCCTAACCCTTAACCTTACCTTAACACTGTAGAATGGGTAGTCGGAGAAATGAGCCGTCAGACTTTTGGGCAGTCGGACTGATGTATGCTCCCCGTTAGCTTCAACTGTGTTCACATTGATAAACAAACTTAATACGTAGCAATAACGTGTCTGTATATCTTAGCGCTGGTCTTGTTGCTAAGGTAACTCCGCTGCCAGCCCCTGGAAGAACCGGTTCTTAGCTCTGGCCCAGCAAGGAGTTGGTGCTGGTCTGGAACCAGTTCTAAGAACCAAGAACCGGTGTTTAAGCAGTGGAAAAGCAAAGAGCTCGGTGGAAAAGGGGCTGACGTGAGCTCACACTGGAAGGTGAAGGGCTCACCTGTGGCGGGAGGCGTGGCATTGAGGTAGTCCAGGCACTGGTTCCTGTAGCTGCTCCACTGCTCCCTCACAAGCTCTAGGGAGTTAGTAGAGGAGACCTGCAGGGAGACACAACCTCCTGAAGACCTCAAGCCAAGTGTCAGCATTGCCACCACAGCCCTTTCTCATCATCCAGCTCTTGCTTTGGATTTGTCGCCTGTCAGCTACAGTTAAGCAGAACCGGAGAAAACGTGCGTCAATCAAAAAGCACGTCTCAGTCTGTGCCGAGAGTCGTACCTTTGTGCAGCTGCAGAGCATGAGCAAGGTCAAGAGGAGACACACGTGGGACATCCCACTGATGCTGGCAGGATGGGGGTCGGTGGGGACCAGAACTCGGTGGAGGCCCAACACATGAGGCAGCCCTGTCTCACCGTATGGCCTACACACACACACACACACAAACACAACACAGAGAGGCTTGTTAGTCGACATCATGCGCGCCTGTGCACAGTGTGTATCCATACATTAAAGGGATAGTAGCATTTTTTTTAAAGTGGGGTTGTATGATCTACAAATAGCCCCTAAGTACTTTAATTGCAGTAGAAGACTCTCTGCACTCCTCCCGTTAGCAACGCCAGCCCATAGCCCTGCCCAGAGATTTACAACATACAGTGTTGTGAACGCACCCAAAGAAACGGCCTATTTTCGCGGCCTAAAAGAGATTTTACCTGAAAAAAAAATACACAGTTCCATTGTTCGCTATAATATAATTTTTTCCAGCCCCTCAAAGTGCAGGAAAAACGCAGTTTTTATTTGGATTATGGGCTGGTGTTGCTAACGAGAGGAGTGCAGAGAGTCTTCTACTGCAATTAAAATACTTAGGGCTTTGTAGATCATACAACCCCACTTTTTAAAAAAATGCTACTATCCCTTTAAGGGTTGTTTGAAGTGCAACTGAAAGAGTGATGGAGTGAAACAATTGAAGACATCCAGAATCAATGATGAGAAAATTAAAAAAATCTATTTCTCATGCACTGCACACATTTGCTTGAATGTGAGTTTGCATGTCACAGCTGTCAGATGAATGCCATGTATCCCCACTTAAACCAGCTTTGTCTGATCAATTGACATCCATGCTCATGTAAGAGTTGATTGATGTAACAGTTTTTGTGAACAAAACACAAAACTCATCAGATGAGCGCAAAACATTTAATGTTTCTTTATGTGCATGTTTTTCAGTGAATTTGTTGCATGACTAACAGACAAAAGCATCACGTGTTGGAGCTCAATATATGTTTGAATGATGAGATTGGACAGTAGAAGGAAGTGGGTCAGAGAATGGCGTGATGCCTTCAAGGAAACATTTCCCTTAGGAACAGACTCCTGCTGTTTGTATGAGTGTTTGTCCCTGCTGAGACTAATGCCTAGAGCAGTGAAATCTATATTGTTGATATAGCTGGAGTTGTTAGTATAAGTCTTCTATTTTTGTGTTAGATGCTTTTCCACTAGCATCTTCTTCACCCACGCAGTTGGAGAACAAAACGAAATCTGAAACGTTTCTGCAAAAAACACCTTGACTGTGGAAACATTTTTGGCTAAAACGTTTCAAATTCCATTCTGTTCCAGTCTCGGTGCTTCAGTTGAAGAGCGTCCTCAGTCGTGCGTATTCATCTGTTTGCGCCACTTCTAGTGAAATGCCATATGTGACATACTGTAGTTATAACTCAAACTGCAATGCTCTGACATCTTATCA
Organism: Trachurus japonicus; assembly: GCF_045865225.1. Lineage (NCBI taxonomy): Eukaryota > Metazoa > Chordata > Actinopteri > Carangiformes > Carangidae > Trachurus > Trachurus japonicus. Next base: position 258,681 of record NC_140907.1, on the reverse strand, counting down.
CAGCTCCTGCATTTCAAAAGGCAATTGCAATTGCAATTGCAATGAACTGCTGTAGCCCAACTGACAAAAAAGTTTTCAATCTGGACAACTTATCAGAGAATCATCCATAAAATGAGTATTTGACTAGCCTATTTGTCAAATTGCTTGCGAGTGCGAGAGGTGCCCATATTGTCTTGGTATGCTCAGGTAACGTTCCAGGTCAAAATGGAGTGATACCATCTCCGCTCATTTTCACGTGGATAATGGGGTCTGTCAAGGTGGAGTTTTATCTTCTTTGCTTTTAATGTATATATGGATGACCATAAGACAGTTAAATGAATGTAAAACAGGTTGTATTGTAGGAAATCATGATGTCAACTTATGTATGCAGAAGACTTGGTTATACACTCTCTTTATAAAACGGAAAGGTGAAATCCGGCGATCTGATTGGTTATTAACCGTGGTATAATGAGCATATACCACGGCTACTATTCTAAAGCCTTATCACAGCATAGGCTATCACTCCGCGTCAGGCATGTACATAGACTGTAAAAAGAATGGACGTAGCACCCGTGACGTCACCCATTGGTTTGGGGGAGTCTGTTTTGTGCCGCTACTACGGGGGTTTGAACTGCGCCATGTTGGATTTTACTTGCCATATTTGGAGAGGTGCGGCGGTTGGCCGGCCGAGAACCCGCCCACTGGCCTCGAAGCAGCGGTCTCCGGACCTGTCACTCAACATGCCAGAATTTTAACCTAATAACAGTAAAACGGTAGAGTTTAAAAAAAAATTCACCCCCCTCAGAGTGTGTGCGGGGGTAGAAACTATCGGTTGAGACCAAAAAAATAAAATGTACCAGGCTGTAAATATGTTTTTTTAAGCTGTAAAGTCGGCTATTTTAACATGGGGCTCAATTGGAGTTGCTCCGTTCTGGAGCCAGCCCCCAGAGGAAGCCGAGGGGATTGCAGTTTTTTGAACATATACCACGGCCTGTCGTGATATATTGCTTAAGTATACTGCTGGGTTACAACAATTGTTAATAATACACAATATGGCAAAGAATATGACATTATTGTAACTATAATGCAAAAAAAGCAAGATCATGGTTATGAGGTCTAGGGTAGACAGGAAATCATTTTTGTCTGTGTTTTACCAACTCTTTGACTTTATCTGGAGAAAACATGCAAGTCGGTGGATGGGAGACTCTAAATTGCCCATAGATTGACCTGTCCATGTCAGGTGGTTCAGTGGAATCGGCAATGGATGGACTATAATGCTGCTGTAACTGCTTACTGTAGCACCGAATGTGTATTAATTAACCTCTGAGGGAGGTCTTCTAAAAAATAAAGAGGAGAACCAGAGAATTGCTTAACTCACTCTTCAGTAGGAACTGCTTGGTGGGGAGACAGCACATTGGCATTTTCTTGGGTTTTCATGGCATTTTCTTACAGTTTTACACATAAATAACACTCAAACATAAAATATGCAGCCAAATAAAACACGTGTGCCACTGGGAGGCCAGCACCAATGTGTTTATTTAACCACAATACTGTGCAGTGGACAGAGCATAATCACAGGATTGTTAAACTAACAGCGTTATCGACCCCATGTGCAGACACACACACACACAAACACTTTCCTCTTTGAGGAAATTACATGGACTAGTATTAATTTCCTGCAGACTTACCATAACCATTACCATAACCAATGCATGTCTAATCCCCATCCTTACATTGACCTTATGCACTGACCTGCTTTCTCTAAACAGAGAACACAGCTTCTGTCTCCATGTGAATAATCTCCTGTAGTCTTCTCCAAGATATTTTTGGGCTTATGATGCCTTTGTTAGAGAGACAGTGTAAGAAAGACAGAAAAGCAGGAGAGACACACAGTAAAGGGCCACAAGTCAGATCCAAACCCAGTCCGCTGCAGTTGCACCAGGTGAGCCATCAAGGAACTCCCCCCACATAAAATCTTACGCCAAATACACCAGAATGATGTGGACCGGACGATTTCCAAATGTGTTTTCCAGTCTGTGTAAAATCTCTTCTTCAAGGGCAGTAGCACCTCTGGTTTAAAGGCCTAGTATTAAATCCTCCAATAAAATTCATCACTGTGGATGTTACATTTGGATGTAATCTTTGCACCAACAAAATGTCACCTTGTCTGAGAGGGAAAAATGTCATCTTTGTTTGATGATGGTGAAGTTTTTCCAGAGGACTTTTTTTATTGAGTTTTCACAACACAAAATTTTCCTTTGGTGAGAGTAAAGGTAAAACACCTCTGTAGAAGGTGTTACCAACAGCTGTTAGTCTACAGTCCTCATGCTTTTTAGACTCTGGTTTGTATTATGTATTGTATGACTCATCCCTGCTACAATTACCACTGAGGTTTCTTTTTTTCAGATTTTATTTTATTCCGTTCGTTCATTACAGTATATTACTTGATCGGCTGGAAAACTGGGTAGGACTCTCTAGCACAGCTCTACACTGGTTTGAATCCTACTTAAAGGACAGGGACTACTTTGTGTCTATAGGCAACTACACATCTGAGCGAACAAAAATTACATGTGGGGTTCCCCAAGGCTCCATTCTAGGGCCTCTTCTGTTTAATATCTACAAGCCCAGATTATGGAAAGCAACAAGTAAGTTACCATAACTATGCATATGACACACAAATCTACATAACCATAGGGGACTATGGACCCATACAAACACTGTGTACCTGCATTGATCATTGTTTTTGGTGCCACTGCAGAACGATTATTAGCAGCCAACTTCAATCACTAATGCTAAAAACCACAGACCAAGCCAGAAATCTGGGTGCAGTCATGGACTCAGACCTGAATCTGAACAACCACATTAAGACCATAACAAAGTCAGACTACTATCATCTTAAAAACATATCAAGGATAAAAGGACTTATGTCTCAGCAGGATTTGGAAAAACTTGTCCATGCATTTATCTTTAGTAGGCTTGACTATTGTAATGGTGTCTTTACAGGTCTAAAAAAAAGTCCATTAGACAGCTGCAGCTAAGTCAAAACGCTGCCGCTCGAGTCCTCACTAATACCAAGAAAGTGGACCATATCACCCCAGTCCTCAGATCACTGCACTGGCTTCCAGTTTCTCACAGAATAGATTTCAAAATACTGCTGATGGTTTACATCAGCAGCAGTTTAAAGCATTAAATGGTTTAGGGCCAAAATACATCTCTGACCTCCTGCTCAACTATGAGCCGTCCAGACCTCTCAGATCATCTGGTACTGGTCTTCTATCTATACCTAGAGTCAGAGGTAAACAAGGTGAGGCAGCATTTAGTTTCTATGCACCCACTATCTGGAACAAACTCCCAGAAACCTGCAGGTCTGCCAGAACCCTCAGTGCCTTTAAATCAACATTGAAGACTTTCATGTTTGCTGACGCCTTTCATTAACTGCACGGTAACATTATTCTGTTATTTTTACTATGTTTTAGTTGTTCTGTCTCTCATTCTGTTTTACTTCTTTTTTATATCTGTTTTAATTCTTTCTCTTGCCTGTTTTTAAATAATGTTTGCTTTTTATGTTCTTATTTTGCTAATATGTAAAGCACCTTGAGTTGCCTTGTTGCGGAAACGTGCTATACAAATAAACTTGCCTTGCCTTGCCTTGCCTTTATTATACAGTCACTCAGAGAAATCCTCTGTGAACTTCTTCTCATCCAGTGCTTACATGTGTCTTCTAAACAGCTGGGTTGGACTTATTTTACATTACAATTCAGTATAAAAAAGCTCTGTGTCCCTGTTCAATCGTCACATCATGAATACAGAACAGTATGTGTGTGTGCGTGAGAGAGAGAGAGACAGAGAGAGAGACAGGGAGAACATATCTGCACAACCCTGCTCCCTGATTTATATGGACACAATCAGTCTGTGTGAGTCACAGCTTTTCCTTTGCAATACTCCTGAATAATGTGCTGTTCATATGAAGCCACATGTAAATCCAAACACCTAACCGTGCAGTACCATACTCCCAAAGGACATTTGCTTAGCATGCTGATTATTTGCATTGCTCATTTGTCTGTGTGTCTCACTCAAACACACATAGGCTACTGGCACGCACATCCTTTCCTTCTCTATAAGAAAAAACAGACAAAGGTCACTGGCTGCATTTTGTACTTTTACTTCATGACACAAATCATCAGCACATGACACTACAACAGCCTCCTGCTCTCCTCCATCTACTTAAAGGGATATGCCAACTTTTTTTTTTCATGTCTTGCCTCACTCCCTAGTCCATGACCAGCAGATAGACACCATCCTTTCGACTGTGCGTGCAGTAACAAGGGAGATACGGGCAGAGCTGGCACACCGCTAATTAGCTTAGCTCAAACGCTGGAAGTGTATAAGTAGTGTTAGCCTGCCTCCTGCCCGAGCCGAAATCAGCAGTCAAGCTGATTTCATTTTAGCTCTAAACTCTGTAAATATATCACTTTATCGGCATTTCAAACATTTTTAGGTGAGAAAGTAGCCGTTTAGATCAGCAGTGTGTCGTTAATATGTTTACAATTTTGTTTGGACGAATTCGGCGCTACTCAAGCTAGCCATTGTGACCAACGTACTTCTGGTTACTTTCACAAAATAAAACACCCATTGCCCTTTACATACAGAAAACCATGACGATAGAATTTGTGCTTTTACTTTGAAATAGGAAGCTAACCTACCCTCCATGTAGCTAGCTTGAAGCAATAAACCGTCTTTGCTTGAACCCTCCGTTTAGACCGATCTCATCCTGTTACCGGCATTTGACCGCTCAAGATGCCTTACCGGAGAGTTTTGTCAGCTCTGAGACGAAGATCGGCCCGCCGTTTCCATTTAGAGTTGCTGAAGAGTTTCTCTGATGACTTTAGGTGGAGGCAGGCTAACACTACCTATGCACTTCCAGTGTTTGAGCTAAGCTAATTTGCGGTGCGCCAGCTCTGCCCGTATCTCCCTTGTTACTGCACACACAGCCGAAAGGATGGTGTCTATCTGCTTGTCATAGACTCGGGAGTGAGGCAAGACACGAAAAAAAAAATGTTGCCATATCCCTTTAAGAATTCAACAAAATTCCTGATAACAACATTGCATTTGACCATTTAGTTTCAGTCAAAAAAGTGCACAAAAAATAAATGTCTTTTTCATTCACATCCTGGCCACATGTGCAGACCGTCGCTTTTTCATTTTCTTGTGAGAAGTGTCAGACTGTGGCTCACTACGCTAAACACACACATTTTCACACAACATGCACAATATGTTTCAGGGGGGAAACACAGACGAAAAGTGTCATGGGAATGTGTGAAAGCAAATCATTTGAAAATCTAAAACTACTGATCACACATCAAGTCCATTGATCCCAAGCAATCAAATGACCAATAATGAAGTCTATCAAGCAGACCGTCCCACTTAATCAGCAAGGTCATGTTGTCTGCATCGCCGTGCCGTTGTTTGTGGTGTAGTGTTATTGAATAATTACATTTGCCACCAAGAGCAACTGTCAATTATGTTGTTTAAATCAATAAGCCTACACTATGTGATGAGGAACAGGCAATTAGGCACAGTATAGAGAGTATGTAGGTGGTAACAGAGACAGGAGTGCAGGCTGTAATGGAGCTAAACAGAGCTCTAATTATGTTGTTTCTGCCTCAGTGAGTTGCTCTGCCCCACATGGAGACTGACAGCCAACTGCTCATGAGCTCCTATATCGTTTTACAGCATGATGCTTTCTCTCTTTATTTATAGTTCTATTTCTTTCTTTCTTCCCACTACTCCTACACAACATGTTATGAGGACATGAAGCAAATTTTTAAGGGTCATGTGCCTCTAATTACAAAATAACACTTCTTATTGTATTATTTAAATAATAAATGACCCTTGGTTTTGTGTACTAAAATTGTGGATATTCACTGCTTTTTTGCTATATCATGTCCTATTATTAAAGATCAAACTCTTATTTTGAAGATGAATAACATGTGTTTAGTTGGATTTGCTTGTCTGAAGAAAATGCTTTACCAAGTGGGGACAGGGACTTATTGTCATTTACATACATGTCTGTACTGTTGTTCCGATAAAACAGACCTTTGAAGACAGTAGGGCATGCATTGTGTTCAGTTGTTCATGAGATCTGTCTAAATCTAAAACAGCACCATCTGATCTGACACACTATAGCAACATGTTATTGTGTGTTGATTTAAGCCAAACAAACCTTTTTAGCCCAAAGATCTGAATGCTGCAGCAGAACTAGTAAATGCAAGTTTTAAACACAAACTCTGGACTGGAGGTGAAATGCTACACTGGCCGCAGGTATTTCTTAATAATGCATGTTGGTACATTATGCGTTTATACAGTAAGTTACACTAAAAAGCTCTGTGGAGACCAATAGAAATCAGGTTAGGCGTCTAGTGCATTATGGGTTTGCTGGTGAAAACCAACCTTGTAAGATCAACGCTTCCAACCCGGTGTCCCGGAAGGATATAGGAGCAAAACATTGTATATTAGCTGTTAAATTGCAGACCACTTAGGCTGCCAGGTGAGAATTGCACTTAAAGCAGAAGTAAGCGATCCGGTCGTTTTGGCTAACTTCTTGTCAGCCGATGGAGTTAGCAGCCCCCGCCCTCATCACGGATCTATTGGTCCTCGTCCCTACGTCACCACATTCACGCGCATCCCTTGGCTGCACACACAGAGAGGACTGCCCCTTTATGCCGTTCTCTCTCCTCATTGGATAAAGGTTGTAGGATACAAGGAAGTAGAAGTTTTCTCCTCGGCTTACAGCAGAACAGAGTGACTGACAGACCCGTGTTTCAGACCAAACACTCTATATAAGTGATTGCTGTCGGAAGATATAACTATTTAAGACTTATATTAACACAAACATTCCGCTTACTTCTGCTTTAAACATTTTTTTAAATGTAATTTTTCAACACTTAAAGGAGCGGTATGTAAGAATGTGGCCAAAATTGTTGCTGCAGTCAAATTCAAAACACAGCAGCGCGTTGTCTCCCCTAGTAAAAAGCGAAATATTCATCAACAACCTCACTGTTTTATTGTTCACGTCACTCGGTTGGTGCCGTTCCAACGCTGTGTGTCTGTGTGTGCAGCGCTCACACACACACACACACACACACACTGTAACCCCGCATCTACAGGCGCCTTAGTGCGTGTTAATCACGCCGTAGATGAGCCAACATATGAGACACCGTAGAAGAAACCGCAGAATAGACGACGCGAGCCGCTCCGTTTCTCCTCCACTTTCTGACGTCGGATCATAAAACATGACGAGCGGAGTCAGGCGACCGGACCGGGTCGGACTCATCTCATGAACCGCTCCACACGTTCACAATCACTTCATTTACCATCGGCTCCATTTCGCCACATTTCCTCCCTCTTTTCTAACTTTCACTTTGTAATCCTTCCCTTAGCTTTAGCAGCAGTTCAAACTAACTAGGCTATATGCTCACAACAGCAAGCTGTGTATCAAAAGGCAGAGAGACAATCTGCTTATTTCTGCCGTGTGATATCAAGGAAATATGACTGTAATAACCGATCATAGAAAACAATCTTTTTTACCAGCCGTAGCTGCAGCTCAGTGGAAGCTTAACTGGCAACCCGGAGGCTGAAATGCCACTGACACTGTGATTGGGAGAGAGCGCTGGGTGGCGCAACATGCCAACATGTAAATTCAAAACTTAAACATGATTTGCGGTCTGCAAAAAAAATGTTTTTAAGCGAATATTCTGGCTGTACTTTGTTGTTGGTGAGTTCAGTGTCATATGAACATTACATTATATTCTTGAGTCTCTGTGACATATTAGGATGATTTTACGGCCAGTTGCTTTAGATTTCTTACATATTGTACCTTTAAAGCACCACAAACAACTTCACCACTATTGTAGCAGCAAACATGTCAAAAATCAATCACTCAAGACCTGAGGAAAAAGAATTAAACTACCACAATTAAATTGCTACATTCACCTCCTGTGCTTGTCAGGGTGGGTGTGTTTGTGTGTGTGTTTGTGTGTGTGTGTGTGTGTGTGTGTGTGTGTGCATTTAAGCGTGTGAAACTGTTATGATCAACCAAGGTGGGTGATGGAGGTGACCCAGAATCTGCTCCTTCAGCAGAAATGATCCGTTGCAACTGAGCTTTTTTTTTTTTTGTCTCTTCCTCCATCCTCCTTCCTCTCATGAGAGAGGTTCTCGTTGTCCTTTCCCCCACTCCTCATAACCACAAAGAAGCAAACTGGCTTGTCAGGTTTGGGGGAAAATGCCATCAGCCAAAACCTTCAGAGAATCCTGCACCGTTCCCTTCCTCAATATTTATTTTCCTTTCTCAGAGGAGAAATTTCCATCTTGTATTCACACGGAAAGAACCTATAGGTTTTAATATAGGTTTGAATATATTTGACATACATAAAATTGGCCGTTTTCATATATACGCATATGCTGCTATATATGGTGCATATATGCGTATATATGCACCATATATGCAGCATACAGTGCACAGATAAACTGCATATAGGTTTCATATATGCGCATATATCCTCATGAGGATATGTGCAATGCGCATATATGAAACCTACTGTATGCAATTTATCTGCTGTGACCAACGCACTTCCAATTATGTATGTCACATATATTCAAACCTATAAAACCGGTAACACTTTACTTGAATAGGTATTCATAAGATTGACATAACACTGTCATAACCATGACATAACAGCTGTCATAAACATCAATGAATACTTAAGACAGCTGTCGTTAAGTGTCATTCGGTAAGTTATGTCACTTTTGATGCAAAGTTGACATTGTTTGAGATGTTTTTGTTCTGACAACTTGATATAAAGACAATTTAAACTGTCATAGCAGACCTAATTGCCAAACTTTAAAAATGATGTCAAGTTCTCATAACAAGGACATCTCAAACAATGTCAACGTTGCATCAAAAGTGACATAACTTACCGAATGACACTTAACGACAGCTGTCATAAGTATTCATTGATGTTTATGACAGCTGTTATGTCATGGTTATGACACTTTTATGTCAATCTTATGAATACCTATTCAAGTGTTACCTTAAAACCTATAGGTTCTTTCCATGTGGGATTTCCTGTCTGACTCGGCTCATACGGGAGGTCAGCGCAGTGGGAAACACAAAACACAGCAAATGAGGGTCTGACTGGGATGGAGCTGTGTGCACCTTAGACTGACCAGTATCTCATCAAATCATTGTCTCAAAGTTTGCACATACTACTCTCCACTCCTGCAAAATGTGTCTTTATACTGAGAACACGTCACGTTGTGTTACTTGTGCTGAAAAACTCAGTGACCTGCTCTGTTTTCTGTGTCAGTCTATGAAGTTCCATGGTGTCTGGCCATTATGCAAGAAATACAGATGCAGCAAGTCAGCAGCTCTTTTCCTCTCAAATCCAAATTGTGGAGATCTGGCTACCAGCACTGATGAAAATATCATGCTCAAATCATCTTCCACCGCTCAGAAGACATCTGGGTTGGAAAGAAGTGTGGGTACCACTGAGCCACTGGCAGATGGTCCGAGCGGTCTTGAGCTCATCAGGATGAGGGGGTATCTGTCTAATAATATGAAATTATGTCAACGCTGCATCTGAAGGCAAGTGTCCAGAGGTGGGTGTGGATGAACCCAACCGTGTCCAGATGAGCATCGTAAAAAATTGTGTGTGAACGAAGGAAAGAGAGAGGGAGATGGATAGATAGAGAGGGGGAGCACATGGGGAGAGCACTTGGCCAGTACATACCATTCTCAGTGTCCTGTGGTGAATGCCAGGAGCCAGACCCTAAATCCTCAGCCATTCACTCCCTCGACTCCTTCATTAAAATGTTTTTACTTATACCAGTGCTCGCTGTACATTCTCTTTCAGCCTGCGTGGCTCCCATACACACCCCTCTCTCCCGTGGAAACAAACAACACCACATTTCCCTGCCGACACACAATGCAAACACTATTTACACAACCAAAAAAAATGATAAGGAGAAAGTATATGACCTCATGTAACTTACTGTTCGTTTACGCATCTGGCTGAGGAGACAAGAGAAGGCGTCAAACATATGGCACGCAGACCACGTAACGTCCTCCCCTCCACACTTCCCCTTCTGACCAATCAGTTCCAGTGTGAAAAGCCAGAATAAAGTGATGAGGACAACAACACCAAGTTAAGCAATAGTTTGACATTTATGGGAAATATTATGCCATTTCACTTTCTGGAGTTGATGAGAAGACAATAAGACACAGTCATATCTGCCCATCCAAATGTTCAAATAAAGGAGTAGAGGTAGTATCTATGTTGTGATTACTGAATTGCGCTAATGTTTCTTAAAGCTCCAGTATGTAACTTATTTGGCTTTTTATTAGCAAAAATCAAATATGTCTTTCATAAATACGTATTTCACTGAAGTCGAATCACACCCGCATACAAATGAAAGTTTTCTCGTACCTTAAAATGAGTTGTTACAAGTCGTTACAAATACATAAGTGGGCGACGCACCGAACCGAGGCGGCCATGTTGCATCGCCATTTTTTACGTTCAGTGGCAGCGTGACCATAGGTAACCATAGAAACTCACCGGAGCTGTTGGCTCGGGGAGAAAGTTTTCGACTTAGCCCCTGTTAAAGGGATAGTTCACCCAAAATTCAAATTTGTTGCTGTGCCAGAATCTCGCGCAATTTGCAGAGCCGTGAACTGGGTCTCACTGCAAATCTCGCGACATTTGGACGGACCAGGAAGAGCAGTGCTGGGAGCTTCCGCTACAAACAAGCTTAAAACATATACTTATTTAATTTTTTCCGCAACAATTTCTCATGTTGGGGCTTCAATACAAGTGGGACATTACAGACGAGCACTATGGAGGTATTTGGATGCTTTTTGGTGTGTCTTTTTGGACGAAGAAAGGTGAGCTCCGTTCGCAACCGTCATATGCCATAAGGCACGGAGGACTCTGAAACTTCTCCCAGCCCTTAGTCGACATGAGGGTGAGTAGATAATGAGTGAAATTTGAATTTTGGGTGAACTATCCCTTTAAAAGGCACTGATGTTGCATTCAGGTGCAGTCAGGCACCTGAATAACACCGTCGGCAAACCAACCGGATGCCATTTTACTCGACGAGAGACCCACACGGAAAGAACCTATAGGTTTTATGTGACATACCGTTTTCATATATACGCATATATGCTAATATATATGGTGCATATATGCACAGATGAACTGCATATAGGTTTCATATATGCGCATATATCCTCATGAGGCTATAGGATATATGTTACATGCAGCGTCTGTTGTCTGTCTGACGTCTGCCCGATTTCACGTGAATGCAACATCGAGAATATGTTCCGATATGCAACCGCACCGCTAGATGGGGGGAATTCCTACATATTATAACTTTAAATAAGAAATTACATTACGATAAGGTTTTGAATTACTGTTCCAGAAAGGAGAGTGGATATACCCCTGAGGGGGGAAATGTCACAAGTGAGTGTGTAAGTGTGTATCATATCCAAACTAACCCCCAACCTGCCTGTCACGCATTCGCTGCAGGTGTATCTGCTAAACACTTCACGACACACCCTGTCACACCTGTGACAGCCGCAAACATGAGGGACCCAGACAGGTCTCCAGAAGCCTGATTCAACACAGTGACCAGCACAGATGAAAACGCACAGAAATGTTCACACCAAAAACTTTTAGAATGCTTAATGAGGCAAAAAAGCTCACATGAAAAGAGCTGTTTTCCTGACCAACAAACATAAAAAGATTCATGTTGTCCAATTTGTGCACTTAAGATTTTTGTATAGTAAAGTTGCATTTCTTGTGCAAAATTCTTTGGGCTGATGAAAACTGAAGAGGAAAGAGATCTGTAAATGAACAAGTTGGAAAAGTGGTTGATAGTCAGCACGTAACAGTTATAAACCACAAAATGCTACGTGCAACTTCCAATCAAACCCCTCGAAATAAACTAGCAGAGATCACATAATGAATGGCCTAAAATAGATGATGCTTGAAGGGCGTCATTTTGATAAAATAAAGGTCATTATCTTCGCTGGCTGAAAACAGAAGGCTATTTATGAAGCTCAGAGGTGGGTAGAGTATAGAATCAGAGGGAAAACAGTTAGACAAAGTTACAGCTCCACATCCCTCCCTGCGTCAGTAACCATGTGTCTCTGGGCAGAACTGTTCAAACTCCAGAAAACGTGGCAAAAATGGAAAAAGAAAAAAGAAAAGTCCATTGTGAAAAGACAATCCAAACACAAATCTAGCCTTGAAATGTAATTTCCAAGGCTGATGTGAGTGACTTTGCCATACAGTAGTTACCATGACAGCAGAGCCTAAGATCCCCTTTCATAGCCATGCATATGCAATTACAAAATTAGACAAAAGTTAAGATAATTATCTTGTGAGCATATCAATATTTATCTGCCTAGAATTGTAGGCATATCCTGTTTGATCATACTTTTATGTTTTATACAATATTTCATTGTATTGTACAGGACTGATCAGAATAGGAAGGTGAATGGTTTATATTAGGGATACAAGCTTGTACCTAGAAATATTGAGGGCAAATAAACTTTTTCTTTTCAAAAGGAAAGAACATTGTGTTCTCTTGGATCATGAATGAGTATGAGAGGAGAAGCCTGTCACAGCTCTTCCTAAGAAACAACCAGTTTACAGTTGTTTCCACAATGTTCAGCAGTTAAAATTGAGAGCACACTCAAAAAAAACCTTTACTTTGGATTTGCATGGAGAGAGAGTTCACATGTGGTTTTCTACTACACAGCATGACCACCATAACAACTCTACATTTCAATGCACAGATAAAACAATGAAACAATTCTATATTGTGAAAAGTCTCGGGGGAGTATTTTATAACATCACCCACTATGATGCTTTGTCACTTCAATGTAAAAAATTTGCTGACGTGACTGATATTAACGGTTTTGAAATCTAGTCAGTCAGTCATCTAGTCAACAGGATTGTGCCAAATCTGAAGAAATCTCTACAGGCAGTCTTGAGAAATCAGATACAAGAGAGCAAATATGCATTTGATGAGGTCACACTGACCATGACCTTTGACCACCGTAATCAAATCAGTTCATCCTTGAGTCCAAGTGAAAGTTTGTGCCAATTTTTAAGATATTCCCTGAACCTATAGGAGACAATCTAAAACATAATACCTCTGGCCCTGACTGTCGCTGCCTTGGAGTCAAAAGAAGGCGATGTCGCTTCTTTGCACCAATAAGGATTTTAGTAACGTCAGAATCAGAGTCTAACGACAAGTGTTGTGTTGTTTGGTCAGTCAAACTTGAAAAAAGGCAAACACGCACACAGTCCTGAAGAAGCAGCATTTAAGGTTTTTACAGGCTTTAAATCTGCGTGTTTTACATGACTTTAATCATCTGACAGAGAGACAGATACCTCCCATTTTCATGGCTGTTCGATTTCATTTGCAAACCCCTCAACCATCACATTTTATTTATTCATATTTGAGCCATTCAAACTGCAACAAATCTACAGTGTTAAACTAGACAGATTAATTGTTGGTTATGGCTCAGTAAAGGCAAAAATGTGCCAAAAAGGAGATTTCTTAATGCAATGTATGAGTGGAATTTGCTTTTTGATTTCATGGTTTTCATGAGCTGCTGTGTAGCTGCATCAGCTTCAGCTGCAGTTTTCACAGCAGTTAAGGAGGTGTATTCACCGATTCACTTGCTATTTACAAATGTTGGGCTTTTGAAAGGTTGTTGGTTGGTTCTCATTTACAAAAGATACAATTCCCTCTTCGTTTCCCCTGTAATATTATTAAAAAAGAAAAATGTTGCATGCACATCTACTTTATCTTGAATAAATCCACTCAACACGTTGTGAGTATCACTGTAATTAATTTGAAACTCATTAAAAAGATGAAAGTTATTTCTCTCTTTTCTTGTTTCTCTCTGATGGGCTCAATTTGTAACAGGGAATCTCTGTAATAAGTAAAGTGAGCCAAGCAAACAGGGGACCGTAACCTTGGGTCCATTTTTCTCTGTCAGATGAGATACTTTTCAGATTTAGTGAGGAAACATAATTAGATAATTCTGTTAAAGTTAAATAGACCCATATGTGCTAGAGGCATCTGGAGACACAGAGCTTAATCTTCCCCTGTGTGTGTGAGAGAGACAGAGAGGGACGGACAAAGAGAGTGTGTGTTTATGCATTTGCAGCGGTGTACAGCTTGGCTCATATCTCAACTCAGTTTGGTTGGAGGCTTACTCCCTTTAAATCATATTACAGATAATCAGATTTATCATGTTGTCTCAAAAAGGTAAAACTCAGTTGCAAGTCCTGTTCAATTCAAGCCACTGATTTAGCTTCAGACTAAGTGAGCCTCCTGCAAAGAAATGATCTCTGTGTGCAAAAATGCTGCAACATGCTAAAACTGTTAGTGACTCAAGACGTGTGGGCCAATGAGTTATGCTGTTTGTGTGTGTGTGTGAATCCAAATGTTTTCAAAATGGTCAAATAGAGCCCATTCACAGCAAATAAAAAGCACAGGTGTAACATTAACCATGTCCAAGTGATCCACAGAAGTGACTGTCCTCCATTAGGTCAACATAAGATGGGGGATTAATTACAAATACTATTTTTTGTTTACACATGCAGTCACACAGGGTTTACCAGGCACAGTGCCTGAGTCAAATGGACTATAAAAGCCTTTTTGGTGTTGCACTGTCTGTTGCACACTTCACTAAACAGAACAGTACATGCACACATGCACACTTAAATATTTGCTCATTAATTGCAAGTAATGTAGGCGTCATTGCAATATTAAACAGTGTTATCACATGGCAGGGTAACCTGAAAACAGAGCTTATCCAATATAGTAATGAAATTAATAGTTTTGGAAGCTGGTTGAGAGAACTGGATGAGTTTAAGGGCTCTAGTTTCGTAGACGGCCAAACCTCTCCCAGGAGGAAACGGATGTTTCGATCCAAGCTCAGAGTGGCCGAATAAGGAGGTTAGGCTACTAATATCAGTGTGCCCTGATACACTGAGAACCATTGCCCAGTGTAAAAAAAAAGAAAAAGAAAACACACACACACACACACACACCCTTTCCACTAATAAAGACATTCACGTTTAGTAACCCATATTTAAACCCTGTGTAACAAAGATGAGAAGTGGACACTGATCACAACATAAACAAACACCATGCGTAACAGGGATGAAATCAGAAGCATCTCAGCATAAAGGCGAGTGTCTCTCTTTCTCTCAGTTTCAGCTGTGGTAATTCAGTCAGGTCGAGTTTCCGTTACGTGTGCCAACCGCCTTTAATCTGACGTCAGATGTGATGGGACAATCGATATAGATATAAATTTACGCGTGCACTAAATAGTGGTTGATTATTTATTGCATTTAAATGTGCCTGTGCACACTGTGTCAGCCAAACTACCACTGCATCAGCTGCGCTTCGCCTTGCGCCAAGAGTAGACCAGGTTGGAGCTGGTGGGCTTTAGGTGCACCTTCGGTGCAGTTTTTTGGAACAAAACTTTCACGGCGCCAAGCAGAATCTGTCGACACCTCCCCCTGCTGCGCCACCACACCCATCTGGGCGCACCTTGGTCTACCAAACTGCCAAACTGACCATGCACCATGCTGCGCTGGACGAAACTTGCACTGTGCTGGCTGCGCCACCTTACGCCGCGGCACAAAACTAGGGCCCTCGCTCTCAAAAGAAGTTAGGTTGAGTCCTTGCAAGAAAGGCTTTTGCGGTATCGAGTGCAAACGTGGGTCTAATGGGGCTTTCAGACAGGACACCATTTGTGTTGCACTAATCACTCCGGGGAGGGGACACTGAGCAGAGGTCTAACAGAGGACAGAGGAAACGTAAAGAGTTTTCTAATCTTCTACCTGGACATGTCACCACAAAATGAAAAGCTCAAGAGTCTTTCATTGCCATTACCACCAATCATCCACTGTTAAAGAAGACACAATCCATCCATCAATTATCTTTTGCTTCTTCTCAGGCTCAGGTCATGGTGGCAGCAGCTGGTTAAGCAGTTCCAGATATCCCCTAGACACAGCAATGCTTTCCTGCTCCTCCTTGACATGCCTGGAAGACCTCCATAGGGAGGTGCACAGAAGGTCTTATCAAATACCCTAACCACCTCAACGTGCTCACCTCAACCCTTTTAATGTCAAGGAGCGGGGGCTCTACTCAGCCACTGGCCACTCTGCGGGCGTTGCTTGCTTTCTACCATAGTCCCTTAAGACCATGGTTGTAGGTTGGAATTAAAATCAACTTGTAATTTGAGAGATTTGCCTTCCAGCTCAGCTCCCTCTTCACATCCACGTTACTGCTGACACAGCCCTGAGCCGTCTGTCGACTTCTTGCTCCATCTCACCCTCACTCGTCAACAAGACCCAAAGATTAGAGATGCAATCCTCAGGCCTCTAAAAAGGTTGCACTTCTCATTTTGGCTCACCTGAGATCATGTATGTGTGATGCCCACTGATGTGTGCACACATTTGTGGAAAATTTATTTTGTTTCTACAAAATTTATCTTTGAGAACTTCTCCAGTTTGACCAACAGGCATTTTCAGGAGTTTCCGCCTGAGTTTTCAGTCTGCATGAGAACTCAACAGAAGCGGCTGTGCCCTGCTAACTCTGTAGCCTTTTTGCTCAGGTTAGTCTTGTTTCCAACTTATGAAAACTATTTTGTTATCGTCAATCTAATGTAAATGATGTAAATGTAAATGTTGTGTAAATGATATGAACAAACAGTTGTTTTGGTTACTGTTTTGAATATGTGATGATGATTATGTGTTGGTGGCGATGCAGTGTAGCATGAGCTAAGCTAAGCTAATACTTATATTGGTGACTCACATGTTGATATGACCTCTTGGTTCATTTGAATGAATGTGTAATAAAACAGTCTATATGAGAACTCAACAGAAGCGGCTGTGTCCTGCTAACTCTGTACCCTTTTTGCTCAGTTCTCAGACGCAAATACAATTGCCAATGGACATCGGCAGCCCGGTACCTGTTACATACTGTAGTATGTCAAAAAGAGGATTGGGGACAAGGGACAACTGTTTCAGAGTTGAACATTGATGGGAAACATATTGAAAAACATAGACAATGCGGTTGTACAGGGACTGAATCCCTCACAGCAGTGAACCTGGTACCCCATACTCCCACCATATGGCCCAGCTCTAGTTGAAAAGAAGTGGCCTCCCCCCTAATTCAAAATGCAGCAGAAGACACCAATGAGGACACACTATCATCATCTACCTCTACCTCACAAACGACCCGTCTTGACAGGTTTACTGGCCCATAGAATCCAGTGAGCGTCCTAAGCTGTGTTTATATAAGCAAGGTGACTCTACTCATTCGGTGACAGTATAGAAATGAGGCTTTCCAAGCCAGAGAGGAATCAAATCTTAAAACAATTAAAGACTCAGCTCACATACACAGGTGTATTCAGTGATTCTGGCTGATGGAATCTGTGCTGAACTCTTCTGGGAATTCGCTGAGGCTGAGTTGTAAGAATTGCATATGGCACACAAGGGATAAGACTTGTCATAGCAAGGAAAGCACAGGTGGGGCCAGTACCACTAGTGATGGCTCTTTCCAAACAATATGAACATTAACGGGACCTTGGAGTTGGCACAAATTAAATTCAGTAAATACACTGGTGACTTTTCTGTCCTGTCACGTCAAAAAGTGTGCTGTGAGGTGTGAAGGTATAGTCAAATTACACATCCACCTTGTGAGTACTTTCAACAGCTCTTTTTCCATTGGATTACAGTGCAGACATCTAATACATTTAGATTTATTGTAAGTGTTCTCCATCACACAGACTTGGAATCTTGCTGTAGTGCTCTGTGATCACCCTGCACTTGAACCTGAAAGACGGTCTGAAAACCACGACTATGAAGGTCTTTTATGAACATCTGAGAATGTTCTGATGAATAAAACTCTCAGCATGACACCACATTAGCATTGTGTTTTCTGTGAATAACTGACTTGGTTGAAGGATGTCTTACAATGTATTCAAAAAAGTTGTCTAGATGTACTACCTGTAGAGAAACACACTGTGGACACAAAATAGCCTGGAGAGCAAAACAGTTCATTCAGGCACATCAGCATGCAAATAGGCTGTGCTCTATTGTTTCCACGGGATATATGCCACACACCTCTGCTGATTACTGGCAAAAATGATCACACACACTGATAAAAGACAATGTACTGTACTGAAACAGTTAGTACATTACTTTTGGCCCAGTTTGTATGATAACTAATTTAATTTACAGATCAGACATTATTTTTTATATAACAGGCGCACATGGGCCTTCTGTGTTAAATTACTGACTGTAATTTTTTATCACATGCCATTGGCTGTATCCCAAGTGGTTTGCATTCTAAATGTGAAGACTACTGCGTAAATTAGAAATGTAAATCATCATCTACCCACCGGCCTGATCAGCCGACATACGTGGAGAGTTGGAGGGTTCATCTGGTGTAGCCAACTGTTCACATTTGTACATGTGTGTTCAATTTTCCTCCTGATCACTATTAATAATGCATAAACCCACAGATCAAGACCACACACACACGATAACACACTGACTCAATTTCCTGAAAGACCCTTCAGACATTTTCTTCAGATGGAGATGTAATCATGCATGAAACACATAAATGAACAACCCTGTGCACACACAAGTGCAAAATCTAAGTCATCAAGCATGTAGTTTCTGTGCACTGACATATCTATAACTGCGTAATGCAATGTGAGGTACAGTAGCCTACATTTTTGTACCATAGATAGATAAATAGATATCACGTGACGTCACACAGCGGCCGGTCACAGGTCACAGCGCCATCTTGCCATTGACTTCAAAAGGCAGTCTGTGGTCTGTGACATCAAATCTCACTAAAAGAGTGGATAAACCTTTTTTTTTTATTACACGGCTCCATTGAATGTCGCATTCCGATAATTCATTGATATTAATACTGATATTTATTTACATTCTGATTTTGCATTTTACAGTCTGTTATTGCTGTTTAACAGATCGTTGCTAAGTAAAACACACCGTTGCTAGGGACGTCCCTCTGATCAACGGAGCACAGAAAAGAGAAACTATGCAGGATATTTCATTTTCAGTTTCATTTTTACCGTCATTAAACAGCTTCGGGCTAATTGTGATGTTAGATAAATGAGTGGTAACTTATTACAGGGGGAGTGGAGGATCCTTCCACATCCTGGCTGAAAACTCACATGGAAAACACAGCTCTCCTCTCCTCTCTGTGGCACCACGAGTCCGCGACATAAACGCGTCCCGTGAACCGTAACGTTAATCTCTTGTTTATGACACATATGACTACACAAATACACACATTGTAACCTATATGATAATCTATCGATCCACTGATTGATTATTAAAGGCTTCATTGAAAACAAATGCACACGACCAAGGAGGGTGAGGAAACCAGCAGAGAAGTGACTGGACTTGCAGATTCGCCAAATGATGCAATTTATAAATCGATAAAAGTTGTATTTGATCAACATTACATCTGAAATTAATAATTTCACTCATAAGCCGTGTAATAAGCGGGATAATGTAGAGTTAGTTTGTGGTTATGGAGAAATAAAGACTATAAAGACATCCTTCATCAAAGCCCATACAGTCTATCTAATGATCATAGCTGTGCTTTGGTCCCCAGTTGGTAGCTACCCAAGTGACGTCACGTGACTGATAAGCATCTATACATGCTGAGATGGAACTGGTTGGATTGCAGCAAGATGCAAGTATGACAGTGCGTAGAAAAGCCCCAGTGAATTAGTAGAAGTATATGGTTTCTGTCATCTCAAGACATCGCTACACAGCTCTGCATCGAAAGAGAACTCAAAGACACAGTGATCGTTATGTCACGTTTGTGATGTGATTCCATTTTATGAATATAATCATTTATTATTTACCCAAAAAAGGGAAAATATATCTCCCATCCACCCCCACTCCCTGGTGATTGCCTAGTGTGTTAACGTGATCGCCAATCCCGTCCCTACAGAGTCATGTATGTAATCTGAGTGTCAGAGCTGGTATGGTCAGTCTACTTCCTTCATAATCCCCCTCTGTCCAAGCTTCAGCCCACTTTCCATTATTAATGGAGCTAAGTCTGCTCTGCAGAGAGTCAGACGCTAAGACAAACCTGCTGTGACTCACAAATATTTACACTCAACAGGCTTAGGGTGCGCGTCTGCATGAGTGCCGAGTGCTTTGGATCCTAGTTAAAGTTGTGTAAATTGCCAATACAGACCTGCTTCACCACCTGAAGTGAAAACAGCATTGGTGTATGTGTGTGTATGTGTGCGTATGTGTGTGCGCACACATTACAGCGCAGAGCAAAGCACTGATACGTGAAGACAAACTCAGCAGGAGTATTGCTTTGTCAACAACACCAATCAGGGGGATGAAAACAGTCCCAACACCTGACAATCACAAAAGTTTACTGATGTGTGTGTGTGTGTGTGTGTGTGCATGCAGGGCCGTTGCTAGGAATTCTGGGCCCCCTTAAAGAATACTAAAGTGGGCCCCTACCCACTGACTTTCCCAGTTGTTTTTTTTAGACTACGTACGTATTATCATTTTTTATTTAGCCTACTTTGTTTTGATGCTAATGCAGCATTACTATGAGTATTAGTCAGGGTCTTATGCAGAATAATTCAGTCATACAATGATTAGACTACTGGAGTTTTTTGTGGGCCCCACTGGGCGCTGGGCCCCACCTTTGTCCCCTATACAACGGCCCTGTGTGCATGACAGAAACACAGGAGATGGAAGAGAAATAGAGAGAGAGAGATCAGATCAGAGAGGTGTGAGTGACAGCACTCCCCTTTACTGTCTGTCTTCTTCAAAGGAGAATGACACACAAGAGAAACAAAGTGAACAAAACTTGACAGAGAACTGTTAACTTGACTGAGAGCTCCTGCGGGCACCTGGTGACACACTGTACTACATGTCAGTCATCACACCGCAGTGTCAGTGTCAGTGTCAGAGCCAGCGAACTGAAACAAGCAGCTTCATTAAGTTATCAGCATGGGGCCTTGGCCAGCAATCTATCCAGCCTCTGACTTCCTCTGTCACAGGGGGAAACAATTCAAGAAGGGAGGGGAGAGGGCACATTGAAAAAACAAAACAAACAAACAAAAAAACTAAGGTTGATGTTGAGAAACAGTATGTGGCGAAAGCACACAAGTAAATAAAATGAAGCAAGAAATCAATAGGGAAGGTTTTCACTCACAGAGTTGGGGGGGTCACAGAGTGTCTCATATTATGATGCTTGATGTTGGGTACATTAAAGCCCCAGTATGTAACTTATTTGGCTTTTTATTAGCAAAACTCAAATATTGTTTTCATAAATACGTATTTCACTAGTCGAATCACACCCGCATACAAATGAAAGCTTTCTCGTACCTTAGAATGAGTTGTTACAAGTCGTTACAAATACATAAGTGGGCGACACACCGAACCGAGGCTGCCATGTTGCATCGCCATTTTTTACGTTGAGTGGCAGCGTGACCATAGGTAACATGGAGCAGGTAGGTGCATTCAGGTGCAGTCAGGCAGACGGCCGTCAGCAAACCAACTGGATGTCATTTTACTCAACGAGAGAAAGAAACAATACGGTAAACAATACGACATCACCATGACAACATATTGTCACGCCTGTATTGTTTTGCCTCGTGCTGGCGGACGACTTGTTTACATAGACACTTGTTTATCCTGTTACATGCAGCGTCTGTTGTCTGTCTGACGTCTGCCCGATTTCACGTGAATGCAACATCAAGAATACGTTCCGATATGCAACCGCACCGCTAGATGGGGGGAATTCCTACACATTATACCTTTAACAATGGTATCATGGTACAGCGATTCTGCAGTGGGATCCATTGCAAAACAATTAACCGGGGAAACAGCTGGAATGATGCATTCATTCACAGCACTGTTATGACATCACATAACGAGTAATTCTAACATAAAAACATATCTTTCCGTTATATAGTATCAACTTGTTCTTCATAAACAAACAAATAAACATTTCTATTCAGTTTGCAGACTACAGCGTTCGTCTCAGTCACATTCCACAATTCAAATGAAGAAGTGTGTGTGTGTCTGCCCCGAAGAGTTTCTTCTTCTCAAGTTCTGCAAGTTAACCTTTATTCATTAGACAGGTGCTATCAGCAGGTGTCATGTTGGAATGGCTCTGGTTAACAAGCAGCAAATCCATTTAATGCACCTTGCAAGAGAAAGTAATGTAACATAATATATTCCTGAATCCTGTATCAATATTTTTGCCCCAACTATTATCTAGTGATAAATTAGCTTATTTTGCATAAAAAGCACTGAAGAGTGGGTCCTGTAAAAGATCACTGCCGTATCCCCATCACCCTTTTCCTGCTCCCCTATTTCAAATAATTACATTAATTTGGTAAAGTACATCAAAGAGGCATTTCCATTGGCTATGTGAAGCTGTTTGCAACCTAAAGCATACAACACTGATAACACACCATAACAGCATGTGTGTGTGAGTTTGTGGGTTTACATGAGACTTGGGTACTTGGTTGGAACAGTACACAATGAGCACAAAGGGGAGTCATTACTGATCCAACATTGAACCAAAAAGATAAAAATAGTATTTTACTGTAAGGGGACTGAAAGTGTGTGGTTGTGTGTCAGATGTACCGCAGTGGAGTCAGAGGCACACGTATGGCTGTGACTAACAATCAGATGAACATGCTATTTTTACATTGTGCTGAAAAGAAACCTCTCTCAGTCTCTAAGTAGAAAGAACGAATGATTTATGTCAGTGTAGTTCAGCGCCTTCCAGGTGTGAGGTCACTCTTTTGTTGCAAAGTCCACAGTAACAACTGTGCTGCAATGAAAAATGCTGTTATTTTGGCGCTGTAGTGGGAAAAATTCAGTCATCTGGCAATACAAATTTACTTTATACAGCAGCGCGCACACTCCGGCAAGATCGCTTTTAATAATAGATTATGCATTTATACTGTTCATGACAATACATGACAAAATGATGTCTTCCTGTGTGATCCCTCGCCATCATCACATTAAGAAACACTTTGCTGCTCTGTATCTGATACACCTCCGTACTTATGGATAGTCAAACTGGTCTTGAACACATCACCAACCCTGAAAGAGCTGTTTTCCATCTGAGCGCCAGGTGTCTGACTAGTGACAATGAAATAAGCGTTTAAATTCAAAAACTTGGAAAATTCCTACCAAACCAACAGTGCATGCTATAGTTTTGCAACTTTGACCAAAATGTAGCTCCAGTACTGCAGAAACTTTTGTCCACTTAAACTCAGTGCAAATTATTAAGTCCATCACTCTGTTTTTTTTTTTTCAAAAAACTGTAAAACTTATAAAACCTTTCTTGTCCCAATTTTTTTTGCTCAACTGACACTAAATTTGCTACACTGCATCTTCAGACCGTCCTCCACAAAGTTACCACCCGGCTTTTTGATATTTGAAAAATTGAGCCTAGTGAAAAACAGTACTGTAAACATATACAGTACCATCCAATTTTTGCTAAATTCATTTTCAATCTTCCTGAAAAAAATGACAATATTTTGAAGTCACGGTTGATGACGTTTTCAAACTGAATTTTTTAAAGCATTTTGAATTCTACTCTCATAGGAACAACAGCAGTCAATGTAAGAGTGGCATTTTTAAACAGAATATTTTCTCATTTCCATGCTGTCAAGCTGCAATTTATGTATTATCTGATTTTGACAATTTTTAAATCTGCCTTGTCAGCTGCTGCCTGGCTGCCTGAGTCCATTTGTGAGGGCACACACCCAGGCTGACTCCTAATTGGCTCAATGAGATAGAGGATGGTTCTTGGTGTTGGAGGGTGTGAGTTCAAGCCCCAATTAGGGCAGAATGGATATTGTAAAACCAATGTTCTTGTTGTCTTCCTATTTTGTCTCTTGTTACTCATAAATGACTAAATTTATCCAAAATTGCCAAAATTTGTCCAAAATTACCCGGCCCGACCACTGCTGCGAAGTGGTTTGTGTATTTTCCGTTCAACCTAGAGCCCTTGTGTTTCCCTGTGTGTGTGCTTGTTTGTGTTGTGTCAGTTGAAATTACACAAGAGGTGCATGCATGATGGCATTGCTGTCCTGTGAGATTAAACATGCAGGAGGATGCTGAGGATCTTAATCAGCCTCTCAATCTACCACGCTTTAGATCCACATAGTATTGATCTGAGTTGGCCAGCCACTCTACACACTGATGATCACAACAATGGTCTGTTCTTCTGCCTAAACTGATTGTTCAGTTAATCTGGGTGAGATTGTTTTATATGATGTTATTAAGTGGTTAAAACCAGCAATTCACAACTGACCTCAAGTGTGATTTAGGTTTGTAATTATATTACTCCTTGGTATTCATGAATCAGCGTCCTTGTTGTTGTGTGTTGTCGATGAATGCTCACTGTGGGATGGGAATATTGACCTGGGACTTTCTTTTTCTTTTCTTTTCTTTTCTTATCTTTTCTTTTCTTTTCTTTTCTTATATATTGAAAACCCAACCTGAAGACAGAGGCAGCTATAGTAGACATTTCAACAGAGGTTTAAGCCGCTCTATTATGTCGAGTCTTTGGTTGCAAGAATAGAAAAAAATGACATTTTAAGTATTCAGTGGACATCGGTAGAAGTGTATGCGAGAGGCTCTCAGGTTCTTAATACTAAAAGGTTGAGATATCACACACTATTCCAATCTGTCATTCATGCCCTGTTCCTCTGAACACTGATCTTCAAATGCAGTAGATACCAAATATAATCAGCTTCCTCTATGCAATATTGTCTCTTCCTTTTTTCCAATTCCCTGTTCTTCAGTGTCTACAGTACTAATTTTGGAAACCATCAGGATTCCTAAGTCCAGTTGGGTTAAGTTATATTAAAAGAGAAACAAGAGAAATAGAGATAATCAATTTAATTAATAACTAATAATTAAACAAGAGAGGTAGTGTGTGCGTGTGTGTGAACAGTGTGGCTAACCAACGACCTGAGCAGATATAACAACCATCAAGCGAAGCAGAGACATTAATCAAACACATGTTCGCTGACTTATAGAAAGCCCTAAGTTCTGATGATGACTTGCTTACTTAACTGTTTCATGCAAACTCTGTTGTGGCTGTTACGCTTCTAAAAGCCGCTGCAGACTTTGTGTAATAAGTGCTGGGGCTAAAGTAATATAGTTTACCCTAAGCTGGCACTCGCGTTGCTGCTGTTGCTGCTGCTGAGGAAAGAGTGCTGCAGTCGGCTGTGAGCAGGCCTGCAGAGTAGAGTTGCTGCCCCAGGTACAGTGATGACCTGAGGCCTGTACTACGAAGCAAGTTTATTGGTCATCCTGGGAAACCTATACAGTATTATGAAGGTGGTTATTAACCTTGGTTATTACTATCTTGCCATGTGCATGTAAATGTGAAAGAGGGGGGAGCTGTTAATTGTATGCAACTTCACCCTAACCGCTCATATGGTATGAAAAGAAACAGTGATACTGCAAATAATGTCAGTTATAAATGCAGCAGGTGAAATGTATAGTAATATGACTACAGTTAAAAAGAGAGAGCAAAAGAGAGAAAGATAGAGAGACACAGAAGTAGTTCAAAATAAATTGCTCAGTAGTGGATGATACAGTATTTCTATTCAAAGACATCAGAGATTTTTTTTTTTATAATAGTATTATCATCAGAGATTCTTGACTTCCTCTCATGTAGTGATGAAAAGGAGTAAAAGCTTGATAAAATCACAGTCAAATTAAAGAATAGCCTCCTAAAGAAGCTACAATGGTTTTTATATATAGTGTGATAAACTTTCCATGTAGTTCTATTTTAAACCAGAGAGCAGACGTGTAGTCTGGAGGAGCAAAACAATTCCACTGATTTATATAAATGCACAGCTCACTTTTAGCTAGTCAGTTACCATGGTGATTTTCCCATTAACAAGGGAACTCCTATCATAGGACTGAAAATCTAGAGTTACCTCCATAACCTTAAATGCTGCAGGCCTATGGTGCTATCATTATTATAATAGTTTTTATTTACCGGTATTTATTTGTTTGAGGGTCCTCCCAGATGTGAATGGTTCGGTGTCACCTGTCTAAATAATTCTGAGAGCCTTGTGCACCACAAAACCCTCCTCACTTTGCTCCAGGTTCAACTTCCCTGCAGCTGCTCATTCATCCTCACTGTAAAATGTGAGCAGTCAGCCTCTCCATCTCGCTGCACCACTCGGAGCAGAATGAAATCTGCAGCCACGACCGGGTTTAATCAGAAACAGCAGAAAGGTGGTGCTCACCTCACTGAAAGCAGAAGTCTCCAAGGGAGCATTACACTGACAGCTGCAGGGTTCACCATGATGAGCATGTTTAGCATTTCAGCATTTAGCCAGATGCACCAGGCTGCTGCTGGTCACACAAGACGGCAGGTATCGCAGCAGTCACAGATACACTAGCAGCTTCTTCTCTGCTGCAGCTGCTGATTTGGTCATTTTCCTCTGCTCAGTAATCATAATGACTTTATTATGTAACTTTGCATTGTGAAAGTGGTGACTCTAAAATCAGTTAAAGGGATAGTTCACCCAAAATTGAAATTTCACTCATTATCTACTCACCCTCATGTCGACTAAGTTTCAGAGTCCTCCGTGGCTTCTCTGAGTTACAGGGGGTCTTGGCGTAGCAGTGCATGTCCATATAACGGTTGCAAATGGATACCAACTGTCTTCGTGACAAAAAGACACACCAAAAAACATCCAAATACCTCCATGCTGCTCGTATGTAATGTCCGTCTTGTACTGAAACCCCGAAATGCGCAATTGCCCCGAAAAAAATTAAATAAGTCTATATTTCAAGCTTGTTTTGTAGCGGAAGCTTCTCAAAGCTCCTCTTCCTGGTCCGTCACATTTGGACGAACCAGGGTCTGTCCTCTTCCCAGTTCGTCCAAATTTGACGAACCGGGAAGAGGAGCTTCGAGAAGCTTCCGCTACAAAACAAGCTTGAAATATAGACTTATTTCATTTTTTCGGGACAATTTCGCATTTCGGGGCTTCAGTACAAGACGGACGTTACATACGAGCAGCATGGGAGGTATTTGGATGTTTTTTGGTGGGTGAGTATATAATGAGTGAAATTTCAATTTTGGGTGAATTATCCCTTTAAGTAAGTACTTGATGTAAATATGCCCCATTCCCATGGAGGTGATATTCACAGTGCCATCACAGAACTTCTTCAAATGTGGCACAAACATTCAGTAGGACTCAAAGATGAAAGGTCAGCGTGACCACATAAAACACTATTTAGACATTATTGAACACTGTAGGCTTCTATTACAAAACCAGTTATATTTTATATGTCTCTCTATAAACAGGGATGCAACTTGAAATGATTCACATTTTGAATTATTCTAATCATAACAGAAGAATAATTTCTACTGCATATGCGTTTGTTTACATTCCAGTTTGAAAATGGTGATAAATGTGTAAATGTGGCTGAAGTTCAGTCTGGGCTGTAAGTGGATGAAAAACCACTGTGGTAATACCACAGGTCTGTTGGGGGCTGCTACAGTACTGAGAAATCATTCAGAATTTTCCCTGCAGTGTCATAGACCCGACTGTGTCCTCTCACTGTCAGACCACACTGATTAAATCGTGACATGCTGCATGAAATAACCTCTTTGTTCTTCAATTGTGGGAACACCACGCAACTCTGCTGAAATGATCTGGTCTATATGTGACAGTACAATTACGGGCGACAGGTGCATGTGGGATGCCTGCATGCTGCCAGTCTCACTCACCACAAACTGCAGCAGCGACCCAGACTTAATAGAGTTGCTGATAACAAATAATGGAATAGTTCCCTTTTTTATATGTAAAAGTATAGGACAGAAAAAAAGTTTTACTGGTACTGTACTTCTCTTATAACATAAGGAAAAAGCCACATCTGTAACTTAATGAGCCCTAGTTTGCTGGCGCAGCGCAGGCGGCGCAAGGTAGCGCAGCCGGTCTAATGCAAGTTTCGACCAGCGCAGCCTAGCGCAAAGTCAGATTGGAAGATTGGCAGATCGCGCTGCGCTGAGATAGGCGTGGCCGCGCAGCAGGGGGAGGCGTCACAGATTCAGCTTGGTGCAGTGGAAGTTTTGTGCGAAAATGTCCCGCCGAGGTTGCGCTGAAAGCTCGCCACCTCCAACCAGGTCTAATCTCAGCGCAGAGCGAAGCGCAGCAGGTGCAGTGGAAGTTTGGCTGACTGACCTGCAGTGCACACACGTCACCAAGACCTCACAGGCAGATCTCCACAGTTCCAGACACATTTCAATGCAATAAATATCCACAATAACCACTATTTAATGCAACTAAGGGAATCAACACGTGAATTTATATCTATATAGATTGTCCTGTCACATCTGACTTCAGATCAAAGCAGAGATCAAAGGCTGTCGGTGCGTAATGGAAACTCCACCTGAATTAACACAGCAGGGACGAACTGGCACTGAAAAGCAGCTGTGGATGTCCCAAGCAGGACTGAGGGTGGATGACTGCATGTCGCTGCAGTGTTGAGATACCACTCTGCCCTTGTGATGATCCCCTTTATTTATTTATTTATTTACTTATTAATTCATAAGCGCGTGCGACCGCATCACGCAGCCGTAATGAAAAACAAAACACAAATCTTCATCTCTCTTAGTCCACCACAACAGCCTCGGTATCTGATAGTCAGTATATAGCCTACTACAGTATACTCAGCATCTCTATCACAGAAAAAAAAGAGACGGACAGAGAGAGAGAGAGAGAGAGAGAGAGAGAGAGAGAGAGAGAGAGAGAGAGAGAGAGAGCGCGTCCTTTACGCTGATTGCATCCACATAGTCTTTGTTTATGTTGTGATTAGTGTAGCCTACACCTCTCATCTTATACACAGGGTTTGAATAAATGTGAGTTTCTTTATTAGTTTATTAGTTGTTGTTTCTTAGATTGGGCAGCCGTTCTCAGTGTATCAGATCAATCCTGGTTAAGTATATTAGTAAACTCATTATTGGTCACTCTGAGCTCGGACCTCCGGACCAAAACAGCTGTTTCCTCCTGGGAGAGGTTCGGCCTCTGGCGTCGCTGTTTCCTCCGTCCATGTCAAAGTATAAAATGACAAACTTGCAGCGCGCATCACCCGCCACGCAGTTAAAGGTGAGGAGAGGAGCTCCTTTGATTGGTGAAGATCTGACTCGGCTGTGTCAAACCCACTCCACGCCTTTCTCTCCTCCTCCTGTCTCCCTCCCGCCCTGTCTCCTCCCTCTTCACCGTTTGCGCCGGTGGGAGGGACGAGGGGAGGGGTTGCGCTGGTCTAAGTCTGACTGCGCGGCCCACCAATCTTGCGAAATGGACCTGGGCCACACCCCGTTGGCGTGGCGAAGCTGCGCTGCACTTAGACTTCGCTCGGTCGAGGAAACCAGGGCCCAATGACTCATATTATGACATAGTATATCACATGAACAGTACATCCCGGGTATGAAATAGTTACATTTGCTAACAGCTAAATCCAGCATCCATATCAATTTCCTTCCAACATACAATGTTCTGTGTTTGAAAAGGAAGGCTTATATTGCATTTTATTTCAGTATACCACAACATTACAATAATTGTCACCATGAAGATAAAAACTAACCATGTCAGAAAATGGCTTTAACCTGTAGTTTACATTGTAGTTGCATGACTTATGATTGAAGACAATCTGTGAATCTTTTAGATCTGCACTGCATCTGACACACCCTGAGCACCTAAAAGTTCTTTTTGAAAATGCTGCTGGTGATTTTGTAAACTGAACCAGAGACTTTTGGAATCAATAACACAGACACATTCACCTTCTGATTGCCTACAAGTAGGCTAGTGAATGCCACAAACATAACTGACTTGTTGGATTGCTTGCTGCTATTGTGTTGTATAGTTAACCAACTCACTTTGCATTTTCTGCAACAGAGTGCTGCGTGTTTCCACCAGCACGTGCATGCCCAGTGCATGCCAATAGACACGTACATCTGTTTACAAATATACCACCTACTGTCAAACAGTGTGCAGCGGTGGTTGGTGGAGTTTGCATGTTTTCCTTTGTGGCTGTCCGGGTTCTCTGGCCACAGCCCAAAGGCATGCACGCTAGGTTTATACTGTAGGTTTGAATCTGAGCGTATTAATTTTATTTGTCCCTATACTGTATGTCAACCCTTTGAACATAAAGTACAAATCAGGCTGTGGGTGTTATTGTCCTCAACGAAGTGAAATTTTGACCTGATGACAACACTAGAGGGGAAATGATGGAATCACCAAATCCTCAAGAGGATAGGAATATCTCAACTAAATCTAATAATGATATAGATGTCTGTGAAAACATTTCAGGCGGTGTTATGTGGTGTAGTTGGTAGAGCAGGCGCCCCATATGCAGAGGCTAATAGTCCTCGCTGCAGTCGGCCCTGGTTTGAATCCCGCATCTAGTGGCCCTTTACTGCATGTCATTCCCCCTCTCTCTGCCTCCCCATTTCCTGTCTCTCTCAACTATGCTATAAAAAAAAGCTTCTCAGCAGTGTGTATCCAGTTGAAGTTAAATAAAAGCCTTTAATATTTTTTCAAAATTTCCTCATAGCAACTTTTAAAGGTGTTCAGAAATGGCCGTTTGCTGCACAAGTTTACCCGAGTAAGGAAAACGAATTTGATTGGTCGTTACAGAGCGGGCGGGATATTCAATGTTTGGGGCGAGACTGAGCTCGGTGTGTGTGTGTGTGTGTGTCTCAGACGTTTGATTGACGGATGACGGATCCAATATGAGTGTCTGATGAATCATGAGCAGGGTGACGCATAATTTGTG
This sequence comes from Trachurus japonicus, assembly GCF_045865225.1. Classification (NCBI taxonomy): domain Eukaryota; kingdom Metazoa; phylum Chordata; class Actinopteri; order Carangiformes; family Carangidae; genus Trachurus; species Trachurus japonicus. Next base: position 227,755 of record NC_140907.1, on the reverse strand, counting down.
CGCCTGCATTATCCAATACGAAAAAAACTTTCATCCAGGATTTACTTGAAAATAGAATTTTGCACAAAATTTGGCCTACATTGTCTGATAGATGAGTTATTACACCCACAGTGGGCTCAAATTCAATTTTCTTTTCTGAACACCTTTAACCTCCGCTTCTTAAATGAATTGTTACTTCACTACTCATGTGACACTGTCACTGCCTGGTTGTATCATTACAGGACGGACTGGAGGTCTGTGACACAGTGGATTGACATCAGGGTAGACCTCGGCTGTCACTTAGGGAGCTAAGATAATGGTCGTCTGAACAACAGGAGTCATGACGACAGACGAGCGGCATGACTAAAACATTAGATGGAAGTTGGTGAAAGACGTGCCGGGGTAAGTGATATCCCAGAGGGTAAATGTTCACCTGTCTGTTTCCACGAGCACCACGGTCTTTTACATAACAACACACACACTCACATGTGTGCACTACCAAGAATGCATAGCGACTGTAAACCTCTCACGACAAATCCTCAGTGAAGCTCATGAGGACATGGTCAGTCTGCCAGGGTGATCTCAGTGTTGTTTATGACGTCAAAAATGTCACCCGGCCGTCTCACCAAAAATGTCAGACATACAGATAAATCCCTCCGTTATTCAGTTTTTTTCTCCTCTCTCCCTCCTCTTTCTCTGTCTTTCCTTCTGGCTGTGTACAATAGATCATATTATATATTAGCCTCATGTATAATGGATCAATTCAGCTTCCAGCACGTCTTTGGTCCATTTACTACACTTAGTAAAAACCAGTGTGGGAAAACATGTCTGTACTCTGGCTTTACCTTACGCATGTTCAAGGCTGTTTTAGTAGTTATTTTGTCACATTCTGTGACACAACAGGACATGATTGCAAGAATGAATTTAAACTGCTTCAGGTCTGCAAGATTATGCAGATCCAAGTATTAAAATAAAATTTACCAAGAGTACAGCTGGAAGTGACTCTCTGTAGAGAGTCATATGAACATCTCTGCAGTCCTACGCAGTGTGGGGTGTTATGAGTAACTGTAAGTCTTGGGGGCTCGGAGAGGAGCTGCTCTATACCTCTAAAGTCTTGCATTGCATAGAAACTGGCAGATTTTGTCTGATTTTTGTTTGGCCACACAAACATGCTGATGCTGTTTAATTACATTTTCATAAAGGAGGAAAACAAAACGACAGAAAAGCAAAGAAAAAAGGGAGGGGTGGGGGGTGAAGTCAGAGGACCACAGACCACAGTCCTTAGGTTTCACCTTCTGAGAATCGTGAACAAAACATATCATATTTCAGTCTGGATCAATGTTTTGATCAACATTCTGAAACTGTTAAAGGGATAGCTCAACATTTTGTCCTATTGCCATAATCCCCATAGTCATAGCAGTAGGTTCATTACCTTTAATTATCGGTGCATGTTGTTTTGAAATCCACGTGACAGAGACACAAGCTTCTCAGTGAACACAATGGAGGTGAATGGTACAGGTCCCCTGTCCCTCAAAACTCATCAAATACACAATCCAACAACTCCAAAACGCTCTCATGAAGAAGTTGTGACTTGTACATTCACCACGCTATGAAATAATAATGTAACATTAAGAGACAGAGTTATTTTTGAGACAAATGCGTAGCCGGAACTTCATTCTAGACACGGCTGCTGGGCGGAGTGATTTCAAAAGCGCAAGTAGTTCCTTCATGTGTTGTAATATTACTTCTCCACAGGAGCATTTTGGAGCTGTTATTTGATGAGTTTGGTGAGGGGCAGATGACCTGTACCATTCACCTCCATTGTGTTGCTGAGCAGCTTGCATCTCTGCCCAGCTGATCTCAAAACAACACGCACCGATAAATGAACCTACCCATATGGCTATGGAGATTATGGCAATAGGAACAATTCCAAAATGTTGAACTATGCCTTTAACCTAAAGCAAAACAACCACTAGTGACTTCTATATATCACATTGACTCTAAATTGTTGGATCAATAAAAAGTATTTCAAAAGAAACTCCAAACGATTAAAATGTTCTTTTTGATTGTCCAACAGTCTTGTCTATTCATTCCTCCTGCTTCATCATTCTTCTGTCTTCACATATGTTTTATTCTGAATGAGGATCATCAGACATCATTTGTCTTTAGATGCGTACAAAATGATAATTTGTGCATATACACACAATGAAACATCCAACTGTTGGGTCAGGTGAGGGCGAGTGGAGAATGGGAATGAATGGATGAGCAGATTACACCCACACTTATGTGCAAGTAGACACACATATACAATGCCTTGAGTGGGATGGGCAGAGGTGGGAGAGGTTCAATTTTATGCTTCAAGACAGAGAGCGAGAATCTATAGGGAGATTAAGACCTGGGTAATTTGAGAACAAGCACTGCAGCAGGGGAAAGAGATGTAGTGGGGGATGCAGAGATGCAGAGTATGGAGTCTAATGAAATCAAGGGAGGGCGAGGAGGAAAGACACACAGCAACACTTTCTCTTATCAGAGATGGTGCAAAAAGAAAGAGCTATATTGTTGCCATTGACGGGTGAACAGGGTGAGATAAAAGATGTGTAAGCCGGCCATGAATGCTGAGAGTCAGAGGAGGAAAGAGAGCGTGGTGGAGTGGAGGTATGAATGTGATGGACTGGACTCACAGTTTTCAATTTCACTGTCAGTCAGAGAAACTCACAGAGCGGCATGAAGATGAAAATCTCCCAGATAGTCGTCAATGGACACAGACACAGTGGCATTGCAGACGCATACATAATCGTGACAGTATGGGTGAATGAAAGGTAGGAGAGCTGAGATCAAAATTTAAATTACTGCCCTTTTAAATGCTATTAATGGCTGTGACTAACTGTAGCTAGCCATACATTTAATGTGAGCGGGTCCACACCACAGAGTTCAGATAACAGGGAGGGAATAGTGGCACTGCACTCTACACTCTGCTGCATCTTCATTTCATACTGCATGCTAATTTGAACAGCTCAGACCTCCTTATTGAATACTTGGAGAGTGGATACCTCCACCATCTTGCAATATACAATCTCAACTTTCCATTCCAATACAGAAATTCCAATCCTGAGCCCTTTGAAAAGGTGGTTATAGCACATACTGTAGTATAACTTTCAAGTTCGAAACTATGGAGTTCTCATCCCAATAGGGATGTCACAATTACTTGTTTTCACAATTAATCGTGGTATTAAACGCCACAATTAATTAATTGTAAAGATTCCTAAATACCGTCACTTCCCAAAAAATATTATGTCGGAACCATATTGGCAGATGTGCGCCAAACTAAAGGTAAATGCACAGATACTGGTCCATTTATTTATCGTAACATTGAATTAGTAGGAATTTAAATGTTAGCGTGTAATTTGTATTTTTTTTAAAAAAAAACAAAATAAAACAAAAAACTATTAAAATAAACGCAAACATTTGGTATAGATGAGAATTTATGACCTGAATATTTCAAACATTTGCCCTGGGGGTTAAGAATTGGTCATATAGATACTTGAAATATTTTGTGTAAACAATGAGTAATGTAATTATATTTTGACTTTATACCATGGTCTGGGTGAATCCTCGATTCTGATTTGCTGCGGGGTGTCCAATTGACACCCATAAAGATGTTCCGGTCAAATAGCCTGATTACGTTCTAAATATTACTGCGCTGGCTATATTTGATGTTACACATTCATAGTGTTGTGAAATTTATGAATCGTACCAAGAAAATGTGTAATCGTGACATCCCTACATCCCACACATCTGTAATTACATCTTTCTTTCTTGAGCCGAAAGCTTTGTCACAGTTTTTATACACACATGCTGTTGTTTTTTTCTTCTCCATTGACTGGTTGTCAATTATCTGGATTCATGTGTGCAAAAGTAGAGTCAAGCTCACCAAGACTCAGGAAGAATGTCCATCTCTCTTTGTCGTTGGCACCTTAAGGCATTCAGTAGGAGTTATAGTCTGTTACTGGCTGATACAGCCATAAAGCTTGGTGGTAACTAATTAATTCAGACACGGTTGCATTCACTAACTGGGATCAATGTCAGTCTGACATTCCCAGTCCACACTCCATTCCAAGCCGATGGCAGTAATGCACCAATCAACAAGTAGAAGAAAACATCCATCCATCCATTGTCTATACCACTTATCAATGCAGGGTCACGGGGGTGGGGGGTGGGGGGTTGGAGGTGGATCCAATCCCAGCTGACATAGGGCAAGGGCAGGATGTACCCTTGACAGGTCACTAGTCTATTGCAGAGAATACAGACAGACTGTGGGAGGAAGCAGGAGAGCTTGGAGAGAACCAACAAATCTAACCCCGAACCTCCGCACCACCATATCACTCAAAAGAGAACAGGAGGAAGGCAAAAAGAAAAAAATATGACTGACATCAGCGACATGCCAACCACCATGTAACTGATGTCCTTGCACAACTCCTCTTCAAACTAAGTCTATTTTGTTACCTGTAGCTGGAGTATACGCAGTCACGAGTCACGACCAATACAGTCACACAAAGTAAAGCAGAGTCTCACAGGTTCAGAAGGGAAAAATTGTCCAACCACAATTTAACCATCATTTACTGCCATAAGCACAATCTTTCCCTAAACATTAACACATCATGGCTGCCACGTATCACAAATATAAGGAACAGTATTGAATTTAACACAAGGTTAGGCTGAATCATCTTCCTGTATTGAATTTGAACTGGAGTCTTAATGGTTGTTTTAATGGTTTTGAATGCAGCAAAACACCAGCAAGGGCTTAAAAAAACTAAAAAGTATTGAATCTTAGGAAAAATGTTTTTGCTTTTGTGTACTATATATATATATATACACACACCCACACACATATATATATATATACACATATGTATATGTATATACATACATACATACATACAGTATAGTCATACTGTAGTATACTCAGTGTTTTCTTTCATTGTATATAGTGTTATGTAAGAATTCTATTTATCTTACATAGCAGATAAATGTTCACCCATTAGTATGCAAACATGGTCCTAACCTTCTTATCTGATGTGTGATCCCCTGTGATCTGTTGGATACCAGTGCAAATTGCCTGACCCTTAACCTAACCATGCGGAAAGCTCGGGGATGTAAAATATCTGTAAGGCGAACGGCCTCATGTTCAGTTGCCCCACGGTCATTTCCTGGATTAATTAGCCACAGGGGTGTCGTACGTTGATGACATCAGCATCAGACTTTGGAGATTAATTAATGTGATTTATCGCTGACAGATAAAATGTCTCTGTTTAAACAGGCAGGGGCAATCTGCTCCTAATGTGCTCCGAATATGCGTGTGTGTTCATGAGTGTGTGAACTCAACATGCGTCAGAAACCAGTCTGGGTCAGTGTTGATTAAATAAACAAGTGTGTTTATAGAGCAGACGTTCTCTCTACACACATGCTTAAAATACACACACAAACACACACACACCAAGCTGACCATTTAGAATTTGTCTCTCATGATTAGGACTTTGGCTTTTTAAGATAAATAAATACAGTGAAGGAGTTACTGAGCGTCATCGTAGTTTCACTTTTAACCATAAAGAAATATAAAAATCTATGAAACAACTCCACACAATACAGCTGCTAGTGTAAACTTGCATAGGCAATTCACCCCAAATCCCCAAATTTCCTCCCAGCAGCTCACTGCTGAAGTTTGAAACTCCACATAGTTTCATGTGCTGAACTACGGGAGGAAATGTAAGGATTTGAGGGACTACTACTAGAACAGGCTACTTAATCTATGTGTGCATGACCATGTGCACTGCAAAAATCTTTCCAAGAATATTTGTCTTATTTCTTGTCAAAATGTCTAATTTCTAGTCAAAACTAATCTCTTTTCACTTAAAATAAGACTCATCACCTAAAAATTAACTTGTTTTTAGATCATTTTCACTTGTTTTAAACAAATTTTCACTTGAAATAAGTAGAAAAATCTGCCAGTGAAAGCAAGTTTTTTGTGCTTGTAATAAGAAAGAAAAACTTGCTCCACTGTCAGATTTTTCTACTTATTTCAAGTGAAAATCTGCTTGAAAGAAGTAAAAAGTGTCTAAAAACAAGCTACTTTTACTGTGATGAGTCTTATTTTAAGTAGAATGAGATCAGTTTTGACTAGAAATGACATTTTTGACTTGAAATGAGACAAATATTCTTGGTAAGATTTTGAGTTTTTGCAGTGTGTGTGTGTATGTGTGCGTACGTTCGAGTGCGTGTGGTGGAAATGTACGGTGGCCCTGAGGTGCAAAACACAACGGCAAATCAGAAAACACAACAGCAAAAGAGAAAACACAACAACAAAACAGAAAACACAACGGCAAATTTGTCGTTGTGTTTTCTGATTTGCCGTTGTGTTTTGCACCTCCGGGCCACTGTAGGAATGGGATGTGTGTGCACAAGAGAGTGACTAATGTGAGGCTCCAGCGTAATCACTCACCCTGTACCTCAACTCACCCTAATGAATAAATAACAGAGAGATCAAATAGAGAAGTCTACAAAAGAAAATATACATGAAATATGCAAGACTAGCTTTTACACAAACCTCCGGAGCGCTGAACAACACTGTAACTTTGAAGTGCCCACAAGAGATACAGTACAGTACAAAGCACCCTATCAGCATTATTGATTGCTTGATGAACCTGAGTGATTCCACACAGAAAATATGTGTTACATCGTAGAAAAAGGAAGTGTGACTCACTGTCCTGGTGTTTCTTTCAGGTTTGAGGTCATTGCATCTGGCTTAAGTGGTCACATTACAGTACATTTAATCCACTAAACTCAATTAATTACTGTGGTAGAATTCTCACACCATTTTTGGTTTGCAAGAGGAAAAGCGGGAGGAGAGGATTTTTTCCATGTGGTATTCTATTTTTCTTGGGTGTTTTCTGGCGCCATGGTGAGAGGAGAGTGAGCCTGTGGTGTTGGTGAATTCCCTTGTATGCACACTGCTGGGCTTTCATTCATTAATTATATACCACTACCAAACCTTTATTTGCCCTGTGTGATGCTGCAGATTTAAAAAAAAAAAAGACAAGTGGAAGTGGTCTGTTGTCTGTCTGTTGAGATCATCCTTCCTGTTGAAGCTCGCAACATAAAACAGAAATGTAAATCACAGCTCCTGTGGATCATCTGCAGGAATTGACAGCTGAGAGACTGGAGATCATCCAGGCATAGGAAAAATGAAACACCCTGGTGTTACTCCTCATTTGTTCATTGATTTATTGTAACAGGAAGTTGTGTCTAGAGGTGAAGCAATTTAGATTTTAATTTAACTTTCCACTTCCACACCAACCGTTGTTAGAGACTATTACTTTGTTGCCAGTTAGAGTAGACGTTATATTCTCTCCATGTCTCTCTCTTGTGTTTGTGATTACCTTGTCTGTTTGTGATCTGTAATACGACAACAAACATGTTCTACATATATTACAGACAACTTTTATTAGTGTGGCTAGGAGAGAGCTTGGCTCTGGCTTTGCTTCCTGTCATCTGCTGATGCTGGAAAATTCAGCATGAGGGGATTTTCTACAGCGAAATGTGAGTGGTGTTATCGTGTAAACAAAGTTAAGTTTGCATATAATTTCACATCAAAATACATTTGCTGTCTCCAAAATCATGTTTGTTATATAGTGGGTATTCTGTTTATGCCAGTGGCTGGAGTAGGCTACTGTGGGCGTGCAAATGTACTCACTTTTGAGTAGCTACTCCCAAAAAATGCTGGTGGGGTGGTGATGCTTAAATCCTGTTGTATTTAAGTACTGATCATGCTAAATAAATTTCATGTATTTGTTTATTTGTAACAGGACTCTGTGTATTCATGGACATACAATATGTAAATACACCAGATTTAGCTCTGAGGCTAATTTCCATCTGCAGTCCCGCAGTTCACACAACAACAACATTTGACAAGGACGAGAACAAGAACAAAGCACAACATGGTACAAATACCATATCACAATATCACAATACCATATCACAATATCACAATATATACCAGAAAGAGCAAGGAGTGGTAGTAAAATTAAAGTGCATTTAATCGACAAAGGTGTCGTAGTGCTGTTAAGATTCATTAAAGTGCATCTGTTATAAAGTGCTATTTTTTTAAAGTGCATCTATAAGGTGCTGGTTTTTAAAGTGCATGGAGTAAAATGCCTACTATTTTTCATAATCAAAAATGAATTCTGAAGACTTTGGTGATTGTAATCTAGTATCGTCCATCAGGTAAAGTTTTGTAATTTTAGTATGTCTCACTTTCAAAAGTACACAAAAATTTGCCAAATATTACAAACGAATGGTATTTAATCTCCCCAGGTTTGTTATTTGTGTTTACATGTTTAAATGTTATCAAGTCAAGGTATGACAGCGAACTACAAACCTACTGAACATCAGCATGGTAGCACTTTCATACTGGCATTAGCTTAGCTACTAGCATGGTCTTGGACAACCAGTCTGTCTTCAATTCTTCAAGTCTTACTTTACATTGTATTTGTGGAATGGCCTAAACACCTACAGTAATCATGATTTCACATGAAGTCTGAATTTGTGCTACAAGCCAAGCCTCTCTGCCCTCCTCCTTACAATGCGTTCCAAATGAGTATATCACACAACTGATGCATCGATGAGCATCGAATCTTTGACAGGTGTCTATGATGCCCACACACTGTTCCCATCATGCACACAGAGGGAAGAGTCAGTGGCTCGGATGTGCTGTTCCATACGTTCTCTACTTCTCTGGAGAGCTGACAGGCCTTGATCCTGTTTAGCCGGACAGTGGGCTATCCCAATAAGCTACGTAATGTCTGTCAATATTTTTGGTTGAAACTGCGATACAGCCTCTCTAAGAACAGACAGGACTCTTTAATACATTTGTCTTCACATGCACATATAGTACTGTAAGTCTAAAGTAGCATACAAATCCGTTACAATGATCATATTCAACCTTGAAAGTGTATTTCATTAACTCTGAGCAGGAAGTATCTTCTGCAGGTGAAGGAGAGTCAAATAGACTAATGGACATAAAGTCATTGGTCAAAGCACTTTTAACGGCCACAGGCTCCATGAGTGCTGCTCACTCGCTGAAGGACTTGTCCAGTCTTATTTCACAACAACCATCTCGTTTTGTAAGTTCATTGATTGAAAAGAGCTTAGCCAGTGAAAACCTTGGGCTTTTGGCAACAGCGATTGTGTCAGGAGGAAGAAACTAATGGAAAAAAAGCATTAGCTTACATTGTCTGCCTTCATGTTTGAAGACCAACATCTGTGAATCAATATCTGTTCTTTGTAAATATTCCCTGTATGTGCATCGGCCCATTCTGACCAAGCAAATCTAATCTCTGGCTGTCATACTATTACAAAAGAGTGGTCTGATGTCTGGGGAAGCCATCGCGCCCACGGGCAGAACAACTTAGGATATTACCTCTTGGAGATTGGAAGAAAATGCAGAAGTGGCAAAAGGACACAGACGGAAGATAGCTCGATTTTCAACATTTGTGAGAGCAGAGAAAGAAACACAAACCAGATGAAATGTAGTGAAAACTGCTAATCACACCAGCTCCTCTCAACCACCAAACCAGAAGATAATTTTCCAAACCTGACAGTGACAGACAGTGCTGAAAATATCAACAATACTGAACACACTGCCTGAAATGACACAAAGCCGTGTCTGGCATGTCTGACACTTAAATGTTTTTGTTTTTTCCTGAGATAATAAAGAATTTTCTTCTCTTTTCTTGAGATCATAAAACTGACATGTATTTCAGTTATCTGTTTATCTGTAAATGATGTAAAAGTGAAAAATAGGATTTCCCTCCTTCCTCATCATTGTCACATAACCAATTTTTAGCAATATATAGTATACTGTGCCTTTATGTTTCATAATAACCTCATCTTCCTTGAACAGATATGTAGTTGTGCATGTCTTTATCACCACACTCATTTCAACCATCCCACTTTCATTCTCAATTCTCATTATTTAATGATATAATGAGCATGTGCAAATGAAATCATATCACCTGAATATCAAATATAGTTTTTATTTTTATTATAAAACATGTTGTCATTATTATAATATTCCCCTAGTCAGTCCATATGGTGAACTCATTCCAGCTAGAATTGTTTTCTCCACATGATCCAAATCGACTATTTGTGTGCATGCATGTGTGTTTTTAAATAAGAGAAATTAGTTGTTGTCGCTAAGAGAAGCTCACTGTCAGTTCCTTGGGCATAAAACTGATTTATGCCTGATGTTGCCAATACTGAAAACTGTTAATGAAGACAACTATGCTTTCAGCCCCTGATGACACATTACACAGACCCTGTGTGCAGCTGCTGCATCAGACAATAACTCCTCTCTTCTCGCAAGCAGCAAAAATAACCGGCAGCATTTGTCTTGTTTATCCAGCTTCCAATAAAAGAAACATATTTCATGTCACGATCCAGCAATAATCATCCAGCACCTTATTGCATTTATGTGAAGACGCAAAAACACCAAACTGGTCTGTTCTGACGTCGGTTTGGCAGAGAAGAAACGACAGAAAGAGACAGTTTTCAAACTTTTCATAACTAAATTCAAGTGATCATACGCCTCTCATCCAGCATTAGAGGAAAAGACAACACAGTGGCCATGGTTGATTATTCTGACATTTGTGAAAAGGCCTAGCTGTGATTATAGTTCACTAATGATAAACCAGGCATAACATAAAATGAGTGGCTGGAATGAATTAGTTGAGGGATATACATTATTTAATGACTGCATAGAAAAATTATAACTTGATTTGTTTAAGATTATGGTGTTGCCAAAGATGATTGTTGATGTAGTCAATATTTATTATTTGATCATGGAGAACTTCCAGCTTTACACACACATGCATGCACACACACACACACACACACACACACACACACACACACACACACACACACACACACACACACACACACACACACACACACACACACACACACACACACACTGGGGCTATAACAGCTAGGAAGCATGGAAAGTGACAGCCTGGGTCACATTCAAGCGTCGAAATGTTAAAACGAAACCATCTGAGCCAAAAGTTGAGGCTGCGCTCTCCTCCACAGTAAGGTCTACTACAGACAGACAGACAGACAGACAGAGCAGATGAACAGAGCCAACAGCTACAAGGTGACACTTTTTACCTGAGCGTGCAGACCTCCTCCCTCGCCCCCGGCGCCCCCACACCGCCCGCTGCTCATCTCCCGAGCCTGTCCATCAACGCAGGTACTAGAGTCCACAGAGAACCGCCCGGCGCACAAACCGTGTCCAGAAGACGGAAAGAAAGAAAGAAAGAAAGAAAACTTCTTAAATGTGTCTTTGTCGACTTAGTCTACAGTCCAGGTTTTCTTTTCTCTTTCCTCTCTATAAATCACGTTTCTAGATTATTGTAAATCGCTCTCTCGTTGACTCCCGAGCGGACTGAAGTGTTGTCGGACTACCAGAGTCTGGATGCTCTCTGTTCTTCATGCTCTACGCTTCGGATGAATGTCAAAGCCATCCGAGTATGGAGACTGGCTTCCGGTGTGAAATTTCAAAATACAGCTCAGCATGTATCGAAGCATGCGTTGCAACATCCGTAGGTGTGAATATGACAGATGGGATCAAGCATTTTAGGACTGATCCATCCATTTATCATTTCCTGCTCCAAACTAGCAATGAGGCATCCAATAATCTCAGTAATTGAACTCAATACATTTTGTAATTCATCATAGAATTAAATTATAACAGTAGAAAACTACAGTATGATAATATGGAAGTTAATGGATCAAAAGAACCATACAGTAATAGAAATAAAGCCTGTGTGGGATATATTTACTTAAGTCTGCAGTCCAAACTGTTTATATCTGAAGATCACATAAATGAAAGGAGAAATAAAACAAGAAGATAAATTACAATTATGCACAAAAATCTCACCCTCAACCCAAACTAGAAGCTGATCCGTTCAGTCCAGAGCACAGGATCATTAACCCTGAGATCTCTCTGAAAGATGGCAGGTTTTCATCTATTTCTGTGTGTTATACTGTAGAAAGGTGATATACAAAGTCACATCTAAATACAGAACATGTGAAAGCAGAAAAACTGTTGCTTGTGGATAAAAATGCACAGTAGCCTAGATAATCTCGAAGAAATCAACCATGCACTTGTCTGTCTTTTCTTCTTTACGCCTATGCCTATGCCTTTATTTTGAAATGCCACTCGTGTAACTTCCTGTAGGATTACTCCTAAATGAGGTTACCTTTACACAAATCAGTCCCCAGCCAGTGGTCCTAACTGAATGTGCAAAAGTCACTGAGTATTTTTGCCTTGGGGCTCCATGAGATAAAGTTTGAGAGGAGGAGGAAAAGAAAGAGGTCAATTAAAATGACTGAGTTGGCAGTTGTGAGCTGAAGTCTGCAGTCAGGTAAAGAAGACCACTGGCTCCAGTGTTAAAGCAGAAGTAAGCGGAATGTTTGTGTTAATATAAGTCTTAAATAGTTCTATCTTCCGACAGCAATCACTTCTATAGAGTGTTTGGTCTGAAACACGGGTCTGTCAGTCACTCTGCTCTGCTGTAAGCCGAGGAGAAAACTTTCCTTGTATCCTACAACCTTTATCCAATGAGGAGAGAGAACGGCATAAAGGGGCGGTCCTCTCTGTGTGTGCAGCCAAGGGATGCGCGTGAATGTGGTGACGTAGGGACGAGGGCGGGGACTGCTGACTCCATCAGCTGACAAGAAGTTAGCCAAAACGACTGATCGCTTACTTCTGCTTTAATATAGCTAAGAAGAATCGACCAATACCAAACAAAGAGTGTCTCATGAAGATATGTAGTGGTTTGTCCTGCTCGTACACTGACCCCGATCAGTGGGCAGCGTGTGCCAATTCAAAGTGAAGACAGATGCGTGTATTTATGTCTAAAGATGTCTACAGTCTAAACTAAAGTCATCCTGTCATCGTGAAATTGACTCTACACTTAAATGAAAAATTAATAAATACAAATCAGACGTTCACATCTGAATTTGAGTTTTGCTATAACTTCAACTCATTAAGTTACATTTAAATGTAAATGTAACTTTTCAGTGCCATTGATACGGCCCTGGAGACTGTGCTTGTCAGGGCCCGGTGTAATTAATCAACGTTAGGTGTTCTAGCGTCAGGGGCCTGTTTATACACAGATTGCTTTTGCACATTTAACGAAGGCGTCATTATACCTCAGATCCCTGGGCTTTTCCTGTTATGACAAGTCAGAAAGTGCATGAAGCATATATTTAGGCTTTTAGGGTACAGAGGTGTTGCTTTGTAGATCAGTTAACAAGCTACTACTGTATATCTCAAATAAAAGCTTCTGCATGTCGGTTATTTATTTGTTTTTCTCTCTTTTCTTTCTCTGTTTTTCTGTTTCAGTCAACTCAGAAAATCTTATTCCTCCCACTCAATGTTTAATGTAACATCCTCGTAGGTACTGTGTCATGTGCAATGACTCATCCCTAATTTACTACATTTGCCTGATTATCCTCACAAAATTTAAAGCTTCTAAAGGTAAGGATAGTATTTTTAGTTTCATAACTTCCCTCATGTGTATAGCAGAAGAGACCACTGAAGCATGAAGGCAAAGTGAGGGCTGTGTCAGAGAGCCCATATGTTGATAAAGCAAAGAGACTCATGGAGGAACCAAAATGGAGACCCTGTTTGTTGTTGGTTCTCTGACCATAATCCCATGACTTGCAGCTCTGTGTACTGGGTGTGCATATGCCTAAGTATGATAGGGTGCTATTAGGGATGGGTATTGATAAGAATTTAGCAATTCCGATTCCATTATCGATATTGCTTATCGATTCGATTCCTTATCGATTCTCATTGGGTGAGGGAATAAAAGAGAAATGGGTTTGTTTGCATTTATGCAGTGGTTCCCAACCTTTTTTGGCTCATGACCCCTTTTGACATCACAAATTTCTGGTGACCCTCATTCAAGATGAGCAAGCTCAGATATTTGTATATGCTGCATTTTATTTTATCTTGATTTATTCAAGAAAGTGAATATATCAAGAATATAGTTGTTTAAGATTGTGAAAAATAATTAGTTTATTTATTTATTTATTTATTTATTTATTTTTACTACTAGACATTTAAGGCTATCCCATTTGAATTCCAGGCGACCCCACATGGGGTCCCAACCCCAAGGTTGAAAACACTGCATAAATGGCTCTGACATTAAAAAAAGTTGACAGGACCGACCTGCCTGGACAGATTAACACTAGACCACTGTGGCTGTGGGCCAGCTGTCCTCACAGGAGGAATTTAACAATGTTTCCATTACATGGTTTTTATGCATCTGTAGGTTATTGTTTTCATAACGTTCGTTTTTATGCAGAGTGAGCGAGTGAAAGAGAGAGAGCGCGCCAGAGAAAAGACACAGGGCGCAGCTACCGTTTCACGTGGCTACGAGCAAAACCTGAAAGAAGTGGTTAGAATAAAGAGAGAAAAACAGAAAGAATATGTAGCCTGTTCAGGAGACGTTGTCCTGTCCTCACGACGTGAGGGAGGGAGGACCGGAGGGTGGCTCACATGAAGAAACGTCACTGTCAGCTGCATCTGTCAGCAGCTCCGCTCCACACAGACACGCCACTAACTTTATTTTGTGAGAACAAACGGTGACGTGTGGATATAAACACTAAGCACCCTCATTTATAATGAAGATTGATTTTAACGGAACGTTACGTAACGTCATTAATCAATTAATGCGCGAGTTTCTGAACCAAACGGATCGATAAGGGAATCGTTAAAGCAGACACGCACACGATTCCAAGAATTGATCCAAGTTGGAACCGGTTCCGAAGTAGTTATTGTGTTTTTTACACCTGAAAATAATAGTTGAAAAATCCACTTGCAATAAATTGCAGTGTTCTGGACAATTGTTTTGGCACAACAAATTAAATTTCAGTCTAATTTGAATAATTTCTATTTAGTGTTGGCAACGCTGGACTCTATTTATTTAACTATGGAACTATTTGTACAAGAGTACAGACGACAGTTCGCTTAGTCACCTGAAATAAAACCAGATCAATAATCTTTTGTTTGTGGGCTGTCAGTCCCATTCTCGTGGAATACATTATTTGGCACAGATATTCAGTTGTACTCAAGGATGAACTGCTTAAAATTTAAAGGTCACAGTGACCTCACAAAACATACATGTAGTTACAGTAAGACCTCGTGAACAAGATATCTCAATGACGCCTTGAGGTCATTTCTTCAAAATAAATTCTGCAAAAAAAAGTGCCAGCCTTCAACGACAGGTCGCGGTGACCTCACAAAACATGGGTTTGGCCTGGTGACCTCTGACCTCACACTAATAAGCCAGAAGTCAAGACTTCATACAGCAATTCGAATGCATCTGTGGTAATTTTAATTATAAATGGCAACAGTGTTTACCGTGCCATGAGTCTGAATATTTAAAAAGTCAGATTGTGTTATATAACCTCCTGCAGCCTGTTCTGTTTTATCTATTTTCAATTTCATTTTATAATATAAGCATTCCTGTACCCTGTGAACTTCACTACAACATCATTGCCAAGGCAGATTTGATTCAGGGTCAATGGCCTACAGCTCTACTACTGGTGACTGTTTTTTAGCATAAGTGATATTGACCAGTTCAAGATGGAGTTACCCTGTTAATGTTGAACTGGTGCAGGGGATTATGAACGTGATGTGGCTATGACTGGGTCAATAAAACAACAATAAACTGACCTGTGAAGAGTCAGAGCCCAGGGTTTAATTTTTCCCTCTTCAACTAACCTGTAGCAAATGTAATGAGCAGGACCGTTGTATAGGGGAGAAAGGTGATGATAATTCTAGGGGCCCAGCGCCCAGTGGGGCCCACAAAAAACCCCAGTAGTCTAATCTTTGTATGACTGAATTATTCAGCATAAGACCCTGACTAATACTCATAGTAATGCTGCATTAGCAACAAAACAAAGTAGACTAAATAAAAAATGATAATACATGCGTAGTTTAAGAAAAAAAAGTGGAAAAGTCAGGGGCCCACTTTAGTATTCTTTCAGGGGCACAGAATTCTTATAGCAACGGCCCTGGTAATGAGAGTAGGTAGGACAGGAAACACACTGAAGCTGTATCTGACATCATGTCTGTTACATTTTGTGGATTTACCCTGCTGAATGGAATTTTTATAGTTTCATATTTTCACCTTTAAATAAGTCTATGTCTGAGTTAAAAGCTGATCTTCATTTAAAAACCCAGACTCCCAGACAACCCTGGGTTGTCGTTCAGCTCAGAGCAGGCGCCCTATGCAGAATAACGTTAGTCCTCGCTGCAGCTGGTCCCGTAGCGAATCCTGACTTGGGCTGCATGTCATTCCCCCTCTCGCTGCCTCCCCATTTCCTGTCTCTCTCTATCAATTAAAGGCAAAAGCCCTAAACAGCTCTTGCTGACTCATTCTTTCTGTTTACTTAACCATGATGCTCCAGACAATTTTTTGGACACGGACACCAAATCTCTGATGATAATTCTTTTGTTCCTGGCTAAAAAATATATCTTGCTGCAGTGGTCAACTCCCCGACATGTGGATATCACAGATTTCTGCTCTTACTCCTCTCAAGAAGTTGACTCATGACTTTAATCACAAATCGGACAAGTTTTGGAGGATCTGGGAACCATTGCATTCCTTCTTACAGAAGCTTTAACTCATGAAATGTCCCTGGAAGATGAGGACTGAGGCTCTTTCATTTATTTCATGTATGTGCTCTTTGTTTACCTGTCTCCTGTCATCTTTTTATTTACTTATAGCGCAGTGCTCACTGTTGGTTTGGGGTGTTTTTTTGTTTTTTTTAATGTTCTGTTGTCTGTCCTGTTTTGTTCTGTTCTAATGTTTGTACTCATAAAATAAAATAAAAAACAATAAAAAGAGTATTAGAAAAAGGCAAAAGCCCAAAAATATACTTAAAAAAGAAAAAAAAAACCTTGACTGTCTGACAGCTCTGATTACAGTATGTCAAGCAGTGTTTCATCACAAATGATGGACTGAAATTGTTACACCTGAATATTTTTGAGGAGTGGAAAGAGGGTAGGAGATGAGGAGGGTTATTAAACTTATTAAACCTAAATAAAAGTGAGGCTTCTGTGCACATAGCAGGACTTTATGATGATGGGGCCTTTCTGACTGCCACAGCCTTTGAATGACAATTACAAAAAGCCTCAGAATTGTGTTGGATACCTCTAGTCAGGAGATGTAAATGAGAATGCATTAATCTGAGGTCTGGCTCTGTATTCAGAGATGAAATCCGATGCTCAGTGCTCTGGCATTATTGTCTTTCTGCCCCCCCACCCCCCCTCATTGTACCTCCCCTGTCATATTGCAAGTGGTCATTAAGAAAAATGCAATTCAATATCTAAGCGGCCTCTGACCTTGAGCTGTTGCAGCCTCATCTGTGCTTAACAAATGCCAGATCCTTTATAGGATGATCCTCAAGCATATACAGCATTGCTTGGAAACACGCCAACACTCAGATGTTAATCATCACAAATGCACAAACAAACGTGAACATGTGGGCACGTTTTTTTGACATTCTCTACAGCTAAGATTGATCCACAGTGATTTCAGCCGTGTAATCAGATAACATTTTAAAGTTCAGAGTGAGTTTAAAGTTGAATGAATAATGACTGAAAACATCCGCTTTTTTCCTTTTTTTATTCCCTCCAGTCAGCTGAGAGTATTTGGTTGAATGAACAAAGATTTCATTTACTCAAGCAGATCTTGCTCTTGCCTTCTTTCCCTCCACTTTCACACAGACACTTGTACAGTTTAAATATTTCAGAGGTTCAAAATTAGATTGTGAAAATAATATATAGCCTACTGTATATACAGTGGTGGCCAAAATTATTAGAACACTTGACATATTCAAGAGATTTCAGTTGTTGTTCTTGTTGTGTTGAATTGGCCATAATCATCATTATAATCTATAAACCATAGAATAGAGCAATCATAAAAGATTTAGGTGACTTCAAGCAAGGCCTATTTCACACAACAATGTTCCTTCATAGAAGAAGCCAAATTATTTACAAAGTCTGGACCTCGGCCCTATTAAGTAAATTTGGGGTTGGAAAATAAATTGGACAGGTCTATATTCAAAGGAAAACCTTTGGCTTCAATAGCAGTAGCCATGGGATAACATTAGTGTTGAATTTCTCAGGACAAATAGGCCAGAGAAATGTGCTGCTGTAATTGCTGCAAAAGGTGGGCATACCAAATATTAAAGTCAAGAGTTGATTAAAAAACAACAAGAACAAAAACACCTGCTTATTTCATGAACATTATGGAATTAAATCATGTTTTGGAGGCAAAAAAAGGTCAGCTTTTTTCAGATCTATCAGCTGTTATAATAATTTTGGCCCCCACTTTATATAATAGTGAGAATGATTGAAAAGACAAGTAAAACTGCCAATTGACAGCTGCCATCTTAGTATTGCATCATGCACATTCACATTTCTTTTTAAAGGGATAGTTCACTCAAAATTGAACTCATTCATTATCTACTCACCCTCATGTCGACTAAGGGCTGGGAGAAGTTTCAGAGTCCTCTGTGCCTTCTCGGAGTTACAGGGGGGCTCGGCGCAGCACTGCATGTCCATATGACGCAAACTGGGCTCACTTTTCATCGTCCAAAAAGACACACCAACCGTGTGCTACCGTCATATGGACATGCAGTGCTGCGCCGAGCCCCGCTGTAACTCAGAGAAGGCACGGAGGACTCTGAAACTTCTCCCAGCCCTTAGTGGACATGAGGGTGAGTTGATAATGAGTGAAATTTCATTTTTGAGTGAACTATCCCTTTAACACACAGTTATTTTTTATAAGATGGATTATTTGAAATCTATGTTTTCTCTGCTGAGCAACATGGTTTCTTGCCCGGCTGTGGAGACCCTCCACCTTAGAGGTTATAAATCTTCCACTAAGCAGCTTTGCTTCTTTCTGGGCAGCCTGGATGCTACATCAAAGCACATCGGTGACATGTTATTGTAAAGTGAAGAAACTAGCTTGTTCGCATGCTATCTTCAGTAGAAGAGAATAACACTGGAGACAGCTCCTGGTGAGAAACTAATTATGTTTGATGTGTGCTGAACTTGTAGTGGTTCTTCTGTTAAGTAAACACCTGTTATTGCTAACCTTTGGCATGTTGTGAAAGCAAAAATTACTGCTGCACAGCGATGGGTCGGGTCCCGGCTATTTTTTTTTTGTGGCAAATTTAGTCAAATTCTGAGCAACAAACAGGAAGACAAGACAGTTGACCTTATAATGTTCATTTTGCACCAGTTGAAGATTGAACCTGCAACTTCTGGAACCAAAGACCATTGTCTATCTCACTGAGCTAATTGGCAAGTGGCAGTTCAACAGTGGCTTCACAAACTGAGCCATTCACTGTGGTGCAGGCAGATTTGAAACCACTGTAAAAAAGAAAAATCAGTTTTTGAGATAAAATGTATGTATTTGTCAAAAATCATCTACTTTGACTCTAAGATTTTGTACGTTTATTTCACAAAGGCCATCTGGCATTTAGATCTTATTGGGTCTTGAACCCACATCCCTCTGACACCAAGAACCAGCTCCCAACTACTGAGCTAATTGTCTGGAAGTGAGATATGGTGTGTGGCTTCTCAAATACAGTAGACTCAAAGGAGTCACTGTCCGGGCAGCAGTTGTCAAGGCAGATTTCAGAAATGGTCAAAATGTCAGAAATTCTGTTAAAGCCGAAGTAAGCGATCCGGTCATTTTGGCTAACTTCTTGTCAGCCGATGGAGTTAGCAGTCCCCGTCCTCGTCATGGATCTATTGGTCCTCGTCCCTACGTCACCACATTCACGCGCATCCCTTGGCTGCACACACAGCCCTTCATGCCGTTCTCTCTCCTCATTGGATAAAGCTTGTAGGATACAAGGAAGTATACAAGAAGTTTTCTCCTCGGCTTACAGCAGAGCAGAGTGACTGACAGACCCGTGTTTCGGACCAAACACTCTATATAAGTGACTGCCATCGGAAGATATAACTATTTACTTATATTAACACAAATATTCTGCTTACTTCTGCTTTAACTAAACAAAAATCTGATAATACATATTACGATAAATGTTTTGCTTCACAAGAGTAAATCTGATGTTTAAAAATGCCACTCTTACATTGACTGCTCTTTACTCTTTACTTCTGAATAGATCAATAGTAAAGATCAGATCAACAAGTTTTGAGTTTATCAGTATTGTGCAGACGGAAACTGCTGATCTGTCTGCAACAGAGTCTCTTTCCATCTGCTCCAGTTATTTTTTTCCAAGTGTTCAAACTTCCTTCCACCTCCCTCCCTCTTTCTCTCTCTCTCTCTCGTTCCTGGTGTGTGTTTGTGTGTGTGTGTGTGTGTGTGTGTGTGCGTGCGTGCGTGCGTGCGTGCGTGTGCAAAATGTTATTGCAAAATGTATTTCTTAGTGTTCTATTTCCTCATTGACAGTTCTTGTCAACTTAAAACAGCTCGTTGATGGAAAACATCTGTCAGATGCAAGTTCAGTTCTCTCTGAGAAAATGGTTTCAAATCTCTAAAACTTCATGCATTCACACTCGTGACATACAGACGCATCCAACTCCCAAACTGAGAACAGGGGCAAAATAAAAGACACATTAACAAAAGAGGAAATTTTCAGGATATGAACCATGTGATATACTATGAATCGACTGCTGAGAAAATATCTTGTCCGACAGTCTGGGTTGGTGAGGATCTTGTGACTGAAACAGTTACCTTGTGTGTGGCACATGACTTCTATGTCACTTCATGTCAGTTGCTGGACTTACATTTGAACTGACATAACTTATTTAACTTGTTTTACGTTTTGTATGGTGATTTTTTTTGTTATTTTGTCAACCTGTCTTTAATCCATGCTGTTTACTGCCACTCTGGTCACTGTGAGACTGAACTAAAGCAATACATACACTCTGTAAATGTGAGGGGAACTGCTGATAATTCATTAATACATTATTACATTCATTATAACTTCATTGCCATGAGCAACAGCATTCACATTACACATGGATATTTGAACCACTTCAGCCGCACTTATATGACAGAATAAAGATGGAAAGGTTCATTCAACCCATGTTTAAGTGAAGGCTATAATCAATTATTATATATTCTACACTATAATAAAGAATTGACCCTTTGTTCCTGATTGTCTGGCTCAAGATGTGTTATTCCCTAAATGCTGGTGTTCAACTGAACGTTTCTCACTTCTCTCATGAAAAGAAACTTGATTAAATTACTTAATGAACAAATTAACTGTGCTATTGGGCAAATTATTTCAATTACTGTACCTCTCATGTGGAGCAGCTGACTGGCCAAGAAGCTGAAAATTGCCACTGTAAGGTTCAGAGATTAATCTGCAGCTCGTCTCAACTTCACTGTCATCAATCACTGTCACTGCTCTCACATTATTGTTTTGTGTCGCCGCTGTTGCGTCAGGCCTCTTGTCCTCATAGAACAATCTGTTAAAAAAAAGGCTGTAGCTACTACCTGCCCTGCTCCAAACAGCAGGCAGATGCAGTTAGCAATTAGATAATGATCATAATTGCGCATTTAGCAGCTAAATCACCTGATATTTCCCTGAGGAGTTGGTGAAGACCAAACAGACCAGCAGAGGAGGGTGAAAATTGAACTTCCATTCACAAGGCAGCTACACAGAAACATACTGTAGTAAGTGTTGAGGACAAGAGGCTGGAGAACAGAGGCTGCAGGAAGTACAGTACGTGCAGTGGTGGGGAGGGTGGATTATGTCACAGTCTGTCCTGCCTTTATATGTTTGATCTATAATTTATTTTCAATAATTCTGTCTGTTTCTTGTTTTATTTTTGTCACTTACCTCTTGTCTCGTTTCAGATCCACTTCCTGTCGGGTTTCCCTCCTGTGTGACTCCTTGTCCCGCCCATGTGTTGCACCTGTGTCTCATTGTCTTCTCTATCCCAGTGTATTAACTCTGTGTCTTCTCCTCCTTCTGTGCCAGATCTTCTTTGTCTTAGTGCCAGAGTCCCAGCGTTGCTGTGTATATCCACCTCTGTTTTTGTCTCTTACTTACGTTTTACCCGACGGTTCGGATGCTTTGCCTGTTGGACTGATTACCTGTGTACCAACCTGGTTATAGATTAAACACCCTTGAACCTGCTCTTGCCTGAGGTCTGCTTTGTAGGTCCATTACCAGTTGTGCCTGATAGATTAGGTAGAAGGAAGCCAGGCTATAGCAGCCCTTGTGAGAGAAGAGAAGGATTTTGAATTTAATTAATTACAGGACATTGTGCTGGGACAGGGAGGTGCTTTAGTCAGGGGTGTTGCAGTAGAAGTAGTAGTATACCTCTTCCACTCCCACCCTATTTTGAAGCAAAAAGCGTAAAATTCCATGCTCAAATTATTATAGCTGTAGCTTCTGAACCACTTTGACTATATCCATAAATGAGGGCTTGCCAGGAAGGGGACACTGTATAGTTTCTTGTGAAAGTGTCAGAAATACTTCAGGTATTACTGGAACAGAGCAGTGGTCTAGTAAGTGTGCTAAAAATTAATAAATTATTAAAAAATAAAAAACAGCCTTTGTGACTTTATCCATGAAGGTAAATGAACATATGAATCTGTAAGCACACTATCAATGAACACCTGGTTCAAATTTGAAGAAGATAGCACAAAGTATGACCATTCTGCAGTGTTTTTTTCATGTGTGACGACCTATTGCCATTAGGACCTGTCGTGTGTGTGTGTGTGGTTGTGTGTCTTTGCTTCTGTCTGTGCAGGTTGGCAGTGGGTGTGGGCTCTGACGCCAGTGGGCCTGGCCAGTCCCCAGGTGTTCTTAAGCGTGATGTTTCTCCCTCCTCTTCCCTTGCTTCACCTGGCTCCAGAGGGAGAACTGTGTGCAGCTCTGCCGCAGCTCTGCCGCAGCCCCTCGTGTTTCTTTGTTCTTTTGTTTGGTTGAAACCTTCTGTTACGTTAATAAATTATTATTCTATTGTTTTACCCGTACGTTTCGGTGTATTTGTCCGGCCTAGAGCCGGGTCGTGACAAATGTGGGGGCTCGTCCGGGATCCAGGCGGACATGAGAGCCAAAATGGGAAAGATAGGCTATCCGAATCCAAGTCAAGCAATTTATTGAGAATCAAATCACTCAAATCAGTGAATCAATGAATGATTCATGATTGATTTGATTGTCATCTTCTTTTTCTCCATCTTGTACACATTTACGATGGAATAAGTTAAATCTGTATTTATATTGTCCATTGACCTTTCCGGAAGCTGGTAACATCAACATCCGTCTTCCTGTAACTTCAAAATAAAATCGTCAGACCGTCTCCGTCGGTTGAACAGCGGTTGAAACGAGGAAAAAAAAAAAAAAAGATTTATAACGACGGTTATACTTTTGGACTGATATTTTGTGTATTCTTGCACAAAATAAATGAGAAATGAAATAAAGACAATGCTAAATTTGAAAAAAACAAACAAATAAAAACATAATGAAGCCACAGATACCAAAAATGCCATGTTTAGTGTTGTAGTAAGCCTGGGCAAGCTGAGAGTGCAGAAGGGGAGGGGGTTGGGGAAAATAAGAGTTTGCCCTGCAACATCTGAAATATAAGCATTACACAGCTCCACGAATATTATTGGAGGGAAAGCAGCTGTTGTCAAAAGAACGGAGCTGATTGTATGTAAGTACCTACCTGAAGTTATACTATTTAACTTGCTGATTAATGAAGAAGCAGCATCTTCAGTCCAACAACCTTTTGCCCCCAACGTTGTCCCTGAATGTGCATGAGCAGCTCAGAGTCTAAGCTAAGGCTGGCATGAACAAGATGGAGTGAGTACACAAGTAACAATAGGCTGTGATTCAAAAGCAGCAGAAATAAAGCTGTGTAGAAATTCTTCCTGGTACATCCAAACCCTCCTCCAGAGAATACATTTGGCAAATTTCTGTTGCCACGATTTTTTCTCTTTAATGCAGCTGAATGTAAAACCAATCTGAATCTGAAACCTAACATAAATAAGACCCTTCATATGCATATATGCAAACGACCTTTGCTTCTCTTTTCCAGCTGGCACAAATACCCCCCCTCCCACCCCAAGTCATCAGATTTCCAAGAAGAAAGAAAATGGTTGAACAGCTCTTTCCTGTGTTGCTTTAATGCCCTGTGAGACACTGTAACAACAACGTGCAAGTGCAAGTGCACATTCCCCCAAACATACTTCACATAGATTACAGGAGGAAAGGGCAGGAGAGCGGAGACATGCCATGAAATTAATGATGAAATCTTTAGAGACTCATTTGTCATTTGTGTAGATCAGACATTAATCTGCTGTCACACTACTGTTTGCTGTTTGTATGGACTGTGCATCCATAATGGGTTTTTCTCTTTTTGTTAATGTTGCTTCACGCTAAAATAAAAATATTATTAATATCATAATATCATATCATAATTTTCCCTACACAATTTACACCTACCTATAGATTTTTTTTTTTAAAACATCACCAAAAAGGAAAAAAAATCACAATGACATAAGCATTTGGACACTTTGCCATGATACTTCATTTACTGTAGCTTTAGTTTGGTAAAATCAGCTGACTGGATTTATAAAAATGTGTCTAAACAAGATCTCAAAGTTGACAATACTCTGTATGTAAGAGAATGGGTTGTGTTTGGGCTAAACTTTCCTGCTGCATTGAAGGTTCCCATGAGCACAACGACGGAAGAAGTGTGAAAAACCAGCTCCATCTTTATTTTTTTTTAAATTATTATTATATTTTTGGCCATTTTGCCTTTAACTGATAGGATAGTTGCGAGACAGGAAATGGGGAGGCAGAGAGAGGGGGGATGACATGCAGGAAAGGGCCACCAGATTCTGACTGTTCAAGACACAGTAGCCTCTGCATATGGGGCGCCTGCTGATGGCGGAATATGGGTATTGCAAAAGCACCCAAGAACTGACATCTCTGCATTGTTGGTGAATGAGCAAGTGTGGTATTTTCAATATTTTAAGGACATTTATAGATCACCCACGTTAATAGCATCATTGAGGACCCTTTACAGATAAACGTTAACACATAGGAACAAACATCACGGCTCGTTTTTTAACATTTCTGAACAAGCAAGTGGGCAACACGACATCCATTGAGTGAATGGTTTTCTGGGCGCTTTTGCAATACCCATATCCTTGCCCCGCCCTGCCCCTTCTACTGGTATCAGGTAGAGGTGATAATATGCAAATTCGAATCCTAGTTACATCACTGGAAGAGAACTGAGGGAACAGCTCGTAAAAGCACATGGATTTCAACATGGAGCCTGCACATTACAGATTTTCTTTGTCAATTCTCAGATTTTGGGGGCCGGAAGGCAAGACAAACACCCAAATAAATGTTAAAGAGCCAACAAAAAGTGATATTTCCATAATATGTCCCCTCTAAAGTGGCCTTCAGGTCAAACTGAGCACTCATGGGAGAATAGTGACAAAGCCAGTGGTCACTTTGAATGAATTCTTGTGCAAGGAAGGTAGAAACACCACAACCACAAGCATGAATGAAAAATTTTCACTCCTCTCCTCTTTTCTCCCAGTCTCTCAAATCCTTCCTGATGCTTTCACTCGCCCCACACCTGTGTCACACAAGAGAAGACAGGTAATCATAGCACGCAGCGGCAATGTGTTTCTGAGCCCTTGACGGTTGTTTTGTATTGGTTGACAGGAGGCTGGATCAAGAGGGATTATCTCCAGGGTCATAAACTGCAAAGTCCAACATTTATCTGAACCCTGCTCATCAAAGGAGAGCTCAGCATGATCCACACTAACGACTGCATGCCCTGTCTTCTTCCGTAGACAACATGAACTGAGCACTGACGAGCACCTGCATTCTGCAGCTCCCCCCTCCTCTGTTCTCCACACAGTCAGTCAGAGCGTGAGTTATTACGATCATTCACATTTTCCTCTGAGCAGAAATGCGACGCGTGTCAGAGAGAGAGAATGGTTGTTGGCAGAAACATCAGTCTTATTGGCTGAAATGAAGTCATGAAGTGAGGGGAGAAATGCCTGCTGGTGCCTGTGTGTGTGCAAGAGAGAATGAGAGAAACAACTGTAACACACTGCTCTCTAACATTTCTTATTCTCTTCTCTAACAAGAAATACCTCTGGGGTACCCTTATCCCAGCTCTGTTTGTGCCTGTTATTTTGTTTTCTTTCTCTACTGTACATCCGTCTTTCTGATTCACAAAGACATGTCTCAGTATTTTCTGAATGGTCGTTTCCATGTTGAAGAATGTGGAGAGCTGTAATTTGTTACATTTTATTTGGTAACAGTGGCACCTATGACCATATTTAGATGAAAGCAACTTGAAACCTCAATTTTGAGATCTACAAATAGCACATGATAGCTCAGATTGATTGTATTTTCATTTCCATTTTGACAGCAGTCAACAGTGTGAATGCAATAGACTGGGGGAGCACTGCTGTGCTTATTTAAAGCAGAAGTAAGCGGAATATTTGTGTTAATATAAGTCTTAAATAGTTATATCTTCCTACAGCAATCACTTA